>NC_138205.1:4577580-4768798 GCF_964194415.1 Vipera berus | reverse complement strand
GATGCCAAGGTACCACAGGTAGTACCCGTGCCACTGGTTGAAAAGCCCTCTTTTAGAGAGTCGTTGAGGCCATTTGGAGGTTTATCTGTGTCCTCAGGGACATCAAATGGGTGTGGAGCCTTCTTGGAACTGCTGAAAGGACCGTGTGGTAGACTGGAGTTGGGATGACGGTGTGTCCTATCCCCCCTCTGTTGAGAGAGGGCTGTCACCCATTTGTACCGCTCAGGTGACCCCGACGACACAGACAAAACTCCAGGTGGCCTCAACGACTCTCCAAAAGAATGCAAATGACCAGCTGTCTGCAAGGAGTATAAATCCTTCCATTCCCCACCATTCAGTCAGAACTGAAGAAAGCTTCTGGGATGAGAAGTGAAACCTCTTCAAAGAAACACAAGAAACACCCGGGTGGCCCTGAGGACACAGACAAACCTCCAAGTGGCCTCCACGATCCTCTAAAAGAATGCAAATGACCGGCTGTCTGCAAGGAGTATAAATCCTTCCATTCCCCACCATTCAGTCAGAGCCGATGAAGCTTCTGGGATGAGAAGCGATACGTCTTCAATGAAAACCAAGAAAGTCCAGTTGCCTCGTGAAAAAGCATCTTTGGGATCACCTTCCTGTGGCATTTTCCTTCCGTGACTACTTCTCAAGTCTCCCCCCCCACTTTGTGGAGAATCACAATCTTGGCCAGAGAATGTGCCCCCACTGAGGTTCCCCCCCCCGGTCATGGACTATAGTCCGACAATCACTGTCATGATTCATATAGAGGTAATCCTTGACTCACAACCAAAATGTCCATTTGACGACCAACGCAACATGGGGACACAGCTCTATCTATATGATTGGGGCTGGTCGGGCTCCATATTGTAATCAAGAGTAACAGGATATGGTCTCAAACTCAAAAAAGGGCCACCTTCGTCTTTAATCCCTTCTCTTCTAACACATCTGCGTCTGCTACCGGAGCTTGCTTTTTTTTTTCTTTTCCTCTGCCCTCCTCATCTCATTTTCCTTTAATGTCGTGCCAGTTCATGCTTGCAATCCAGCGCTATCTTGTTCTTTGCAAGTGATTCTCAGAATCTTTTCAGCTGGAGAATGGGATGGGGAGGCTTTAAATACATTCTGCAGGCTTGTGAGATAAAAGAGATTTGTTTTTTTTCCCCCAGAAGTGATTTGCCGTTGCCTCCATTTTAGGGCTGAGAGAAAGTGGCTGGCACAAGGTCAATCAAGGCAGGACTAGAACTCATACATTCCTGATATATATTTTTTTTTGGGGGGGGGGAAACGGGGCATTTCTGAGGCCTTCCCCGATCGACCAATCTGACCCTGATCCTAAAGACGTCTCCCTCCCCAAATCGTCAAAGCGTGCAGCTGGAAGGGACCTCGGAGGTCATCTTTATGGGATCAGCTGCCGGTTGAGCTCCGGATGGCACCGGACCTTCGCTCCTTCCGACGCGGTCTGAAGACCTACCTATTTGAACAAGCCGGCCTGGCCTGATGGGGGATGTGCTGGGGTTTTTATTGTGGATTTTTATATTATTCTACAGTTTTAGCTCGGGCCCTTATTTAATTCTTTTTTAATTTTTGTATTCTGTATTTTTATATGTGCCCTGTTCACCGCCCTGAGTCCTTCGGGAGAAGGGCGGTATACAAATATAATAAATGAAATGAAATGAAATGAAAATCTAGTCCAACCCCCTGCCCAAGTCAGGAATCGGTTCAGAATTGGTGGCAATATTGCATCCAGTTTTAGTCGCCACGATGCAAAAAAAAAAGATGTTGAGACTCTAGAAAGAGCGTGGAGAAAAAGCAACAAAAACGGTTAGGGGAACTGGGGGCTAAAACGTAGGAAGAATGCTTGCAAGAATTGGGTAAAGGTAAAGGTAAAGGTTCCCCCCGCACACGCGTGCTAGTCGTTTCCGACTCTAGGGGCCGGTGCTCATCTCCGTTTCAAAGCCGAAGAGCCAGCGCTTGTCCGAGGACGTCTCCGTGGTCATGTGGCCAACATGACTAGATGCCAAAGGCGCACGGAACGCTGTTACCTTCCCACCGTAGTGGTCCCTATTTTTCTACTTGCATTTTTACGTGCTTTCGAACTGCTAGGTTGGCAGAAGCTGGGACGAGTAACAGGCGCTCACTCTGTTACGCGGCACTCGGGATTTGACCCGCCAAACTGCCGACCTTCTGATTGACAAGCTCAGCGTCCTAACCCACTGAGCCACCGCGTCCCTATGTAGATATACATACACATACATATACATATATATAACAGGGACACGGTGGCTCAGAGGGGTAAGGACCCTGAGCTTGTCGATCAAAAGGTCGGCAGTTTGGCGGGTCGAATCCCGAGTGCCGCGTAACAGAGTGAGCGCCTGTTACTCGTCCCAGCAAGAATTGGGTACGTCTACTTTAAAGAAAGGAAGGAGTAGGGGAGGGGGAACATGATAGCAGTCTTCCAATATTTGAGGGGCTGCCTAAAAAAAGATGGGGTCGGCTTATTGTCCAAAGCACCTGAGGGCAAGGACAAGAAGCAACGGATGGAAACTAACCAAGGAGAGAAGCAACCCTAACAGAATTGAAGAGACATTTCCTGACAATTCGAACAATTCATCCGCCGAACGGCTTGCCTTCAGAGGCTGTGGCTGCTGCAACACTGGAAGTTTCTAAAGAAGAGAGCGGAGAGCCGTTTGTCTGAAATGGTAGAGAGATCCCTGCTCCAGCAGGGGGTTGGACTAGATGACCTCCAAGGTCCCTGTCCCCTCTTTTGTCATTCTTTTTTCAAGTTATCCCTACCGAAGTCACTGAACGAATGGGGGGGGGATGAGATCTAGAGAGGAAGATGCTGAGTTTGATTGACTGCGGCAGAGCTGCCTGTTCTTTCATGCTCCCCAAAGTCAAGCTTCCCCCCCCTTTCCTGCCTCCGCGCCCCCCCACTGCCACCGCCTGCCCGCCACCTTCCTCCATCAAGCTTCCCAGGGCTCACGACTCCCGAAAAGGAACCAGTTTGCCAAGGGGGAAGGGGGAAAAAGGCATGAGACACCCATCCCTTTGCCATGGAAACGTCCTTGTGGTCCCCGCTTGGGGAGTTGCCAGGGAGACAGGATGTTTCCCGTTGCTGTGGCAACCAACTTCTGCTTCTTAGCACCAGCCAAGCAACTCGTGCCCAGCATTCAGCCTTGGGGATCGGGGAGGGGAGGTAAGGCACTTGCAGAACGGGGAGGAGAAAGGAAGGAAGGGGGGGGGCGGTTGTTTAAGGCAAAGCGGAGCCTGGGTTTCTAGTCCCCATGATGCAGAGGTTTTTCCCCGCCACCACCACCTCCCCAAGACTGGGCAAAGTGAGGGAGCTGAATTGTCACGGACCTGCATGTCTAAGTTGAGAGGGGAAAAAAGGACTGGTGTGTGTGTGTGTGTGTGTGTGTGTGTGTGTGTGTGTGACATATTCCAATATTTGAGGGGCTGCCACAAAAAAGAAGGGGCAAAATGAGGGAACCCCCTGAATTGTCCCTGACCTGCGCCCAGAGTCATCCGAAGCCTCCCCACGAGCAGGCAAGACAGAGAAAAGAAGAGATGTGCGACAATGACACGCAATCTTTCCAAAATTAAATTTGTCTGCAAGCAAAAACAGACTCAAAACAGACTAAAATGTACGAAGAACGGTGGCGGGAATTGGGTGTGTCTAAGTCTAGAGAAAAGAAGGGCTTAGGTGTGACACGATAAGCAGCGTTCCAATATTTTGGGGGGACTGCCCCAAGGAAGGCGGTGTGTGTGTGTGTGTGTGAACCTGTTTTTCAAAGCAGATGAAAATGAATCCAGGAGAGAAGCAACCCGGAACCAAGGAGAAATTTCCTGGGAGTGAGAACAATTAACCGGTGGGACAGCTTACCACCAGAGGTTGTGGCTGCTCCAACACGGGATGTTTTTAAGAAGAAATTGGACAGCCCTTTGTCTGGAACGGTATAGGGTTTCCTGCCTGAGCAGGGGGTTGGACTAGATGACCTCCAAGGCCCCGCCCAAGTCTTGTTATTCTGTGTCATCGAATCCATTGCTTTTTTGTGTGTCTCAGCGACACTTTTGTGGCATCTATCGCACCAACTGTGGAATCAGGAACGTGGCCGCCTCCAGGGCGATGGGACCAGAAAGAACATCGGCAGCCGGTCCTCTGTTTACGACCGTTAGTTTAGCAACCGTTCCAAATTACACCAGCACTGTAGAGTGATTTACGACGGGAGCTTTTTTTTGGCCTAGTCGTGGTTGCGCGATCAAAATCTGTGACCTTCCCACCCAATTTCCGAAAGCAAAGTCAACGGGGGGAAGGTGGGAGTCGCTGCACGCCCGTGCGACTCACTTAGCGACTGAAATGATTTCCTTCACATGGTGCCGCCGGTAAAAGATTGCCGGCGGAGAACACCCAGGGGGAGGGCCTTTTCTGTGGGTGCGCCTGCCCTGTGGAACCAGCTGCCCGTGGAGCTCAGGACTGCCGCCGACCTGCGTTCATTCCGCCGGGACCTGAAGACTTGGCTCTTTGAGCTCTCCGGCCCAGGCTGAGAATTTTTAACTGGGGTTTTTATTTTCAGGGATAATTTAATCTTTTTATTTGTCTTTTAACTTTTGTATTTTGTATTGGTGTGATTTTAAAATGCCTTGTAAACCGCCCCGAGTCCTTCGGGAAAGGGCGGTATATAAATCTAATAAAATAAATCATAAATAAATCGTAAAAATCAGCCACAACTCATCTACCGTAATAACCGCTTTGCTTAAGGGAAGAAAATTCTGGTCCCATTTGTCTCTGGAGATTCTCGATGGTTTCATCTCCATATAGAATGAAATAAGAGCTGGAAGGGGCCTTGGAGGTCTTCTAGTCCAGCCCCCTGCTCAAGCAGGAGAACCTATACAATCTCAGACAAGCGACTGTCTAGTCCAGGGGTAGGCAACCTCGGCTCTTTTATGACTCATGGACTTCAACTCCCAGAATTCCTGAGCCAGCCAAGCTGGCTCAGGAATTCTGGGAGTTGAAGTCCATGAGTCATAAAAGAGCCGAGGTTGCCTACCCCTGGTCTAGTCTCTTATTAAAAGCCCTCCAGTGATGGAGGGCCCACGATTTCCGGTGGCCAGCTGTTCCACTGGTTAATTGTCCTCACTGTTAGGAAGTTTCTCCTTAACTCCAGGTTGCTTCTCGCCTTGATGAGTTTCCATCCGTTGCTTCTTGTCCTGCCTTCTGGTGCTTTGGAGAATTAAGTTCACGCCTCTCTTCTTTGTGGCAGCCCCTCAAATACTGGAATACTGTTATCATGCCCCCCCATAGTCCTTCTTTTCTCTAGATTGGCCATTCCTGATTCCTTCAACCGTTCTTCACATTTTAAGTCTCCAGGCCTTTGATCGGCTTAGTTGTTTTCAAAGGAGCAAATTTCCCCTTTCATCTCCCCTACGGAGAAACAATTTTTAACTATTTTGCACGGACGAATGCTTCATTTTTTTTTCTCCTGATCTATCCCGAAATCAAACATACTTTGGAGGGTGGGGGAAGAGAGAGGGAAGGGAAGGAGGGATGCATTAAAACAATACGCATTTTAATAAAAACAACCAACTTGGGATGAAATAAGGTTGAACAAAGAGCGGGGAGGCAAGCAACGTTCTGGGTGCCGTCCCCTAAGGAGAGACATCTGGCAGGAGGGGGGGCCCTTCTCCGTGGGGGCCCCCTCCCTTTGGAATGCCATCCCTTGAGAAATTAAGATTGAACCCCACTTGGGAGACTCTTTCGTAAGGCCCTGAAGACCTGGCTTGGCCAGCGGGCCTGGGGAACTTGGGTTGGGATGGAGCCCATCAATTGGCTATTTGCTTGTGTGTTGTCACCAGTGGGGTGGGTTTCCCCCCCCCCTATGTATTTTGTTTGTAGGCTTCCTAGAGTTGCTGTGAGCATGTAGGCAGCTATAGTTAATTTTCTAAAAAAGGTATGATATAGACAGACAAGAAACAGATAGATGCAGATCATGATATCGATGGATAAGAGACAGATAGACAGATGATAAGATACACGATGGATAGAGACAGATAGGCAGAGGCAAATGATTAGATAGATAAGACAGATAGGCAGACAATAGATAGGCAGATGATAGATAAGGCAGATAGGCAGAGGCAGATGATTAGATAGACAGACAGATAGGCAGATAGACAGGCAGCCGATAGATAGGCAGAGGCAAATGATTAGATAGGTAAGAGACAGATAGGCAGACAATAGATAGGCAGATGATAGATAAGATAGGCAGGGGCAGATTAGATAGACAGACAGACAGACAGATGAGACAGATAGGCAGCCAATAGAGATAGGCAGTCAAATGGGGTTTTTATTGGGGATTTTTATATTATTCTACTGTTTTTAGCTCGGGCTCGTATTTAATTCTCTTTTTAATTTTTGTATTCTGTATTATTATATGTGCTCTGTTCACCGCCCTGAGTCCTTCAGGAGAAGGGCGGTATACAAATATAATAAAATAAATAAATAAATGATTAGATAGGATAAGACAGGCAGCTGATAGATACAGAGACAGATAAGCAGAGGCAAATGATTAGATAAGATAGGATAAGAGACAGATAGGCAGATGATAGATAAGAGACAGATAAAGGTAAAGGTTCCCCCGCACGTGTGTGCTAGTCGTTTCCGACTCTAGGGGCCGGTGCTCATCTCCGTTTCAAAGCCGAAGAGCCAGCCAGACGTCCGAGGACGTCTCCGTGGTCATGTGGCCGGCATGACTAGATGGCAAAGGCGCACGGAACGCTGCTACCTTCCCACCGTAGTGGTCCCTATTTTTCTACTTGCATTTTTTTTTACATGCTTTCGAACTGCTAGGTTGGCAGAAGCTGGGACGAGTCACAGGCGCTCACTCTGTTACGCGGCACTCGGGATTCAACCCGCCAAACTGCCGACCTTCTGATCGACAAGCTCAGCGTCCTAACCCATTGAGCCACACCGCGTCCCTAAGAGACAGATAGGCAGAGGCAAATGATTAGATAAGACAGATAGGATAAGACAGATAGGCAGATGATAGATAAGAGGCAGATAGGCAGAGGCAAATGATAGATAGGATAAGAGACAGATAGGCAGATGATAAGATATAGATAGATAGATACAGATAGGCAAATGATAGATAAGACAGATGATAAGAGATAAATAGATAAGGCAGATAGATATAAAGACGGACAGATACACAGATATAGACAGACAGATTGATTTGGAAAACGCTGATCAAAGTAAGGAACTGAGGACTGCTTTCCTTTCTTGCACGGACTCTCGGATGTCGAGGAAAAACCCTTCCCTCTCCAAACACTTTTACCCTCGTCCTAAAGGTGTTTTTCCCCCCCTCTCTTTTCAGGAGAAACTCTTTCCCGCTCCTTGGGGGGGGGAGGAAAGAAAGAAAGAAAGAAAGAAAGAAAGAAAGAAAGAAAGAAAGAAAGAAAGAAAGAAAGAAAGAAAGAAAGAAAGAAAGAAAGAAAGAAAGAAAGAAAGAAAGAAGAGAAGAAGAAAGAAAGAAAGAAAGAAAGAAAGAAAGAAAGAAAGAAAGAAAGAAAGAAGAAAGAAAGAAAGAAAGAAAGAAAAGAAAGAAAGAAAGAAAGAAGAAAGAAAAAAAAAAAGCAGTCGTACGCACGGTTCCGTTCGGTGACTTTTATTATTCATTTATAAGCAAAAGAAGAAGAAAAACAGAAAAATCGAAAAGAGATAAAAAGAAAAAAAAAAGAAAAAAAACCAAAATACACCTTTGAAAATCTGAAAAGGAGGGGACGGGGTTGTTTCTCTCTGAAGGATTCCGAGGACACGGGGGGGGGGACGGACAGGGGGGTGCAGCCGGAGAAGAACGGGGAGACACCAAGAAGGGGAGACGAGCGTCGAGAGAGAGAGAGAGAGAGACAGAGAGAGAGAGAGAGAGAGAGAGAGAGAGAGAGAGAGAGAGAGAGAGAAAGGGGGGGGAAACACCCAAACATCCCCATGGGTACAGATCGAGGAGGGGGGGGGCGGTGGGGAGTGGGAAAACGGGGAAGAGATATACACCGCGCGGGCCTCCCACCCACACGCTGGCTTGCGCGCCTCTCCGGTCTATGTACAACGTGCGTGCGCGCGCACAAACACACGCACGCACGGATCCCGTCTCGGCTGCCAGGACCGCCCAAAGCCATCCAGCAGCCTGATCCGAGAGCAGAGGGTGAGAAGGAGGAGGAGAAAAAGAGAGAGAGAGAGAGAAAAAGAGGGAGGGGAGGGAGGGATGGAGCCAAGGGTCTTCCTGGCCCTCCGAAGCCCACCAAGCAAGAGAAGCTGCAATTCCATCTCTTGGGGGGGGGGAGAGGAGGAGCTCCTCCCAGGGGGATAGTGCACCCTCCTCCAATTACGGCTTGAGGAGGGGGAGGGTGGGTGGGAGGGAGGGAGGGAGGGAGGGGAGAGAGAAAGGGGGGGGGGTGTTTCAGAATACAAGCTTCTTCCTCCTCCCCAGCACTCGGCGGGAGGGAAATTCGGAATAAAATCAGAGTTCGTGTTCAGAAGGATTTTCTTCCTCTCCCGCCCCCCCCCCAAAGAGAGAGAGAGAGATCCGTTCCTTCAAAGTCCGTCCCCCAGCTTTGGAATCCAATTCGGGGGTGGGGGAGAGAGAAAAAGGTTGTCCGGATGAGGCTGTTAACGGTGTGGAGATGATTATTTCCGCCCCCCCTCCTTTCCGAGCTCCCTGGGAGAGGAAGGGCCGGAAGGGTGAAGTTGGGGGGGGGGGTTGGGAGAGAGACCGGATCGGGCCTTACCTGCAAAATAAGGGGAAAATAAAGAGAGGTTAGCAATCTTCCTCTCCACACGGCCCCGTTTCCTTCCTTCCTTCCTTCCTTCCCTCCCTCCCTCCCTCCCTCCCCAAGGTCCTTCTCCCACTCCCTTGTCTCTACGCCTCGGCCTCCCCGCTCAGCAGGGAAGGGGGGGGCTGGACTGGATGACCTCCCGAGGTCCCTCCCCGAGGTCCTTCTCCCACTCCCTTCTCTCGACGCCTCGGCCTCCCCACTCAGCAGGGAAGGGGTGGGGCTGGACTGGATGACCTCCCGAGGTCCCTCCCCAAGGTCCTTCTCCCACTCCCTTCTCTCGACGCCTCGGCCTCCCCACTCAGCAGGGAAGGGGGGGCTGGACTGGATGACCTCCCGAGGTCCCTCCCCGAGGTCCTTCTCCCACTCCCTTCTCTCGACGCCTCGGCCTCCCCACTCAGCAGGGAAGGGGGGGGCTGGACTGGATGACCTCCCGAGGTCCCTCCCCAAGGTCCTTCTCCCACTCCCTTGTCTCTACGCCTCGGCCTCCCCACTCAGCAGGGAAGGGGGGGGCTGGACTGGATGACCTCCCGAGGTCCCTCCCCGAGGTCCTTCTCCCACTCCCTTCTCTCGACGCCTCGGCCTCCCCACTCAGCAGGGAAGGGGTGGGGCTGGACTGGATGACCTCCCGAGGTCCCTCCCCAAGGTCCTTCTCCCACTCCCTGCTCTCTACGCCTCGGCCTCCCCACTCAGCAGGGAAGGGGGGGGCTGGACTGGATGACCTCCCGAGGTCCCTCCCCGAGGTCCTTCTCCCACTCCCTTCTCTCGACGCCTCGGCCTCCCCACTCAGCAGGGAAGGGGTGGGGCTGGACTGGATGACCTCCCGAGGTCCCTCCCTCCCCAAGGTCCTTCTCCCACTCCCTGCTCTCTACGCCTCGGCCTCCCCACTCAGCAGGGAAGGGGGGGCTGGACTGGATGACCTCCTGAGGTCCCTCCCAGCGCGGTTGGGGTTTCCCACTCGCGATTTCGCCCTAGGGCGGAGGGGGAAACTTCCAAGGGCCGGGAGGGAATTTAACGGGCCGAGGAAGGAGTCTGGGCGCTGGAGAATCTGCATGGCCGGTCGCTCAGACCGCTTCCCCAGGACAAGCCAGCAGGAGATACCGGTTGTCCCCGGACTTACGACGCTTCCTTTAGTGACCAAGGTTACGACGGCCTTGGGGGGAGGGAAAAAAAGAGGGACTTGGGGCCGTTTTTCACACTTGCGGCCGTCTGCGGCATTCCCCCTGGGTCACGTGAGTTACACTCGGATGCTTGACGACCGCTTCATATTTACAACGGCCGCGGTGTCCCGGGGTGGTGGTGGTGGTGGGTTTAATCCTGCGATTCCCCCCTTCTGCGTCCTTCTGACAAGCAAAGTCAACGGGGAAGCCGGATTCGTTTTAACAACCGTGTGCCTCATTGAACAACTGCAGCGATTCACTTAACGGGTGCGGGCAGAGTCGTAAAATGGGGCAAAAAATTCAGCCGACAAATTTCTCAAATTGAGAATTGAGAAATTGAGTCCTGGGCTCAATTGTGGCTGTAAGCCGAGGGCGAGCTGTAAAAACGAGAATAAAGGCCACTCCCTGCTAGACGGATGACGTTACCTAGTTGGGTCATGAAATGTCTAAAAGACAGCAGTCGGGTTTAAGAGAGCACCAAGGACCTCGCAGTCCCATCATCCCTCCTCCTCCTCCTCCTCCTCCTCCTCCTCCTCCTCCTCTTTCTCCACTCCACAAACCCAACTCCTTTCTAGACCGATGGTGTTACCTAGTTGGGTCATGAAACGTCTGCAAGAAAGCAGCCAAGTTCAGAAGCACCAAGGAGTCCTTCACCTCTGAATTTCCCCCCCCCCTCCGTCCTCCACTTTGCAAACTCCCTACTACCACTGATGTCAGCTAGCTGGGTCATGAAACTTCCTAGAAGCAAGATCAGAGTGCACCAGGGACCCCACAGTCGTCCTCCTCCTGCAAACCCCACTCCCTGCTAGCACTGATGATGTTACCTAGTTGGGTCACGAAACGTCTGCAAGAAAGCAATCAAATTCATTGAGCACTAAGGATCCCACGGTCTTCCTCCTTGCCACCTACTCCTCCTCCTCCTCCTTTTGTTCCTACTCCTCCTCTACTCCACAAACCCAACTCCCTGCTAGCACTGTTACCTAGTTGGGTCATGAAACATCTGCAAGAAAGCAGCCAAGTTCAGAGAGCACCAAGGACCCCACGGTCCTCCTCCTCCTTTCCACCTACTCCTCCTCCTCCACCTTTTGTTCCTCCTCCTCTACTCCACAAACCCCACTCCCTGCTAGCACTGGTGATGTTACCTAGTTGGGTCATGAAACGTCTGCAAGAAAGCAACCAAATTCATTGAGCACTAAGGATCCCACGGTCCTCCTCCTCCTTTCCACCTCCTCCTCCTCCTCCACCTTTTGTTCCTACTCCTCCTCTACTCCACAAACCCAACTCCCTGCTAGCACTGATGATGTTACCTACTTGGGTCATGAAACATCTGCAAGAAAACAACCAGGTTCAGAGAGCACCAAGGATCCCACGGTCCTCCTCCTCCTTTCCACCTACTCCTCCTCCACCACCTTTTGTTCCTCCTCCTCCTCCTCTACTCCACAAACCCCACTCCCTGCTAGCACTGATGATGTTACCTAGTTGGGTCATGAAACATCTGCAAGAAAGCAACCAAGTTCAGAGAGCACCAAGGATCCCACGGTCCTCCTCCTCCTTTCTACCTCCTTCTCCTCCACCACCTTTTGTTCCTCCTCCTCCTCTACTCCACAAACCCAACTCCCTGCTAGCACTGTTACCTAGTTGGGTCATGAAACATATGCAAGAAAGCAGCCAAGTTCAGAGAGCACCAAGGACCCCACGGTCCTCCTCCTTGCCACCTACTCCTCCTCCTCCACCTTTTGTTCCTCCTCCTCCTCTACTCCACAAACCCAACTCCCTGCTAGCACTGGCGATGTTACCTAGTTGGGTCATGAAACATCTGCAAGAAAGCAACCAAGTTCAGTGAGCACCAAGGATCCCACGGTCCTCCTCCTCCTTTCTACCTCCTTCTCCTCCTCCACCTTTTGTTCCTCCTCCTCCTCTACTCCACAAACCCACCTCCCTGCTAGCACTGTTACCTAGTTGGGTCATGAAACATCTGCAAGAAAGCAGCCAAGTTCAGAGAGCACCAAGGACCCCACGGTCCTCCTCCTCCTTTCCACCTACTCCTCCTCCTCCACCTTCTGTTCCTCCTCCTCCTCCTCCTCCTCTACTCCACAAACCCCACTCCCTGCTAGCACTGGTGATGTTACCTAGTTGGGTCATGAAACATCTGCAAGAAAGCAGCCAAGTTCAGAGAGCACCAAGGACCCCACGGTCCTCCTCCTCCTTTCCACCTACTCCTCCTCCTCCACCTTTTGTTCCTCCTCCTCTACTCCACAAACCCCACTCCCTGCTAGCACTGGTGATGTTACCTAGTTGGGTCATGAAACGTCTGCAAGAAAGCAACCAAATTCATTGAGCACTAAGGATCCCACGGTCCTCCTCCTCCTTTCCACCTCCTCCTCCTCCTCCACCTTTTGTTCCTACTCCTCCTATACTCCACAAACCCAACTCCCTGCTAGCACTGATGATGTTACCTAGTTGGGTCATGAAACATCTGCAAGAAAACAACCAGGTTCAGAGAGCACCAAGGATCCCACGGTCCTCCTCCTTGCCACCTCCTCCTCCTCCTCCACCTTTTGTTCCTCCTCCTCCTCTACTCCACAAACCCAACTCCCTGCTAGCACTGGTGATGTTAACTAGTTGGGTCACGGAACGTCTGCAAGAAAACAACCCAGCTCGGAGAGCACCAAGGTCTTCGCGGGTAAGCCATTTTGTCTTGTAAAACTGCTCACAGAAAATCGAAGGGCCGTGGGGAACTTTGGGGTTCAAGGGTCGCCTGGCTCAGATATTTTTTTTTTGCGGGGTGGGGGGGTAGGGAACGAGGCAGAGAAGACCTTGAGTTTTCAGGTATCCCGTTTGGCAAAAATCCACCCTGGGTCGACTTACAGATCTTAAAGTTAGGTTGTAAAAGGTCTGCATTGTCAAATTTGGAACGTAACGCAGGTGAAAAATCTTCTTTCCTCCCCCCCCCCAAGCAAAGACTTCTTTCCTGCCAAACACACACACACACACACACACACACACACACACACACACACACACACCCTAGACGTTGCTGTTTTAGCGACTTACATTGTTTGGGGACTGAAGAGGCCTGTAAGCTGGAAGCACTGGGAGGCCAGTGTCTGTGAAGCCAGATTCAACGCTGGGCTAAGAGCTGTAGGGGTGAGAGAAAGATAAAGCGTTAGGAACCCAGGAATAATTTCCCGTAGGAGGGGAAGGAAAAAAAAAAGATGCTAAAAGGAGATATTTGGTGTAATGCCAAGCAGCAGTCTGGAGAAACATTCACTAGATTAGTTTACGCAAGCTGGTGACTTTACAATGTGGAGAGACTTCAACTCCCAGAATCCCTCAGCCGGCAAACATTTAAGATGGGTGGAGTCCAACTCCCAGAATCCCCCAGCTGGCAAACTTTTAAGATGGGTGGACTTCAACTCCCAGAATCCCCAAGCCCACAAACTTTAAGATGGGTGGAGTTCAACTCCCAGAATTCTCCAGTTGGCTAACTTTTAAGATGGGTGGGCTTCAACTCCCAGAATTCCTCAGCCAGCAAACTTTAAGATGGGTGGACTTCAACTCCCAGAATCCCCAAGCCCACAAACTTTAAGATGGGTGGAGTTCAACTCCCAGAATTCTCCAGCTGGCTAACTTTTAAGATGGGTGGGCTTCAACTCCCAGAATTCCTCAGCCAGCAAACTTTAAGATGGGTGGACTTCAACTCCCAGAATCCCCAAGCCCACAAACTTTAAGATGGGTGGAGTTCAACTCCCAGAATTCTCCAGCTGGCAAACATTTAAGATGGGTGGATGTCAACTCCCAGAATTCCCCAGCTGGCAAACTTTAAGATGGGCGGGCTTCAACTCCCAGAATCCCCCAGCTGGCTTGGGAATTGAAGTCCAACCATCTTAAAAGTTGCCGCGTTTGACACACACTGAGTCACCTGTCCTCAGGACCACTCCCAATTGCTCCTGGGTCCCCCCCACCCCCTAAAAATCTTACCTGTCAGGGCAGCCGGATTCAGGGCTCCCAAAGGTATCGCTCCGTTCAGCTGCAAAGCAGCCTGAGCTGCTGCTGTGGTCGACAGTGGGATCGCAGAACCTGCTGTGTGGGGCAAACACAAGACAAGACCTTTGGGGAGGGAAGAATGAGGCTGCCGCACTCGGGGCAGTGAAAAAAGACCACCCTCTTCCCGAGGGGAGGGAGCATTCGGGCCGTGACTTATGGGAGCTGTTGTAAGTAGAGGACTACCTGCACACACAGGGCCATCGTCTCTTTGGTCCTCCCAAAATTATGGCTGGGAAGATGTACTATTACAGCTTCCATCTTTAAGGCCACGGAGACGTTCTGGCGCTGACTGTTATTTGATGCCATTCTGAATGAAGGCAAATCTAGGCGTCCCGGGATAATATTGCAGGATTTGAACATTTCCCTGGCTGTTTTTGTCCCTGCTCGGCCAACAATCCTAGTAGCTGCAAAATTGAGTACCTGATAAGGGGGATTGCACCTTATGTAGGACAAATGGGGAGGAAGCTAACCGCCAGATTACAAGAACATGAGCGAATGGCCAGACAGGGAGATTGGAACTCATTGGTAGCCTCACACTGCAGTGAACAAGGACATACAATTTCGCAGCTACTGAGATTGTTGGCCGAGCAGAGACAAAAACAGCCAGGGAAATGATTGAAGCCTGGGAAATGGGCCCCTTGTCAGTCAATAGGAGTGCTGATTTGCCACCAGCTTATTAAGTACTTAGGGGCCGAGGAGTTGACAGCACAAGGAAACAACAGCCAATCGCTGGCCATCAACACACCAACCAACCAGTAGGACGGTACCACATGAATACAAAGCATCAGAATAGCCCAAAGCACACATAATCCCGTAGAGAAAAGTTTGGACAAGTCCAAAAGCTCAAAAGACAAAAATCTCTGGTTCTGGTGACAGACCCAGATTGGATCTATGCAGTTGCCTTCCACACCAGATCAAGACACAGTCCTGTTCAACTATTATTTAATGAAGTAGGGGAAATTTGGGTCACCCGAAACTTAAATACTATGGATCTTAAAGGCTAAATTGGAGCACTGTAATTGAAAATGGCTAAAATTTTAAAAAAACAGGACACAACAACTATAACTAAAAATATACTGATAAATATCTTAACTGACTGTGCTATAACTAGAATTGTAGTAACTTGATTGTGACATAGTAATTGTGGGAAACAAGAGAGGAAAATGTTAGATGTTCTAACCTGAGATAGGCACAAATGATTTTGGTACTGGACTATTGTTTACCCAATCACCACGTTGCTTTCTAAAACATTTTGATATTTTGATGTAAAGTTGGAAAATTAATAAAAATTGTAATAAAAAAAGACACAGCCCTGTTTGGCCAATTGGTCAAACGTCACTTTTTTGTGCAATTTTCTGTCCCTCCTTCTCTTCCACACAGACTTCATCACACACACACACACACACACACAATCCAATTCCGTTATTCTGCCAAACATGCTTCCTAAAATATACCTCTATGATCCAGAAAGGAATTACCGTATTTTTCGGACCATAAGACGCACTTTTCCCCTCCCAAAAGTGGGTGGAAAAACGAGGTGCGTCTTATGGGCCGAAGGTAAGCGAAAACACTTGTCTCCTGTTCAGTCAACGCAGTCCATCAGCTCCATTGGAGAGACGTGATTGAATGAAGACGTGGAATTCTCCGCCCCGCCCGTGTGATTGGTCGGCAGGGGAGGAAATACGGACGTGCCTGCCATGCCTTCTGACTGCCTCCCCCTCCCTGCGCGCGCACATTTTCTTTCTTTTACCTCGCTGCTAAAGAAATAGTTTTTGCTGAACTAAACCTCATAGGCGACTTGCCCCAGCAAAGCCGTGAGGAGTCGTCCCTGCAGGTTTCTCTGCGAAGTTTATTGGAAGTGATTTCCCATTTGCAAGATAATACTGCTAATTGTTTGAAATTGCTTCGGCATCTTAGAAAACCTATTCAGGGAAAAGAAACTACCGGTACCTCCCTTTCTTTCTTTCTCTCTTTCTTCCTCCCTCCCTCCCTTTCTTTCTTCCTTCCTTCTCTCTTTCTTCCTTCTCCCTTCCTTCCTTCTCTCTCTCTTCCTTGCTCCCTCCATCCTCCCTTTCTTTCTTCCTTCCTTCCTCCTTTCTCTTTCTTTCTTTCTTTCTCTTTCTTTTTCTTTCTTCCTTCCTTCCTTCCTTCCTTCCTTCCTTCCTTCCTTCCTTCCTTCCTTCCTTCCTTCCTTCCTTCTCTCTCTCTCCCCTCCTTCCTCCCTAGTATACCGGTACTATTTGGTTCAGAATAGTTTTTTTCTTGTTTTCCTGCTCTAGAAACAAGGTGCGTCTTATGGTCAGGTGCGTCTTATGGTCCGAAAAATACGGTAACCCCATTGCTACTGGGCCTTCCCAAATGTAAACCGAATCCATCCCCCGGCCTCCAAATTTCAACCAGGGTGCCTCACCTTCGGCCAGTTTTGCCATTAGTTGCAGCTGGGAGCCGGTGGTCCCCAAGTTCAGAGCTGACCGGTCAGGCTCATCAGCCCCATCAGGAAAAGTGATGTCGGTGGTGCCGTCCAGCCGTTCGGTGACCTGTCCGACCCGCATGGGCCGTCCAGCCAACTCGAAACCGTTCAGCTGTTCCAGGGCACGGCGGGCACATTCTGCTTCTGCAAACTGGAGAAAGGAGCATGATAACGGGCTTCCAATATTTGAGGGGCTGCCAGAAATGGGGGGGGGGCAACCTATTCTCCACAGCACCCGAAGGCAGGACAAGAAGCAACGGATGGAAACTAATCAAGGAGAGAAGCAACCTGGAACCGAGGAGAAATTTCCTAACGGTGAGAACTATTAACCAGTGGAACCACCTGCCTCCAGAAGTTATGGGTGCTCCAACACTGGAGGTTTTTAAGAAGAGATTAGACAACCATTTGTCTGAAATGGTCTAGGGTTTCTTGTTATTCTATTATTTTTATTCAACTGTAAACCTTTTACACATGTACTGCGTCCAGTTTTGGTCACCACAGCGTAAAAAAGATGCTGAGACTCTGGGAAGAGCATCTAAGATGATTAGGGGACTTGAGAGGCTAAAACATATAGGGAACGGTTGCTGAAATTGGGTATGTCTAGTTTAATGAAGAGAAGGACGAGGGGGGACACGATAGCAGTGGTCCAGTATCTCAGGGGCTGCCCCAAAGAAGAGGGAGTCAAGCTATTCTCGAAAGCGCCTGAAGGCAACGGATGGAAACTAATCAAGGAGAGAAGCAACCTAGAACTAAGGAGAAATTTTCTGACAGTTAGAACAATTAACCAGTGGAACCACCTGCCTCCAGAAGTTGTGAATGTTCCAACACTGGACAGTTTTTAAGAAGAGACTGGACAGCCACTTGTCTCAAATGGAATCCTGAGTGGGAGGAGGGGGGGGTTGGACTAGAAGACCTCCAAGGTCCCTTCCAACTCTGTGATTCTGTTACGTTGCAGGTGCCTGTGTCTTGGTAAAGAAGAGCCGAGGCCAATTTCCGCTCTGCCCCGTGCGGAGAAAATCCACCCCCAACTTACGGTGATGAAGCCGTAGCCTTTGGACTGTCCAGTATCCTGGTCCCGCATTAGCACAATGCTGTCAATCTGCGGAGGAGAAGAGGTGGCGGCCCCAGTTATAAAGCCAAGGCCGTGCCCTTGGGGCTTCAGGATCAACACAAATACACACACGCACCCCACACACCCTTTTCTGTGTCCTCCTCCGACCCTACCTTGCCAAAGGGCTCAAAGATCCCCCGCAGCATCTCTTTGGTGATGTTGCAGTGAAGAGAACCGACGTAGAGCCGCATGGGACCCCCGCTGCCTTTCTGAAGGTTGTTAGCCATGGCTGCCAGCCTGTTCTTCTCCGCCTAAGGTCACAAATTGGGAGGGGTGTGGGTGTCAAAAACAGCCAGGAATAACCCATTGTTTATTTTTTAAAGGTAGTCCTCGATTTGCAACGGTTTTCATTTAGCACCCGAAGTTACGACGTCACGAGGGGGGGAAGAGGCCGTTTCTCGTGCTTAGAACATGGCCGCATGCCTGCGGCCGCGTGATCAGAAATTCAGAGGCTCGCCGACGGGTTCGTATTTATGACGGTGGTGGTGGTGGCGGTGTCCCCGAGTCGTGGGATCGCTTTCCGCCACCCTTCTGACAAGCAAAAGTCAACGGGGGAAAAGCCAGATTCCCTGAACCGTGTTAACTAAATTTACCAACTGCAGCGGCTCGCTTAACAACTGGAGCAAGGGAGGTCGTAAAAAACTGAGGCAAGACTCATTTAACAAATGTTTCACATAGCGACGTAAATAAACGTTGGGCTCGACTGCGGTCGTGAATCGAGGACTACCTGCAACCCCACGTCTGGCCAAAAACAATGAGAGAACAAATTCCATTTGCAGGGCCCATGAATATTTAGGGAAGGGTCTTCAAACTTGGCAACTTTTAAAGACTCGTGGACTTCAACTCCCAGAATTCCTCAGCCAGCCGGAATTCTGGGAGTGGAGGTCCACAAGTCATAAAGTTGCCAAGTTTGAGTCATGGTTGTCCCAAAGATGCTTTTTCAAAAAAGACAACTGGACCCTCTTTTTCTTTGTGAAGACGTTTCGCTTCTCATCCGAGATGCTTCTTCAGTTCTTCAGCAATGCAAGATGAACCGGGGAAGCTCCGTGGATGAGAAGTGAAAGGGCTTCAAAGGAAAAAAAAACAAAAAGTCCAGTTGCCTAGACTGGGGGACAAATTCATAAATGTCATAAATCACAATCCCCAATTAACTACTTTGGCAGGGCTTTCTAACCAATGCGCCAGCTCCAGCCCGCCAAAATGTAGACAGCTTGACCTTGGTTCCCACAGGAAAGTTATTGTTATGACTAAACCAGAAGCAAGCATCTCCCCCTTCCCGTTGCTGTAGGCAAACGAAAAAAACGTAGTGAAGACGGCCGCAGTTTGAAGGTTTTTGACACCTGTTTTGTGTGCGGGTGAACAGCAGGCAGAAAAGAGCCACGGAGATTAAGCGTTGTTAAAAAAAATAAATAAATAAAAATTAAGGATTCCTGACTCTGCTCAACCTAATCATGGGAGATTCCGTCTTCCCTTTGGCTTGCTCTGTTCGCAATCCCACAAATCGTACTTTCTATCCCACCTGTATTATTATTTTTAATGTGCATTTAAAAAATCGCATTCCTGTCTTCTGCCCTTCCTTCCTTCATTTCTTTGCACGCCTGGCTGAGGAATTCTGGAAGTTGAACTCCACAAGTCATAAAAGGGCCAAGTTTGAAGGCCCTTGCTTGTGGACTTCAACTCCCAGAATTCCTCAGCCAACATGCCTGGCAGAGAAATTCTGGGAGTTGAAGTCCACACGTCCTAAAAGGGCCAAGTTTGAAGGCCCCTGCTTGTGGACTTCAACTCCCAGATTTCCTCAGCCAGGCACGTTGGCTGAGGAATTCTGGGAGTTGAAGTCCACAAGTCCTAAAAGGGCCAAGTTTGAAGACCCCTACCGCAGATTTTAAATTTTTTTAAAAAAATAAAATGTTTCAAACCTGGGAAGCCTGAACGATAATGGGCACGCCCAGGAGGCGTTGCCCCGTCAGCCCGATGGCCAGCGGCACCGACTGTATCTCACAAAACTCGACGTAAGCGATGCCTTTCGAGCGGCGGGAATTTCGGTCAGAGATGATCCGTACGTCACGCACCTGGCCAAAGTGACAGTTCAGGAGAACATTACCGGAAGAGTCCTAGGTGCCAAACATTTTGTGCTTGGGTCTCCTTTGTTCTTTTTATTTATTAGATGTTTTACCTCAGCTTTATTCTTTTTATAAATAACTTAAGGCAGAGAACGCAGGCATTATTTCTTCCCACAAAAACAACCTTATGCGATGGATTAGGTTGAGTGTGTGTGATTGGTCCAAAGTCAACCTGCTGGCTTTCCTGCCTAAGGTGGGACTAGAATTCACTGTCTCCTGGTGATTCAACCAGACACACCCAGTTTTTGTGTCTAAGATGGAACTACTGTGTTTCCCCGAATATAAGACTGGGTCTTATTTTATTTTTTTTGCCTCCAAAAGAGGCACCAGGTATTATTTTCAGGGTAGGCCTTACCTCACCTCCGGCACCAACAGCCCCACCCAGCCGGTCCACTTCTTCTGGGGCCAAAGTTGTGCAGCTGCATTCAGGCCTGCGTTTTACAGGCCTAAGCAGCCGAGTACCGAGCTATGGATCCAATCCATAGCTTGGTGCTCGGCTGAGGTCTTGCAGAACCAAGCTATGGATTGAACCCATAGCTCGGTTCTTGGCTGCACAGGCCTTCCGGAAAGCCCCGGGACTGAGAAATGCAGGCCTGGCTGCAGAAGAGGCCTTAGAAGAAGTGGGCTAGTGAGGAGAGGCCTGGCTCCAACGTAAGTGGGTGCGGGGCGGGTGGGGCAGCTCCACACCCCCATCCCTGCCCTAGCTTGATTTTTAGGTGTGTGCCTCGCCCCAAAACTAGGGCTTATATTAGGCCCACCCCCCCAAAATCAAGCTAGGGCTTATTGTTGGTGTAGGCCTTACTTTCAGAGAAACACGGTAGAAGTCACGGTCTCCAGGTTCCTAAGCCAGTGCCTTAACCACTAGCCAAATCAGGGATAAAACCAGAGACTGAGGTATCTACTACTCCGCTTAACTGCAATCATGGACTGTGCTAACTAGGTTGGTGGGAAGTAAGCACCAGAATGGGCCAGAAGCCCTTGCTTGGGGCCAAGTAAGAAGGGAAGGGGACCTGACCTTGCCAACAGCAGAGAAAAAATCCTCAAGGTCTCGAGGGCGGATACGGGCAGCCAGTTGCATGCAGAACACGGTGCGGGCATCACGCTCTTCGGGGCTCAAGCTGCCCAGGGGTTCCCTGTTGGAGACAAGAGGGGTGATCCAGACACGGAACGGATGCCCGGGAAAAGAGACGTGGCACGTGACGAGTCCTCTCAGTTACTCCCTAGTTGCGCTACTCACCGGAGGGGGCTTTTCTCTCTGAACAAGGGACTCTTGCTGTGTCCAAACCGTCGCCTGCAGAGAAACACAACACAAGCCCAGATCGCAACCTTCAGCAGCGGCCCCACAATCGCAGCACGGGTGACGCAGCACAATTTGCCTTGCTCATCATCGCATTACAGCCTGCCCATTACAGTCATATGACATAATGGTTGTTAAAAAACAGGTTGGTTAAATGACTGTCTCGGTTTTACGTTGTTTTTTGCAGCGGTCATTAAGCAAATCGAGGCTTTGCTATGGATGCGGGGGGTGGGGGTGGTTTGCCAAAAACTGGAAATGCCAGTTTTCGGCAAAACTGTTGTAAAACATGGTCGGGTGACCACAGGGTGCTGCCAACGACTGTAAATCTGGCCGTGTTGCCAAATGCCCCGAGTTCAGTCACGTGACTGCAGAGGAAGCCCGACCGCCAGAACTTTGAACCTGGTCTTCATCGTAAGTCAAGGACTACCTGTGTAATCCTTAGAAACAAAACAATTTGTTCTGTCCCATCAACAGTACTGGCTGTGGTAAAGACGTTTCGGCCCTTTTCGAAAAATGGATCCTTTAAAATGGCTTCGGATCAGCCAGATAAGGAATTCCAAAGAACAGGTTATCCAGATTTAAGCAAGAGGTTTTCAGAAAGGTTAGACCAGGCCTACCCAGTTACTTCAACCATTCTTCGTAGTAAAACTGAGCTTTCATTCTTTCAGTTTTGGGAGAACCACACTATGGTCTCGGCCGAGCTTTTGGATGGCTTACCCGGGGGGAGGTGGGCTGCGGTAGCGGACTCTTTCCTCCCGTCGGCGCTCTCGGCTCCGAGATCGGCTGGCCCGCCTACGATCCCGACTGCGGCTCCGATGGCGGCTTCTGCTCCGGTGACGGCTGCGGCGATCTCGGCTGCGTCTGCGATGACGGTCTCGGTCCCGACTACGGCTAGGAAGACAAGCATATCCGATTTGCGCATCGTGTGTGTGTGTGTGTGTGTGTGTGTGTGTGTGTGTCTTTTGCTATTTTCCCCTGTAACTGGATTGCTGAGGGAACCAATTCTCTATTTAGCCCAGCAGGAGGAAAAAAAAAATCGGAAAGCCTCAAAAGCGGAACAGCCCTTTGACCAACCACAAACTCTGGAAAGATCCCGACAGTCTCTCCATTTATTTACGGGAGTTTTCAAATCAACAGCCGCAGCAACAATGGTAAAAAAAAAAAAAGCAACATACAACCAGCGGTTCAGCTGGTTCGCACTACTTTAGCAGAACTGGTAGCTAATTTTTTTGTTGCCCAGGCCCGGAATGGACTTCCAGAAGCGGCATCCACAAAAGAACCGGTTGTTCACGTATGTGAATCCCACCACTAGATGGGAGGCTGCAAATTACAGCTGCCATGTCACAAGGGGTTGCAAAGTGATCATGTGAGCAACCAGATTTTATTTTTTTATTTTTTTTTAGCAGGAGCAGCAGTAATAGGGTTCTCTAAGGGCATGGTTTTGCCAAAAAATCAGAATGCCAATAGCGGTAGCCCTGAAGACTTATATACCGCTTCACAGTGCTTTACAGCGCTCTCTGAGCTGTTTACAGACTCAGCCTATTGCCCCCAACAATCTGGGTCCTCATTTTACCGACCTCAGAAGGGTGGAAGGCTGATTCAACCTTGAGCCGGTCAGGATCGAACTGCTGGCAGTGGTCAGAGTCAGCCTGCAATCCTCATCCCTGCTGACCGTGGGACACTACACACAGCCATGAACGAGGCTGTGTTTGAAAGTGCTGGAAGCTTAGTCGTGTGACTGCAGAGGGCCCCCCGTCCAAAAAGTTTGGAATTTCGAATCTAGGTCTTAAATTTTTGCAGGTTTGTTGTAACTTCAAATAGTTGCTAAGCAACCAGTCGTAAATTGAGGACTACCTGCAAGCAACACCGAAATAACCTGCCTTTCTTTTGACTCCTCACCTTCCACGTGAGACCTGCCAGCACTTAAAACCTCTAAACATTTGTTCAGAAGATGTAACTTTCATTAGAAAGCGTATCGCAGCAATGCATATAGCCGGACCTGAGAGTCACCTGCCAAAATCCCTAAATTCAACTTTTCCCTCCTTTAACTGCCTCCCATCGCTCACACCCCCCCACCCCCAAATGACCAATCAGATTTAAGCAAGAGGTTTTCAGAAAGGTGAGTTCAAGCGTAGGCTGTGGCATGCAGCTGCTTTCTTCTCCCAGCCGGGTGACCTTGAGGCAGCATCTCAGGGACATACAGCTATTACTTTCGCTTTCCCCTAAGCATCACCCATCCCCAGAGTTCGTGGCAAAGCAACAAACAAGCGTTAAGGTGGCAGCTGACATGCCATGATCCCCCATCCCACCCCACTTTTCAAAGGCCCTGTGCCAGCTTCCCTACGTGGGGAAACACACACACACACACACACACACACACACACACACACACACACACCTCTGCTTCTGCACCAACCCCAGCCTGGGCCTGCCCACTTCCTCTGTGATCTCTCTCTAGGACCATCCCTACCTGTGTCTGTGGTCTCGGCTCTTGCTACGACTCCTACTCTTCTTCTTTTTGCTGTGAGGGAGGAAGCAAGGCAGCAATGAGAGTCACTCCGACACAGGGAGGGAAGGAGGGAGAAGCAAAGGGGGATCCGCAAAGCCTCTGCAGCTCACCTGCTGCTTTCCCCGTTGCTGCTGCTGGGGGCGCTGTCCTTCTTCGTTTCTTTTCCTTGCTCCTCCTGCGAAGGCTAAGGGAGAAAGGAGTTTATAGAGCAGTGATGGCGAACCTTTTAGAGACCGAGTGCCCAAACTACAATCCAAAAACCCAATTATGTATCGTCGGGTGCCCGGTGGGCCTGGCTGTGGTGGTAACGGCAGACTAGGTGGGACTAAAAAGTTCAATCAATCAATTCCAACTTTGCAAGACTTTTTTTTTCCCCGTGAGAAGTTGAAATTGATTGAACCTCTTTTTTTTTTTTGCACACAGCGGCAGAGACCTAAAGCGAAATTTTTTTATAAAACCCAGCTGAAGGCCTAAGACTGGGGCGATGGCGCACGTGCCCACAGAGCGGGCTCTGCGTGCCAACTGTGCCATAGGTTCGCCACCACAGTTATAGAGTGTAGTCCTCCAGCTCCCTCTCATATCTCCACCCCGTCCGTTTTTGGACATTACCTGGGCTGTGGGGGGGTCAGCTGGTGGCTTTGAGGGTCCTGGCTGGGCCTGGAACAAATACAAGAGTGGATTCAGCAGGAAAGAGGCACCAAGAGGAGGCAGGCACGGAAAGACGATCCCCTTTTTGCACTTAAAACCTGTATCAACCCACAGCCTGATTTTTTGCTAGCTAGAGGTGCAAAGTGACCCCCGAGAGAGAATGCTAATCAGCAGGCTTCAACTGTCATTTGCAAATGCGGAGGGCGGAATCCTGAACTCTAACCTCCAAAGGGCATCCTCCATTTTTTCATGTGTTCCTTAGAATTTCAGTCCTAATTTTTAGAAGCAAAAAAAAAAAGATTGAACTATCCAGTCACTTTGGCCCAACTAAAGACATCACACACCCCACGTCACCTCTCAACGTTTGCATTTTTCGTTACTGAGAATGCAGAGAACGAGGAGGACAGCTGAGAGACTGTCTCCAATAAATATTAACATATAAGAGTTTAGAGCTGGATTAACACAGATTGAAACGTCATTTGAGACTGGAGTGATGATCATCTTTAAAACACAATATTCTGCACAACACAGACTCGGGACTAAATAGTTACAGGGACTGCGAGAATGAGGCTGGCGCAAGCGGCGAACAATGAAAAAAGGGGACACTTATGTTTCCATTCCGGGTAGCCCTCAACTTACAAGCATTCACTTAGTGACCATTCAAAGTCACAACAGCACCCCAAAAGTGAGTTTTGATCGTGTTTCACACTTATATCTGCCACGGCATTCCCGTGGCCATGTGATCAAAATGTTGGCGACTGGTTCGTGACAGCTGCAGCCCAGGGTCATTGGAGTCCTTTTGTGACCTTCTGACCAGCCAAGTCAAACGGGGAAGCCAGATTGTTGTCAAATGGAGCAAAACTCACTTAACAACCGTTTTGCTTAGCCACAGAAAGGTGGGGGCTCAACTGCGGTCGTAAGACGGACTCCCAAGTAAATGGAGACCAGCAACACTGGGAGTGGGATCCCCACCCACCCTCTGCCTTCCTCTTCATCCTGTGTCAGACTCCAAGAGAGATTTGCCCTTCTTCGAGGCGAGATGGGGTGTCTAGGACAGGGCTTTTCAACCAGTGGTACAGGTACCACCTGTGGTACATTGGCACCTGGCAGGTGGTACACAACCATCCTAGAAAAGTGGTAGCGGGGGATGGGAAGGAGCTGAACCGGTGGCAGCACTGCACAAGCCTGAGCGAGAGACGGCTGGAGCTGCAGGGCTGTCAGGGCTCAGCGGAAGCGCCAGGCTCCGGCTGGAGCTCAGCGCTGATCCCGGCGCTTCTGCTGAGCCCAGAAGAAGCGCCAATCAGCTGGAATGTTGCAGCATCTCCAGGGTCTTGTGATTTACATTCAGATGCTTGGCAACTGATTCATATTTATGACGGTCACAGTGTCCCAGGGTCATGTGAAGTGACCAAAACCTGCTGCAACCATCCAGCAGATGGGGGGGAGGAATAAAAACCAAACACCCGCCACCCCACCCCCACTGCCAATCCTCAAGAAAATTGCTCACAACAATGAAAACCTCGGACATGAGGAAGAGCGCCGCCGGGCGGGCAGGCAGGTGTCTTGCTCGGCTGTGGCTTGGGAGGCACTTTTTTCAGTGCCATTGTAACTTCAGTCACTAAGCGAAACTGTTGTAAATTGAGGACTACCTGTACTTCATCACTTTTTTCCTTTTTTGGGGGGGGTCATCAAGTTTTTGACACCTTGCTAGGCAACTGGTGGTACTCGGATGTTGCCATATCCTAAAAGTGGTCCAGTGGGTGAAAAGGTTGAAAAGCCCTGGTCTAGGAGGCATAAGCTACGCCTAGGAACACCTACTGGAGGCTTAATTCAGCAGAAAAGGGACAGCCAGCCACCTTATTTTAACTTTATACAAATTCCTGACATACCTTTCTATACCTTTTCTTTTTCTGCTAAGAAAGGACACTGACCAATATTTTGAAAACCATCTTGAATTACATGGGTGTCAGACCTGCCACAACTTACCACCTCTAAACAGAAATGATCCTTGACTCCGTTTGTTGAGAAAGGTATAGTTTTATTAGAGCAGGGGGTCCCCCAACCCCTGGCCTGTGGATCGGTACCGGGCTGCGGCATGCCAGCAACCGGGCCGCACAAACAAAGCCCCATCTGCGGGATGCCGCCAGCACACAAAACCACGTGGGAAAAACCTCTCTCCACGGAACCGGTCCCTGGTGCCCGAAAGGTTGGGGACCTCTGTATTAGAGGTCAAGTGGATTGGAGTATTGCAAAGCCAAGACCGTGCCCCCAAATCCCTAAGTTCTACTTTTTCCGTCCCTTAACTATCTCTCATTGCTCCTCCCCCAGTGTTGTAACCCATTAGGTTCAGGCATGATGTTTTCCTAACAGTCCAAGCGCAGTTTGGTATGCGGTCCCCCTGCTTCTTCCAGCTGGGTGGCCTTGAGGCAGCATCTCCAAGAGATACAGCCCTTACTTTCGTTTTCCCCACAGTTCCCCCCCTCCCCCACAATTCATGGGAGTCGGCATAGCCAGAAGCAAACACAAAAGCAGCGGCTGGCTGCGGCAAACTGCTATGAACTTATCTCTGGATCCCTGGCAAAATACAAAGTAGTAGTAATACTTTCCCACAGGTTGAGCACCTTTCTGATTTGTAATCTCTCGTTCCTCACCTCCTCTTTCTTGTACGGGGCCTCCAACATAGCCTCTATCACGATGTCAAAGTCGTCTGAGGCCATGCCATCTTCTTGGGTCTATGAATGAGAAGAGTTAAGAAACAAGAAGGTCAGAGGCTAATAACCCTAACCCACCATGCCATCTTCTCCAAACGAAAGGGAAAGAAGGCTGGATACTCACAGGATCCCGGGATGGATGGGGGAACGCCGGATCCATGGCTGGCCCAAATGGGTGGGCTCCCCACCACCCAGAGGCACAGGAGCCGCTGGTGGAGAAGCGGGTCTAGCAGGCAAAGGAGCTGGTCACAGCCTGGAAGAAGAAGGGGAGGCCAGAATGGCTCTGAGAAGTGGAATATAGAACAGGAGCTGGGGCCATATAAGTTGCCTGGAGACAAAAAAGTTCTACACTCTGGAATGGAATTGTGCTCTAAAAACCCCTTTCTGGAATCCTCTGGATAGCGTATCCAGCAAAGAACAACCCCCACCCCCCCACCCACCCACCCCCGCTTTCAAATTAATTATCCATCAACTTTTTACATAAAGGAAACCGTAATTTATAACAATTGGCCTTTGCTTCTATTTTCTCTGCTTTGCTCACAGACATATCTGTACTCCAGGCCATCCTAAGAGACCTCCTATTTCAAAACCCCTCAGATTGTCAAGGACGAGCAAATGGAAACTCGACCAGAGAGAAGAAGAAGCAACCTGGAATTAAGGAGAAACTTCCCGACAGCAAGGACAATTAAACCAGTGGAACAGCTTGCCGCCAGAAATCATGGGCGCTCCATCGCTGGAGATTTTTAAGAAGAGGCTGGGACAGTCCCTTGTCTGAGATGGTAAAGGTTCTCCTGCTTGAGCAGGGGGCTGGACTAGAAGACCTCCAGGGTCCCTTCCAGCTCTATTTCATTCAAATGTTTGTTTCTCCACTGGGTTAAGGTAGAACTATAACTTAAAAGTATTTTGCGAGCATAACTTGCTTCTGAAGGAGATGGCCAGATCGGCATTCAAATCCAGTTTTTTTTTAAAATCAACAGACTGGAGAAGAAAGTCCTAGAAAATGTTTGGATGGAAAGATGAAGGGAAAGAGTAGGAAAAAAATCTGTGCTATCTATCAGTAGCTAAGAAATCCTAAAAGCCACATTATCATTCTTTTTTTTAAAAGTTGATTTGTAAATGAGTTTTACAATTCTGGTTCAAATGGTTTGCCACAATACTGCAATCAAATATTCATCTATTTTCAAGCATGAAGTGTTAACTTAAAGAGAGAGAAAAAGAGGCATTTTATAAACATGTTTAAAAGAAGGAAAGAGAAAAAGGAGAAAGAAAAAGAAAGAAAGAAAGAAAGAAAGAAAGAAAGAAAGAAAGAAAGAAAGAAAGAAAGGAAGGAAGGAAAGAGAGATGAGAAAGGGAGAAGGAGGAGGGGAAAGAAAAAAAAAAATGAATCCCAGCTTTTTGGCTGGGGGGGGGGAGAAACACAATATCCTGCAATAACACTTCAGGCGCCCATAACTTTAGTCAAACATGCAGTTACTTTCACAGAACTTTGGAATCTAAGTAGAGCTTGCAAAGCTTGACGATTTGGGAATGCAGCATTTCTCAATTTTAGCAACTTTTCGGAGATACGTGGATTTCAATTCTCAGCATGCCCTAGCCTTCAACTCCCACCAATTCTGGGAGCTAGGAATCCACAAATTCTGAGAAAAATTGGGAATGCTACGCAGCCCTTCTGGACCTTGCCATCCTGTGGGCAAAACGGAAAATTCTAGAGTTGCCCCAAGGGACGCGGTGGCTCAGTGGGTTAGGACGCTGAGCTTGTCGATCAGAAGGTCGGCAGTTTGGCGGGTCGAATCCCGAGTGCCGCGTAGCAGAGTGAGCACCTGTTACTCGTCCCAGCTTCTGCCAACCTAGCAGTTCGAAAGCACGTAAAAAATGCAAGTAGAAAAATAGGGACCACTCCGGTGGGAAGGTAACAGCGTTCCGTGCGCCTTTGGCGTCTAGTCATGCTGGCCACGTGACCGTGGAGACGTCCTCGGACAAGTGCTGGATCTTTGGCTTTGAAACTGAGATGAGCATCGGCCCCTAGAGTCGGAACCGACTAGCACGCACGTGCGGGGAAACCTTTACCTTTTAGAGTTGTCCCATTTGGCTCAATCCTAGTTGTAAACGTTTACAACCCGCAGGATCACCAGTGGCATAAACGTAACGGGTTTCACCAACCCGAAACAGGAGCAAAACTATCCTCTTTTCACTCCCAGGAAGATTTCACAACAATTCTGGCCCTTTCTTAAACTTTTTCTATCCTCCCGCTGCTAGCTTTTTAGTAGCTGAGGATGAGAAATCGAAGTTGTACCGTGAGCCTTAAGTACCAGAGCACTAAAGCGAGGCTCATATTAGAAGAACAGAACAAGGCATTTAAAATACCTTCCTGAAACAAGTTTAAGGGGGGGGAGGGGGAGGCATTCTCCAAAACAGCAGTTCTCAATCTTTTCTTCACCATGGACCCCCCCTTTAAATTGCTTTTGTGGCCACGGACCCCGCCCCAAAGACTTAAGATTTAAATTGTCACATTTCTTCAAGCCTCCGTGGACCTCCTGTGACGGCCTGGTGGCCCACAGGTTGAAAACCGCTGCTCCAAAATGTTGTCAGCAGAAGGAATCGGTCCGTTTATTTCCGCGTCTTTCGCGGAACCTTTTCAACATTTGTTGTTGTTGTTAGTTGCGAAGTCGTGTCCGACCCATCGCGACCCTATGGACAACGTTCCTCCAGGCCTTCCTGTCCTCTACCATTTTCTGGAGTCCATTTAGGCTCACGCCTACTGCTTCAGTGACTCCATCCAGCCACCTCATTCTCTGTCGTCCCCTTCTTCTCTTGCCCTCAACCTTTCCCAGCATTAGGCTCTTCTCCAGTGAGTCCTTCCTTCTCATTAGGTGGCCAAAGTATTTGAGTTTCAACTTCAGGATCTGGCCTTCTAAAGAGCAGTCAGGGTTGATCTCCTCTAGGACTGACCGGTTTGATCGCCTTGCAGTCCAAGGGACTCGCAGGAGTCTTCTCCAGCACCATAGTTCAAAGGCCTCAATTCTTTGGTGCTCAACCTTTCTTATGGTCCAACTTTCACAGCCATACATTGCAACTGGGAAGACCATAGCCTTGACTATACTCATAAATTCATCATAGGCACCGTTAAATTTCAGCTGCCAATGCATGTCTAGTTCTCTCTCCTCCTGCCTTGCTTTCCTTGAATTTTTCTTTCCGAAAGAGAGCCAAGCCACCCACCTACCAGTAATCCTTACAGACACGATCTTCGATAAAGGAGCTAGCTATCATTTGCAAGTTGCTCTATATAAGCACATGTAAGTTTCTAAAAAGCTTATCTGAATTTCCAGGGGCAAACCCTTTATATTCTTCCTTCCAGCAAAGTCCCAAGACTGTTCATCCTTATTTCTAAAGTAAGAATATATCAGCATAACTGTAATGGAACTGCTTTAGAAGTTATCAGCAACTATACATCTACTCTGATGTTTTTTGCACTCTGTTGTTACCCAGGAAAGGACTTGAGTTACTACTTATTCCAAAATAAAAGGAAATTTACTGGAATGTAAGTGGGAAATTCAACCAAATAACCCCTTTTCATTTCCTAACAATTTAACCAAGCCAAAAAACAAAAACAACCCTGACAATATCTAGCAATAAAGAACATATATTGCCCTAGTTTTTTTTTAAACAACTAGAGCTCTGGAAGCACACACTGTAACATTCTACTGGAAAAGCAAACAGTACAAATGAGTTTTAAAATTTTCCAACCAGCAGGCGTGGGGAACACAAAAATTTTTAACTTACAGGCTCATAAGCAGAAAGGTTCACCATTGATGGTTCCTAGTTTAAGTCATGCAAATTGTGGAAAACTTAACAAAAATACTATGCAGATTGCTGAAATCAGCCAACTGTAGCTCTTTGCACAGAGTAAGGCTGCTCACAGACACAAGAAGCCTTTTGAAATGCCAAGGTACCCATAAGAGCCTTATGCAAAGAGGACATTACATTCAGATTTATTTACTTAAAACTCACAAACACGCAAAGAAGGTTCTCTCCCTATTTCCACACTGCCAACACTCATGGTTATTCTATAACTTTGCAAAATTCCACACTGCCAAATTTTAGGATCTGTGAATAAAAGCAAGTAAGTGCACTCTCAAAACACATTTAACAGCCTTGAGATCCAATAGATCAGAAATATTCCCAACATTCACTTTTGGGGGGGAAAAAAAGCTGGAACTTCCTAAACCTCCAATTGTTATTAAAATTTCACCTTGCTACCTCCCTTTCCCAAGATCTTTTTGTTCCAAGTGGCAGTTAAGAATCCTTTTTGAAATCTGAAAACAAAAATAGATTTTGTAATCCCATAGTATAATAACACACTCACCCAAACCCACTGCTTTTATTATTATTATGAAGGATCTGCACTACAGCATATCCACACAACTTCCTTGTTTACTAGGCTTTGTTTGAAGAAGTCACACATGCAAAGCCAGATAATCTCTTACCACAAGCCTTTTCTAACAAGACACAGGCTTCTAGATTTCTAAAAACAGGCTTGAAACCAATTTCATTTTCCTGCTCTAAGCCACCTCCATGCCTTTAGACTCTCTTATTCCATGTTTACTGAAGAGTCTAATTCGCTCATTATCCAATTCAAAAACAAAAATGACATAAATAGAGTTTCACAGGGCCTGCAAAGATGGCAGGTGACCACTCTTCTGGGCATAAGCACAGCATAAATCAGGGCAATTTCGCCCTGCTAAGATCTCAAATTCACCGAAAATAAACGTCTACGAAGATTCTCAGTCATCCAGGTCATGGTTGTCTCAAAGGTGCATTTTTCAAAAGGCAACTGAACTATGGGGGTTTTTTCCCCCCTTGAGGTAGAAATGTTTTTTCCTCGAGGAAGCTTTATCAGGGAATAATTCATCTGGAAATCAGCTCTATTAAACAAACCTGCAAAGGAAGACCCCAAGCAAGGGCCAGGCCAAGGAATAAATCAAGGCAAGGCTATACTAAGCAACCTTTTGTCTGAAATGGTCTAGGGCAGTGACTCAACCTTAGTGACTTTTAAGATGATTGGACTTCCAACTCCCAGCCAGAATTTCCCAGCCAGCATAGATGGCTGGGGAATTCTGGGAGTTGAAGCCCATTCCCCTTAAAAAAAGTCAAGGTTGAGAAGCACCGATTCAGGGTCTCCTTTAGTTTAGTTTAGGCCGGGTTTTCCTTGTGTGTCCGATCACACTTGGCCAATAAAAAGAACATTCCAATTCCATTATTGCAAGTCTGAGCAGAGGGTTGGACTAGGGCAGGGGTTGGCAACCTCGGCTCTTTTATGACTCGTGGACTTCAACTCCCAGAATTCCTGAGCCAGCATAGCTGGCTCAGGAATTCTGGGAGTTGAATTCCACGAGTCATAAAAGAGCCGAGGTTGCCGACCCCTGGACTAGGGAGACCTCCAAGGCCTCTTCCAACTCTTTGTTATTCAGTTATTCTGAAATTCCATCCCATTTAACACAAGGCCTTTCAGCAGATTTCTAACCCACTTCCCCCACCCCTCAGCCTGAAAGGGCTGTGGCTTATTCCTTATCCCAGCGGTTTCTCAACCTTGGCAACTTGGAAGATGTCTGGCCTTCAACTCCCAGAATTCCCCACCCTGGGGAACGGGGATGGGAGGGGGTCCTGAAGATTGTTGTCTGGCCTTCAACTCCCAGAATCGCCCAGGCAGCCATACAGGCTGGGGAATGATGGGAGTCGAAGTCCCTACGTCTTCCAGCTGAGAATCACTGCCTTTATCCGATGGGCCCAATGATGGCAACCTACCTCTCTCGCTCTCCCTCTCCTCCTTTCCTCCTTGCCTCGCCCCGACTAAGGCAACGAACCACCGGCACACCGCAGCCCCAGCGCCTGTGGGTAGAAAAAACAGCGCCACATGGACCAGGGCACCCTCTGCGCCATGTTCCCCGGCTCCCTGCCTTCCCCAAGGCTCCATCTTGTCACCTACCTGCCCTGAAGACGAACAGCCCCCCCTCCCCCAAAACGCACTTCCGGGAAAGAAAGGCCGAAAGGTACCGGACGGGGGAGCAGGCCACGCCCTCCCACCGAAACCACGCCCCTTTCGGCAGCTGCGCCTCTTCTCTCTCCCCCCCCCCACCTCTTTCGGAGCCCTGATGGAAATTCTAAGCCCCCGTTTGACGTCACCGTCCGCGGCGTGACGTCACCGCCACTATCCGTTCGTCGTTTCGACCGCCGGAGGCCTGGCTGTTTTGGGTTCTTTTTCACCCACTAAGTCACTCACCCACCTCCCCCTCCCTTTTGGCCGCTAGACCGCGGCGATTTTGTCCGTCCCGTCGGCCTCCGAAGGGCTTCGCTCCCTCCTCAGACGCGGCGGCAAACGAAGCAGGAGCAGCAGCGATTCTAAGATGGCGGCGGACGCTGCTCCCTCCAGGACCGTACCCCTCCCCTTCTCCTTCGCCTCGCGAGGGGGCGCAGCACGCGTGCGCAGGGGCGTCCGAACCGCGGATTGGCTGAAAAGATGAGGAGGGAAGATGAAGCGTGTCAAAAGAGGGAGGGACCCGAAGGGAAAATCTCGGGCGCCGATTGGATTGTCTGCCTCGGGGAGGCGGGCTTCTATAGTGACGTTCCCGCTGATTCGATCACGGCTCAGAAAGGCGTATTGAGATAGATCTTTTTTTTTCTTTTTACCTTTACTTCCCTCGCAGGTAAGAAAACCAATGGTTGTTAAGACAGAGGCGGGGTTTCCTAGTAGCCAATTGGGCAAGCCGACGGGAAAAAAAAATAAACTATCGGGCCGGTTGATTGGCTGGACGAGCGGAAAAAACGCGAAAGTGTATTAAGTACAGCGAATATCATTGGGCTACAGCGTGGCGGGTGGAGCGAAGCGAAAGGATCCTCCCCTGCGAGGTTTGCCCTGATTGGTTAGCCCTTCCGGCTACAAACAAAGACCTGATTGGGCCTTTGGTCGCCGAGTCGGTAAAGAGAGCCACTTTCCGGGCGGGTCAGAGGCCGCGAAGCTCCTGTAGCGAAGGAAAAAGGGGAGGGGTCGCGCAGTTACCACGGCAACAGCGGCCTGGTCTCCCGGCTGAGGCCTGGCGAGTTGCTCGCCTCGCCCAGTTTCCTAGCGAGGAGGCAAAATAGGCGGCCTTTTGTCCCGAAACTGGGGAGGTTTTGTAGGCTGCCGAGGCGGGATGGAGATTCGGAAGGGCCAAAGGTCTCCATAATCCCTTATTATTAAAGCCTTATTAAAACCTGGCAGCTGAGCGCAATTCCTGAGGGAGCCCATTATGTGAGGTAAAAGAGGCCGCTTTCAACAGGGTCGCCTCAGCTAATCCTGCTTCAAATTGGGAGCCGGCATCCCTCGTGCATCCAGGCCCTTAAGGGGTGATAAAAGTAAAAGCACCCCCTTCCATCTGCCCATAACACAGCGGTAAATCAAGGACATCTCTCCACAATGGCAGCAAGCCTGCTCCTTTGAGCCTAAAATTTTATGTTGCTGAGCGAGAAATTGGTGAAGTGGATTTTGCCTCGTTTTACGACCTTTCTTGCCACGGTTGCTAAGGGAATCACTGCGGTTGTTAAGATAAAGAGTGGAAAGTCAGCCCCCTCCACCAGAGAAGGAAATGTTAAAAGGGCAGGAAAATATTATTTCCTCAAAGGATCTTGGAGAGGCAGGAAAGCAAGCCCAGTTTTCTTAATAGTCCTAAGTCTCCCTCCCCCAAGCAGAAACCAGCTCTATAGAAATGCAGGTGTAAATCCAGGAAGGTTGAAGCTAGAAAATTAAGAAGACAAAAGGCACCTAAAATCTACATACCCCACCCAAACTCTTAAAGACAGCACATAATAGTGAAGGGAAGGCACACAGGTCAAAATCGCTCGGATTCGGACCGGTCTGGACTCTGACTGGGCAGAGTCTGGCGATCAGGACACGGGCGGTCTTGTCGATACCACCTGGGATGAGTTTGATTCTGTGACCCCTGAGGAAGTGGACAGGATCATGGGGAGGCTGAGCACCACCACATGTTTACTGGACCTGTGCCCTTCCTGGCTGGTCTATGCAGCCCGGGAGAGGACACGCAGCTGGTTCCAGGCAGTTATATCGGCTTCTTTGGGTGAGGGTAGCTTCCCCGCCGTCTTGAAAGAGGCGGTGGTGAGGCCTCTCCTCAAGAAGCCTGCCTTGGACCCAGCTGTATTGAACAACTTTCGTCCTGTCTCCAACCTTCGCTTTCTTGCGAAGGTTGTGGAGAGTGTGGTGGCGCATCAGCTCCCTCTGGTCCTGGATGAAGCGGATTATCTAGACCCGTACCAATCGGGTTTCAGGCCCGGGCACAGCACGGAGACGGCATTGGTCGCGCTGGTGAATGATCTCTGGAGGGCTCGGGACAGGGGATATTCCTCTGTTCTAGTCCTATTAGACCTCTCGGCGGCTTTCGATACCATCGACCATGGTATCTTGCTGCGGCGTCTCAGGGGACTGGGAGTGGGAGGCACAGTCTTACAGTGGTTCTCCTCCTATCTCCAGGGACGTTCGCAGTCGGTGTTGGCAGGAGGGCAGAGGTCGACCGCGAGGTCTCTCATTTGTGGAGTCCCTCAGGGGTCGGTCCTCTCGCCTCTCCTGTTCAACATCTACATGAAACCGCTGGGTGAGATCATTCGTGGTTTTGGAGTTGGGTATCATCAGTACGCGGATGATACCCAACTTTTCTTTTCGACCCCAAACCACCCCAGTGATGCCCTCAACGTGATGTCCCGTTGCCTGGAGGCGGTTCGGGTCTGGATGGGGAGGAACAGACTTCAACTCAACCCCGACAAGACTGAGTGGCTTTGCATATCTTCATCCCGGGTCTATTTGGACATTCCACCTCTTGCTATGGGGGGTGAACTATTACCCCCCGTAGATAGGGCTCGCAACTTGGGAGTCCTCCTAGATTCACGGCTCACCTTGGAAGACCATATAGGAGCTGTGACTAGGGGGGCTTTCGCCCAGGTTCGCCTGGTGCGCCAGTTGCGGCCCTATCTTAGCCGGGATGATTTATGCACGGTCACTCATGCGCTCGTGGCCTCTCGTCTGGACTACTGCAACGCTCTCTACATGGGGCTGCCCTTGAGGACCACCCGGAAGCTCCAACTGGTACAGAATGCAGCCGCGAGAGTTGTGTTGGGAGTCTCCCGATACTCCCACGTTACACCTTTGCTCCGTGAGCTGCATTGGTTGCCAGTTGCCTTCCGGGTGAGATTCAAGGTACTGGTAATGGTGTTCAAAGCCCTTCATGGCATGGGGCCGGAGTACCTTAGGGAACATCTGCTGCCGGCATCAAGCTCCCTGCGCCCTGTGCGTTCCCACAGAGAGGGCCTCCTCAGGGTGCCACCGGTCAGAGAATGTCGATTGGTGGCGCCCAGGGGGAGATCCTTCTCTGTGGGCGCTCCGGAGCTGTGGAATCAGTTGCCGGTAGAGCTCCGGATGGCGCCCGATCTTCGCTCCTTTCGTCGCGATCTCAAGACGTTTTTGTTTGTACAAGCCAGCCTAGCCTGATGGGGATTGGTGGGGGTTTTATTTTTTTGTATTCTTAATTTTATTTTTGGGGTTTTATTATTGTATTAATTGTTTTAACTTGGGCAATTATTTAATCTCTTTTTAATGTTTGTACTTTGTATTTGACTTTTGCCCTGTGAACCGCCCTGAGTCCTCAGGGAGAAGGGCGGTATATAAATATTATTAAATTAAATTAAATTAAATTAAAATACGTGACACAAGAAATAGCCTCAAACAGGAACAGGAAGCAGCTCCAAACAAAAGGCTCCAGAGGGTATAAAAACCCACTCCCTACATGTGTTCACCCTTTTTTTTTTCTGTCAGCCATCTTCCTGTCTGGTTCTTTTTTTCAATAAACTACAACCTTCTTCCTTAAAGCGGTCACCATGTTTGTTTTCAGCTTGGACGGAACCACGATGAAGATTTCTCTTCCAACAATAGGTCACACGCTTGCGAAGTGAATCAGGCTTCTGCCGTTGACTTGGCTTGCAACCGTCATAAATGCCGAGCGTCTGAATTTTGATCACCGGACCATTGGGGACGCACCGACGATCCCAATACGAAAAACGGTCGTTAAGTCACTTTGTTCGCAGCCCTTGTAACTTTGAATGGTCGCTAAGCGAACTGTTGTTAAGTTGAGGACTACCTGCATCAGGCTAGCTTAACAGCCTGGCTGCCTCATTTTGCACCTTCTAGATACTCTTCAAGGGAAGCCCTACATACAGTCTGCTGGAGTAGTCAAGCTCAGAAGCAACTACTGGCAGGATATATGCATTGCTCTAAATATGAGGAATGCAGTCATTAATAGCACTAAGACTTATAGACAGTTTCATGGGGCTTAGCAGCCCTAATTTATGGAATCAGCCTAATCCCCCCCCCTAGGAATCTGGGTCATTTTACTGACCTCGGAAGGATGGAGTTAGGCTCAAACTGCTAGCAGCGAGCAGCAAATTGGCCTGCAATACTGCATTTGAACCACTGCGCCCACTTTTGTGATCGAGAGCATCCTGTCATACAGGATCACAGTCTGGATTGGAAGCATCCCTGATTTGGACAGGAAAGCGGTGGAAAGAGTAGTGAGGATGGCTGAAAATATCATCGGCAGTTCCTTCCCTTCCACCCAGGACATGGCACAGAAGCGTTGCTTGAGCAGGGTCCATACGATTATCTGGGACACGACACATCCTCTTCACGACCTGTTTTTCTTGTTACCTTCTGGGAGGGGGCTCCGTGGTATCTGAAGCAGAACATCCAGATTCAGTCACAGCTTTGTTCCATAAAGTATTAACTTTGTGAACTCTAAAGCTTCCTCCTTCCGTTATGTATTCAAGATGGACAATGATTAATATTTATGTTACTTATATGTAAGCGTGGTCTATACCCGTGCTGGTGAACCTATGGCACGCATGCCATAGGTGGCACGCAGAGCGCTATCTGTGGGCACGTGTGCCGTCACCCCTGTCCTAGGCCTTCAGCTGGCCAAAAAAAAAAAAAAAGGTTCGTTCAATCAATCAATTTCAACTTCTCACAGGAAACCAAAAGATCTCACAAAGTTGGAATTGATTGATTGAACTTTTTAGTCCCACTCAGTCTGCCATTACTACCACAGCCATGCCCACCCAATGGGCCATGCCTACCCGGCACCCGATACATAAGTGGGTTTTAGGTTGCAGTTTGGACACTGGGTCTCTAAAAAGATCGCCATCACTGGTCTATACATAGGTTGTATATAGCATGTTTAAATGTGCGTTATGTATGTGTACACTTTGAGAGCAAGCAACTAAATTTCATTTTTAATGTGTGCCATTGTGCCCACAGTAAAAAATGACAATAAAGTTCTATCTATCTATCTATCTATCTATCTATCTATCTATCTATCTATCTATCTATCTATCTATCATACTGCTCCAGGTCCTTGTTTCTCTTGGGTAGTGGCTTCCAAGAACACATTTCAGCAACTTTATTGAAATTTCACCGACCGGAAAACATGATCGAGGCAGGTGGAAGCAGCCAAGCTAAAGACTTTTGAGTCCAACCTGCAAACCAGCAAACGGTGAAAGACCTTGTGACTTTGCGTAGAAAAATCAGTCTCTCTCTTGTCCCGAGTGCAAAGCAGAAGGAGGTTCCTTGTGGTCTCGATGCCGGAGCGATGGCGGGGCAGGGGAGGGGGGGAACGACGACAAATTGAACTCCTGCTCACAATCCAATGGTGTAGGAACGTCCCGTGGGGTTGTGGATGACCGAACACATTGGGGAAACCACAGCCCACTCGTACCACACTTTCTTGGAGTTGCTGCAACGCCAAAAGGTCACTCGGATCTTCTCGCCCGCCTGGACGGTCATGGGTTGCTGTGGGTGGGACACCGTTACTAGCAGCACAATCATTCTGGGCCATATAAACATTACTTTCCCCCCTCACACACACACACAAAGTCAGGTCCCACGGGGTCAGGCCTCCCCCACAGAGTCAGTCCCACCAGCATGTTTCCGTACAGAAGTAGAGAGGTCATAGGAACCCAAGTATTTTTGAATTATTGGCTGAACACCTGGTTCTGCCAGCGGGTCTGGGGAGCTAGAGCCCATTAAATGGTTAGTTTGAATCTGTGTTGTCACTGGGGTGGGTGGTGGGCTATTATTTTCCTTCTTATTTTTAAATTCTTTTTAAAGCATGGTTTTTATATCCTGTAAGCCGCCTTGAGTCGCCATTTATTTTCTACATCAATAAATATTCAAACGCATTTCAAATAAACACCTAATTCTCACACTGCTGTCTAATGACTATGTATATTTACCCATGTAGTATGGCTGCAGTGTTATTATTTATCATTATTATATTCTTTACTACTAATCCATCCATCCACCCATCCATTCATCTACCTATCTTATCTTATCTATCATCTATCTATCTCTCTCTCTATCTGTCTATCTATCTACCTACCTACCTATCTACCTATCACTTAACTAATGTCTCCCTTGGCACAGAAATTTGGCGCTCAAGGGCAGTCGTTAAGACAAGGACTTCCTGTAATGTAAAAACCCTTGCAGCGAAACAAAAGTTTCGTTTTGTTAATAGTTTTCCTCGGTGAAAAATCTTCAAATACTGCTGACAGGAAGGCTTATTCCCATGCCGGGAATTTAAAAAAAAAACTAATACAAAAGACCTACCTTAATGGGAAAGAATATAGGGAACCACGAAAACATGCCAGGTGAATGAGTCTCAGGTCGGATACCTGTAAGAATGAGTGGGGAGAGGAGAAAGGGGAAAAAAAAGAGGTTTCAGCAATATCAAGGCAACTATAACATCTTCCCACTGAGGGTGAGGCCCCCACCTACCCTTCTGGCCTTGAACAGAATAGAATAAAAGCTGGAAGGGACCTTGGAGGTCTTCTAGTCCAGCCCCCTGCTCAAGCAGAAGAACCCGTCCTATACCATCTCAGACAACGGACTGTCTAGTCCAGGGCTCTTCAAACTTGGCCCTTTTATGACTTGTGGACTTCAACTCCCAGAATTCCTCAGTCAACCTCCATTTTGTTTGTTAGATTTAAGACAGGGCTCTTCAAACTTGGCCCTTTTATGACTTGTGGACTTCAACTCCCAGAATTCCTCAGCCAACCTCCATTTTGTTTGTTAGATTTAAGACAGGGCTCTTCAAACTTGGCCCTTTTATGACTTGTGGACTTCAACTCCCAGAATTCCTCAGCCAACCTCCATTTTGTTTGTTAGATTTAAGACAGGGCTCTTCAAACTTGGCCCTTTTATGACTTGTGGACTTCAACTCCCAGAATTCCTCAGCCAACCTCCATTTTGTTTGTTAGATTTAAGACAGAGCTCTTCAAACTTGGCCCTTTTATGACTTGTGGACTTCAACTCCCAGAATTCCTCAGCCAACCTCCATTTTGTTTGTTAGATTTAAGACAGGGCTCTTCAAACTTGGCCCTTTTATGACTTGTGGACTTCAACTCCCAGAATTCCTCAGCCAACCTCCATTTTGTTTGTTTGATTTAAGACAGGGCTCTTCAAACTTGGCCCTTTTATGACTTGTGGACTTCAACTCTCCGAATTCCTCAGCCAGGCACTGACTGAGAAATTCTGGGAGTTGAAGTCCACAAGTTATAAAAGAGCCAAGTTTGAAGTGCCCTGCTCTAGTCTCTTCTTGAAAATCTCCAGTGATGGAGCACCCAGGATTTCCGGTGGCAAGCTGTTCCACTGGTTAATTGTCCTGTCAGGAAGTTTCTCCTTAGTTCCAGGTTGCTTCACTCTTTGATCAGTTTCCAGCCATTGTTTCTCGTCCAGCCCTCTGGTGCTCTGGAGAATAATTTGACCCCCTCTTCTTTGTGGCAGCCCCTCAAATGCTGGAACGCTGCTATCACGTCACCCCTATTTCTTCCTTTTCTTTAGACTAGCCAAATCCAAGTCCCGCAGCCCTTCTTTGTACGTTTTACTCTCCAGGCCTTGGATCATTTTACTTGCTCTTCTCTGAATTTTTTTTTTCCAAACTCTCAACATCTTTTTTGTGATGTGGTGACCAAAATTGGCTGCAGCATTCCAGGTGTGGCCTCGCTAGGGTTTTATACAGCGGTACTAATACCTCGCGTGATCTTCGTTCTGTGTCTCTATTTATACAACCCAGGATTGTTATTAGCTTTTTTTTTGGCTGCTGCTGCTGCACACCACCGGCTCACGGTCAAGTGATCGTCCACTAGCACTCCAAGGTCGCTCTCAGAGTTACCGTTTTTGAGCCCGGTCTTGCCCCATCTGCGCTTGTACCTTTGATTCGAGGCCTTCCAAGACCTTAAAATTTGGCTGTGCCGGGTTGGCGCAGAGCCCCGATGGAGATGCATTGGAAAGGTGGGTGGCTGGTGTACCCCCCCCCACACACACACCTCCTCCACTCAAGCCTGCGGTTTTTACTTGTAACCCATCCTTGTAATTTAATTTTTTTAAAAAATATTTTTATTACATTGTTAAGCTGCCCCAGAATCACTTTGGATAGTGCGATGGGCTTCGTATAAATGTAATAAATGATAAAAGGAGAAGGGCACATTCTTCCGTCTGAGGCTTCCCTTAACCTACTGAGTGTGATATCGCCGTATAGCGTCGTCTCAAAGTAGCCGGCGAAGCCGTGAAGCACCGTGTTCACGTCCACCTGGAATTCCAGCGTTTGATAACGGTTGTTGTCCTTCAGAGGGTCTGCAAGAGGGGAAAAAGACGAGGCAAAAGGTATTATGGGACACACACACCCCGGAGGCTCTAAAGCAGGCGTGTCAAACTGGCGACATATCGTGACTTGTTCCCCAGTGCCGGCAATGGAGTAGGCGTGGTTTCGGCATGACGCATCCGGCCGGTCGGCCGGCAGTTTGACAATGCCTGCTCTAAAGAAAGCAAGGATAAAATATCCAAGCCAGATCCAGCTGTTTCGAACAGGGTGGAAGATGGCTTGTTGTGGGGCGGGTTAACCCAGGTTTTCTAGTAAAGTTAAAAAAAATTTTTTTTTTTAAAAAAAAAGTGCAGTCAGCTCTTCTTATCTAGACAAGGGCTTTTCAACCTTTTTACAGATCGTACCACTTTTAGGACATGACAATATTCGAAGACCACCAGTGCTTAGCAAGGTGTCAAAAACATGACGACTAAAAAAAAAGGGGGGGGGGATTTTGGGCTTTACTGGTTGGATTCATTGGTCGTGATAGAAATGGCTAGTTTATAATATTATGGGAAAGGGACACGGTGGCTCAGTGGGTTAGGACGCTGAGCTTGTCGATCAGAAGATCGGCAGTTTGGCGGGTCGAATCCCAAGTGCCGCGTAACAGAGTGAGCGCCTGTCACTCGTCCCAGCTTCTGCCAACCTAGCAGTTCGAAAGCACGTAAAAATGCAAGTAGAAAAATAGGGACCACTACGGTGGGAAGGTAACAGCGTTCCGTGCGCCTTTGGCGTCTAGGCATGCCGGCCACATGACCACAGAGATGTCCTCGGACAAGCACTGGCTCTTCGGCTTTGAAACGGAGATGAGCACCAGCCCCTAGAGTTGGAAACGACTAGCACGCATGTGCGGGGGAACCTTTACCTTTTTAATATTAAGGGAAAGTAAAAAGTCGGGGTTCAATGTTAATGCTTCCTTCTACTACAACCGAGGAAGTCAGAAGTCAATGCCTTTTCTTTTTTCCCTTCTCCCCCTCACTTTTCCCTTTTTCTCTCACCCCTGGCTCGCAAAAGGCCCTCACTCGCTCTCTCACTCACTCACCCTTTGCTTGCAAAGGCCACTCTCTCTCTCATTCACTCACTTTGCTCCCAAAAGCCCCTCACTCTCGCTCACGGACACTTTGCTCCCAAAAGCCGCTCTCTCTCTCTTTCACTCACTCACACTTCGCTCGCAAAGGCCACTCGCTCGCCCTCTCCTCACTGCTTCATTAACAAAAGCCTCTTCTCTTCTCTCTCTCTTTCTGTGTTTTTTTTTCTCTCTCTCCCGCCGAAATCTGCCCCTTTTAGAGCTTCTCCTCTCTCCGTCCTACTCCCTTTTTTCCTCTGGAGACGCTGGAAGCTCCGATCAGCATGTAGCCGCGTGCGGAGATCCTGAGGCTTCTGCCGAGTCCTGCAGCTCCAGCTGATCTTGTCCAGGCCTAAGTAGAGCCGCTTTAGCTTGTTCCCTCCCCGTTACACTTTGGCTAGGGGGTTGCGTACCACCTGCCAGGTGCTAAAGTACCACCAGTGGTACGCGTACCACTGGTTGAAAAGCCCTGATTTCTAGACAACTAACCATCTAGTTCAGGCAAGTATTCCTTTCCATAACACCGTAGGGGTATTTTGCTCTCCGAAAGCATTGTCCCTACCTGGATTGGGGTGTTTGAAGGAGAAACAGGCTTTTGGGGGTGCTAGCTGGTGGAAGTTGTGAAGGCGCACAACGTACGGCATTTCAAATTGAGCCTGGGAAGCAAAACGAAATAAAACAGAATAAAACCAGTTTTTTTAAAAAATGCCAAATGTGTTAGGGTGCTCTCTGAGCTTGGTTTTTTTCTTCTTGCAAACGTTTCACAACCCACCTAGGAAACATCATTAGGGCTACTGGAAGATGCCATTCCCAAATCTTTTTTTTAATAGAAAGGTTCCAATTTCCCTTTGTCTCTAAGGATCAAATTAAAGGTTTGTAATAATTTCTCTTCTACATGTAGGGTGGAGTATACTATATGTTTGATTCTGCATGCTGCTGAAGATTCCTTTTAGTTTTGTATCACTGATAAAATTAAATTTAAAAATTCCTCCGGGGCGTCCTGCAAATCTAAAGGATGTATTTTAATTAGGAGATTTGATTACAAAATACGTATGTTTGATTATATACGTCATTTTAAGACACGAGATCCTTCATTATCTTTTAACAATGTTATTTTAACGGAAGTAACTTGATTATTTGAAAACACGTAATATTTGACAGTAAATAATTTTAGGAATTTTAGACGTCGGGGGGGGGGGAAGGCTAAAGTGAGAATTAAGAAATTAGATGATGGAAATTACCAGAGGGAATGTTTAAAAATTAAACATTTGTTTGAAATATGGTTAAAGTAATAGAAAGATTGTGAATATAAATGAAGATTAGTTTAAGAGAGATGAGCCCTTAAAGTAATATAATATGCCTTCTTTTTTTTTCTTTTGTGTTTGGTTTTTTTGACATGAGAAATATAAAAACGTTGGGGTGGTTTATATAAAAGAAATGTTTTCTGTTTTATCTTTTTTTTCTTTTTGCTCTTAACCGCCCTGAGTCTTCGGAGAAGGGCGGGATATAAATGGAATTAAAATAAAATAAATAAATAAAATAAATTTTGTTTTAAGATACAAGAAATGTAAAAATGTCATGGCTTGTATGGGAAAAAAGACTTAAATACCTAAGTGTAAGTAATTTTGAGAAAATCTTAACCAGTAAAAGTGTTTTGAATACTGTGGGGAAAAACAAATTTAAATAAGAATTTTGTAAACAGGATTTATGACGAGGCAATCGAAATGATCAATGAAAAGAAGCTTTATATTGATGTGGCTATTATTTGCAGAAACATTAGAAAAATGTTTATATTTAATTGTCATTTACAATTTGTGCTTTAGATTGTACGCCGCCCTGAGTCTTCGGGGAAGGGCGGGATATAAATGGGATTAAAAAAAAAAGAACTGTATTAATTTAAGATTGGCAAAAGCGAGAATATTATTGGAAGAAGGGGCAATCAAGTAAGACTATTATATGGACTATAGAATTATAGAAATTAATTGGTATTGTTTTTTAAACATTAACCCAGACAACACAATATTAAGGTGTATGTTAAAAATCAACAGAGCATATTTTTTTAAACAATAAAATTAGGAATTTTAACCTGACCTTTACTGCATACATATTTTTTTCCGTTAGGAAAAGCCTTACTTCCCCCCCCCCCCAAAAGATCAAGAATTCTTTTTTCCTTTCCTTTTCTTTTCTCCAAACAGATTTTAATTTCTTTCTAGCAAAAAACACATTTGGAGACCCACTCACCTCAGGATCGCGATCCTTTTCACGACAGGCCCGCACTTCATTATAAAGTTTCGAGGACGAGATGGGGCCCAAGAAAGAGGTGTAATCACAGGGGATGCTGACCCCGCCCTCTGTGCATGGGCAAAAAGCAAAGAAACATCAGTCACTTGCAATTAAAATAGGTCGTTGAATCTATCCTAATCCACAGATCTTCCAGCTGGCTTACGGCATTATTATTACCGGTAGTCCTTGACTTACAAGCAGTCAAAGTTGAAAAAAAGTGATTTACAACTGATGCTTGCATTTACAACCATTGCAGCATTTTCCCACAGTCATGTGTTCAAAAATTAAGCTGCTTGGCAACTGGCAGGTATCCGTGACAGTTGCAGCACGCCGGGGTTGCAAATGCAATCACCATTTGCAGCCTTGACAGCCGTCAAGCCTTGACAGACCTACCAGAGAGTCGGGGATACACCGTCATCTGGACCATAGTTGACCTGTTTTCCAAGCAGGTCCATTTTGTTCCGTTAAGGGGCTTACCCTCGGCCCGGCGTCTGGCCTGGCTTTTTATAACCCACGTGTACCGTTTACACGGGGCGCCTAGACGTATTATCTCGGACCGAGGGGTACAATTTACCGCCAGGTTCTGGCGTGAATTTCTCCAGTTCATCGGGTCATCCCAGGGACTAAGCTCGGGGTATCATCCCTGCACAAACGGCGCGGCAGAACGAGCCAACGCGGCGGTGGAGCAATACCTACGCAGCTATGTCTCGTACCAGCAGGCAGACTGGGCTGACCTATTGGCGTTTGCAGAAATCGCCCACAACAACGCTGTGCACAGTGGTACTGGTCTCCCACCGTATACAGTGGTGTCTGGCTACGATTTCCCTCCTGTTCCCGAGTGTGACCAGGGGCCGGCCTCCTCTTGTCAACCCCAGGAGTGGATGCTACAAGTCAGAAAAGTATGGGCGGCGACCAAACAGGCTCTAAACAAGCAAGCCAGTATTGTAAAAGCCCAAGCGGATAAGAAGCGCCAACCGTTCTACACCCCAGGGGTTGGGGACTGGGTGTACTTATCCACAAAATACCTGAGATTACAAATACCTAGTAGAAAGCTGGGCCCTAAGTACATAGGCCCCTTCCAGGTAACCCACATCGTCAATCCGGTCACGGTGCGCCTTCGGCTGCCTAAATTTCTAGGCAAAGTGCATCCCGTGTTCCACGGCAGCTTACTGAAACCAGCCCCTGTTCCTATTCGGGGGGAGCCAGTCGGGCCGGGGCCTGTGGGTGATGGGCAATATGAGGTACAAGAAGTCTTAGACTCCAGGATGCGGAGAGGGCGACTGCAATACCTGGTGCTGTGGAAAGGATACCCAATAACTGAGGCATCCTGGGTGGCGGAGTCAAACGTTCAGGCCCCTAGATTGGTTAAGGCGTTCCACCAGAAGCACCCTGGTAAACCCTCGGGAGGGGGTCGGGGGGGATCTGCTGCTCTCCTTAGTGCTTGTCTGACTTCTCTACCTTGCCTTTCAGGAGGAGCCTTGGTAGGAGGGGCCGACTGTCGAGCCCTTCGGGTTCGACAAACTCGCCGGGAGGGGGATTCGGCTCGCAGCCCTCGGCAACAGCAGCGGCCACGCCCACACCCTCCAGCTGTCCGGCGGGCGAGCTGCCGTTTGCCGCCGAAAGCCCAGCCGGCCCCAAAGCCCCCAGCTGACCGGCGGGCGAGCAGCCGTTCGAATGCCCAGCCGCTCCTACACTCGCCAGCTGGCCGGGGGGGAAGCAGCCGCGCGCCGCCGAAGGCCCAGCCGCTCCCATCACCAGCTGGCCGGGGGGGAGGCAGCCGCGCGCCGCCGAAGGCCCAGCCGCTCCCAAGCTCCTCAGCTGACCGGCGGGCGAGCAGCCGTGCGACGCCGAGAGTCCAGCCGCGCCCACACCCTCCAGCTGTCCGGCGGGCGAGCGCCGGACCCACGGGCGTGCCGCTATCTGAAAGGAGGCTGAGGGCGGTCGTGAGTGGCTGCAGGATGGCTACGCCGGGGCAGCCAGCAGGGAGACGGCCGGCAGCGACGCAGGGTGCTGAACAGCTGCACCCGGACCTTGGGGGCTGCCAGGGGGTCATGGGGATGGCGCGGGGAGATGCATTGGTGGAGGGGAGCACACTCAGGTTGTTAGGAGGGGGGTGGGCTTGTACTTACCTTCACGCTGGGAAGCACGGTGCCGGTGGAGGGAGCTGGGCGTGGGTTGAAGGAGTAGGGGGGTGGAGTATTTACGCAGGCCAGGCGGATGCTGGTCTGCACGAGGGAGGGGTGGAGTCTAGGGGTGGGGCTGCTACCTAGTTACAGATTCAGAATAAAAGGTGCGTTGAGAGCGTGTGGCTCTCAACGCTGACTTTGTTAAGGTATAGAGATCCTGCTATTAAAGGTACTCTTTCCAGTCATCCGTACTTCGTCGTGGTTTTTCCTGTGGGCTTGTCAATCCGGCGAAGACGAGGAGTTGACACTGGCAAGCAAATTCTACCTGGGGGAAGCCCAGATTCCCTTAACAAACCCGTGATTCATTTAATGACCATGGTGATTCACTTAAGAACCATGGCAAAAAAAGGTCAGGATCGGAAGCTGCCCAAACTTACCCTGTGTGGTAAGATGGGTGGCCAATAAATTTTATAAAGAAAAATAAAATAAAATAAAAAATAATAAAACAACAAAAACTGAATTAAATTAAATTAAATCAAAAAAGCAATAAAACAAAAAATGATATTAAAATAAAGTAAAATGTAACAAAACAATAAAAAATGAAATTAAACAAAAACAATAAAAAATAAACAAAATAAATAACAGAACAATAAAAAAGTAAAGTAAAATAAAAAACAAAAACATGAAATTAAAATAAATAAAATGTAAAAACAAAAAAAGGAAACTAAACTAAAATAAAATGTAATAAAACAATAAAATGAAATCAATAAAAACAATAAAACAAGAAGAATGAATTAAAATAAACAAAATAAAATATAATCAGATTAAAAAATGAAACAAATTCAATTAAAATAAAAAATAATAAAACAAAAAATAAATTAAAATAAATAATAAAATATAATCAAATAAAAAATGAGGTAAATTAAACCAAAACCATAAAATAAAAAATAAATCAATATATAAAATAAATACAATAAAAAAATGAAACAAAATAAAAATAAAACAAAAGTAAATTAAAAATACAAACAAAATAAACAAACTATAATAAAATGCAGAATGATAAAATAAAAATAAAACAAAATTAAATTAAAAATAAAATAATACTAGGCATGAATCCCTTAAGAACTGCCTTGCTCAACAGCGGAAATTCTGCCTCCCCCCTCTGGTTGCGGTCGTAAGCCGAGGACTCCCTGTGATATATAAATATTCTAAATATTTCTGACCACAACTGTCATTTTTTTAAAGCTTCCATAGTCTCTTTTTCCCCCGACTCACCTTTCAGACAATGTTCCGCCCCATCCAGACACTCCGGAGACAACTCATTGTCCGCGAAGGAGCCCAGCAATTCCGACACCATCAGATCCGCTTTCTCGGGGGCCTCCCACTCGCGCATGTCCCGGGAGACCACCGTCACCTGAGAACCCCATTCCTCGTACTGCCAGCTCTCCAGCCTGGAAGAAAAAAGGGCGGGAAGAGGTGCAGGCGGTTAAAAGGGACTAGCACCTTCGATCGCTCGCGTGGAAGACTTTCTCTCCACAAAACCGCCCCACAGAGCAGACTAGGATTAAATATGATTAAATGTTCATCTCCCCATTCCCCAGAAGCAAGAGGTAGAGAGGAAAGGATGAGAGAGACTGCTCTCAAAGCTGGCTGGGGGGGATTCTGGGAGTTGAAGTCCACGTATCTTACGCCCCCTACCCCCCCAAAAGGTTGACCAAAACTACTCTTAAGACTTCCATTGTTGCATCCGTCCCCGTTGGGTAAGGAAGAGAAGAAAGAGGGTGATGTTTTTCTGAGCAGAATTTGTCATCCGTTTGGATTTAAGTTGGCCTAAGAAACCATTATTTTGACCAAGAATGATGGCTGTGTTAAACTGTGGTTTGGAACAGGGCTCTCCGAACCCGGCAACTTTTTAAGACTAGTGGACTTCAACTCCCAGAATTCCACAGCCAAGCAGGCAGGCCGGGGAATTCTGGGAGTTGGAAGTCCACCTATCTTAAGGTTCCCCAAAGATGAACAAAACTACTTCCACTTGTTTCATCCAGGGGTCTTCAAACTTGGCCCTTTGATGACTTGTGGACTTCAACTCCCAGAATTCCTCAGCCAGGCACGTGTGCCTGGCTGAGGAATTCTGGGAGCTGAAGTCCACAAGTCATCAAAGGGCCAGGTTTGAAGACCCCTGGCTTTATTCATCACCTTTGGAGAAGGAAAGGAGGAAAATAGGTAGGTGCACAATTTTTTTAAATCCTGTGCCCCACTTCAGAAGTGCACGTAACACCCCATCTCACCCCCCTGGGTTCTGGGTAGGAAAAACCGGATTGGAAAGAAACCATGATACTAATGGGTAGATTCCCACCCCCCACACACTGCACTCTGCAATGGTTCCAATAGCTTAAGCCGCAAAACACACAATCAGTCAAGTCTTCTCTGGCCACTGTCCCTTCCCCAGATGTGTGACTTCTCAATTCTTGGCCTTCTCAACAGGCATGCTGGCAGGGGAATTCTGGGAACTGAAGACCCTTCACTGACAGGGTGCTCGGGGAAGAAATACTGCCTTAACTAAACGGACATCCAAGATCTAGGCCAAACCCAGGTCACGTAAAAAGGCCTGAATCGCTGCCAGCAGCAGACAAAACAAGAAGCCTTGAGTGGGTTTCCTGGATCCAGTCGTTCGTGTCCTGCCTTTATGTTTTATTTATTTTTTTCATAAATAGCTCAGCATACTTAATACTCCTTCCCCCTGCTATTTTCTCCGCAACAACAACAACAACAACCCTGTGAGGTGGGTTGGGCTGAGAGTGTGTGTGACTGGCCCAAGGTCACCCAGCTGGCTTTCATGCCTAAAGCAAGCCTAACAATTCACCCTCTCCTGGTCATTGTCCCCAAAGTCACTCAGCCAGCCTCCCACCTAAGGTGGGACTAGAACTCCCAGTCTCCTGGCGATTGGCCCTAAGGCTCCAAGTCTTCCGCCTAGGACAGGATTAGAGCTGCCAATCTCCTGGTGACTGGCCCCCACATCACCCGGTGCTTTTCCTGCCGAAGGTGAGACTAGAATTCCCAGTCTCCTGGGGACTGGCTCCAAATCACCCACTGGCTTTTCTGCCTAAGATAGGACTAGAACTCCCAGTCGCCTGGTGATTGGCTCCAAATCAACCTAGGGCTTTCCTGCCTAAGGTGGGACTAGAACTCCCAGTCGCCTGGTGACTGGCTCCAAATCAACCTAAGGTTTTCCTGCCTAAGGTGGGACTAGAACTCCCAGTCGCCTGGTGATTGGCTCCAAATCACCCTATGGCTTTCCTGCCTAAGGTAGGACTAGAACTCCCAGACTCCTGGTGACTGGCTCCAAATCAACCTAAGGCTTTCCTGCCTAAGGTGGGACTAGAACTCCCAGTCGCCTGGTGATTGGCTCCAAATCAGCCTAAGGCTTTCCTGCCTAAGGTGGGACTAGAACTCCCAGTCGCCTGGTGATTGGCTCCAATCACCCTGTGGCTTTCCTGCCTAAGGTGGGACTAGAACTCCCAGTCTCCTGGTGATCGGCGCCAAATCATCCTGTGGCTTTCCTACCTAAGGTGGGACTAGAACTCTCTGGGTGACTGGCCCAAGGTCCTCTAGCCAGCGTTTGTGACTAACGCAGAACTAGAACTCACCGTCTCCTAGCCACGGGTCCAAAGTCACCCAGCCAGCTTTCGTGCCTAAGACGGGACTAGAACTCCCATTCTCCTGGCTTCTAGCCTTTACCACTAGACCAGGGGTAGGCAACCTGGCCTCTTTTATGACTCGTGGACTTCAACTTCCAGAATTCCTGAGCCACCCACGCTGAGGGAAAAGGGAGAGGTTTCCATGCTGAGCCATGGCTGGCTCAGGAATTCTGGGAGTTGAAGTCCACGAGTCATGAAGGGGCCAGAGTTCCCCCATGCTGGCTCAGGAATTCTGGGAGTTGAAGTCCACAAGTCATAAAAGAGCCCAGGTTGCCTACCCCTGCACTAGACCATGCTGGGTCTCCTCAAAACACATTTTCCTGCACAATGACATCCACAGGCAGATTCCCCCCCACACACACACACACCACGCCCCCCCCCCCGTTGGAACTAGAGCTTCACGCCAAGGACACGAAGTCCCTGGCGGGCCAGAACCCACTTACGTCACCACAGCGTTGGGGTTCTTCTCCACGGCGTAAATCTTAACGCGCCGGTTGGCCTGGCGGGCCGCTCGGAGGGAGGCGTTGACCAGGGGACCCCTCCCGGCCCCCAAGACCATCACCACCCTGCGGGGTCGGGGTAAAAAACAAACAGGGAGAAGCGTGGGACACAAGGCAAGGAGTCGACAAAACAATAACAACAACAACAGGCCGTTCTCTATCATTAGCGCCTGGCTAAACCGGGCGCCCCGCTGGGAGCAATCCAGCTAAAAACCAAGCTGGCGAGAGCGAGTGATTGTTGTCGTCCCACAGGGCCAGAAAGTGTGTCTCCACTCACAATCAAACACAAGGCCGCCCACCCGTTGGGCGACAAGCACCGGCAGCCAATGAAGCCGAACGAGTGGCTGGTCTCACTGCTTTTCATTAAAAAGGGGAGTTGGCGTGTGTGTGTGTGTGTGTGTGTCTGTGTGTGTGTGTGTGTGTGTGTGTGTGTAGAGAATGTGCTTAAAAGTGAATTCTAATTTTAAAAAAGGTGACTTTTGCATTGGGGTATTTGCCCAGCTGCCCCTTTTATTTTAAAATGAGTTTGTCTCGGATCGCACAGCCGCCAGCCATGTAATCCTGGACGGAGCTGCGTGGTGTGATGTTGTGTTCCAGGGACTGGAAGGGGTCAGCAGGCAGTCCTCGACTTAAAACGACCACAACGGAGCCCCAAATTTCGGCTGTGGCTCAGCGAGACGGTTGAGGGAATTTTGTCCCGTTTTTACCAAAGTCTGGCCAAAGTGGTTCAGCGAATCGTTGAACTTGAGCGAGGAACACGGTCGTTAAGTGAATCGGGCTTCCCCCTCCCCCCCCATTGACTTTGCTTGCCAGAAGGTGACAAAAGGGGGAATCACGTGACCCCGGGAGGCTGTGACCGTCGTAAATACGAGTCAGATGTCAGGCATCAGAAACCCGACCACGTGACCGCGGAGGATGCTGCCACGGTAGTTAAGTGTGAAACACGGTCGTGAGTCCTCTTTTTTCAGCGCCGCTGTAACTTCGAACGGTCGCTAAAGGAACCGTGGTAAGTCGAGGCCTACCTGGGACATTAGTGCTTTATTGCTATAGAAAAAAAAAGGATTAAAAATTGAGGGAGAGGCCACATTTCAGCTTATTATGGGTGGTCCTCGACTCACAACCCTTTTGTTTCATGACCGTTTGAAGTTCAACGACACTGAAAAGGGGACATATGTCCAGTTCTCACACTTATGACCACTGTAGCATTCCCCCCCTCCCCCCCCGGTCATGGGATTCAAATTTGGGTGACAAACGTCATGTATTTCCGGTGTTGCAGCAACCGGAGTCCCGAATTTGTCATTTGCAACCTTCCTAGATAGCTTCTGACAGGCAAAGTCAAGTGGGAAATCCAGATTCACTTAACGACCGCAGCAACTCATTTAACAACTGTGGCCAAAAAAAAAAAGGTAGTAAAATGGAATAGGACTCATTTAACAACTGCCTTGCTTGGCAGCCGAATGTTTGGGTCCCACTGTCGACATAAATCGAGGACTACCTGTAGTCACTAATATTATTTAATCCAAGGGACCCAGGATGATTGACAGGTACCCTTGCATCCCCAGTGGGTCCGTTGTAATTTCGAATAGTTTCTGAGCAACCGGTCGCAGGTCAAGGACGGTAAGTCCGTCGTAACTTCAAACAATTCCTCAGCAACCAGTCCCAAGTCAACTCCTTGACTTGCGACCGGTTGCTTAGCAACTGCTCGAAGTTACGACAGACCTAAACGGAAGGGGGGGGGGTGTCTTACAATCCCTATTTGAAGACCTGAAGGTTCTCTCTCACAGTCATGTGACTACAATCTGGCTGCTTGGCAACCAGCCCGCCTTTACAGCCATTGGCAGCGTCCCGTGGTCACGTGACCGCCTTTGACAACGATTTGCTCCCAGTGGTCGGCAAAACGGGCCCATAGCAAACCACTGACCACAGCAGGGTTCACTTAGTGACCACGGATTTGCTTAAGGACCGCTGCAAAAATGAGAGAGTTTTACAAGCTTTGCAACTTACGACCATGATGGGGAGGCCTTCCATGATGGCTGTTAAGTCGAGGACGACGTGGTACACTTTTGTAGGAGGACTGAAACGCGGCAAAGAGGAGGCAGATGGATCTGACACATTTTGTCAACCTACGTCCAAGGATTGTGAACACACACACACACACACACAGGCCTGCCTCCATGTTGGGGTTTCTACTCACTGGACATTCGTCTCTTTCTCCGCGTCGGGAACACGGTCCAAGAGGCACCGGTATATCGCCTGAACAGAGAAAAGCAACACAACTTTAGTTTTCCCGATCTAGAACAGGGGTCCCCGAACCCCGGTTTGTGGACCAGTACCAGGCCGCGGCATGCCAGCAACCGATCCGCACAAACAAAACCCCATCCGCGAGATGCAGGCAGCATACAAAACCACGCACTCTCCGGTCTGCGGAAAAACCTTTCTCCACGGAACGGGTCCTTGGTGCTCAAAAGGTTGGGGACCTCTGGTCTAGAACAGGGATAGCCAACCTTGGCTCTTTTATGACTCGTGGACTTCAACTCCCAGAATTCCTGAGCCAGCCATGCTCCACGAGTCATAAAAGAGCCAAGGTTGCAGAACATTGAGGGTCACACAAGCATTAGGGCTGCCCTCAAAGGGCCAGTTGCATAAGACTACGTATCGTATTCTTGAAGAGCATCCGGAAGCTCCAGTTGGTGCAAAAGGATGCAGGTTTTGTGCAGACCTCGGTTCATGCAAGCACCATGGGCATTCGCAGCCCCATTTGTATGAGTGTCGCGGGCATTCACAGCCCCGTTCGTGCGAGCACTCATGGCGCCACTCTCACGAGCAATGGGTTTTTGTGCACACGTGCGTGCATTTGAGCACACAAACCCTGTCCCCACAAAACCATCCCTTCATTGCCCCCTCCCCCAGCTCTTGGACGCCAAACCCCAAAAGGTTGGGGAAGGCTGTTATTGTTCTGTCCCAGCCTACTTGAGTCCTTGTTAACTCACTAGGACAAACCCCTCTTCCAACAAGTAGGCTGGAAGTGCAGGAAAAACAAACCCCTTTTAATATTACTTACAGACCTGCAAAATGTCCCCAAAACAAAGGCAAACAGAACACGATTCAAACCCGAGAATTGTTCACAGGCAAGGCAATCAGAACCTGATCCCACAAAACTGGAGTCCTTTGCAAATGGTTGCCTTCAGCAGCCAGCACCGCCCACACCTTCCCTTTTTATTATGCAGCCCCAAGGGGTGGCTTCTCAATGCTTTCTCCTTCGCCCTTGGAGTCGCCCCATTGCCTCCCTCTGTCCTGCTCTTGTTGCCTGTCGGCGTTTGCGAGCGTCTATGGCCGTGGTGGCGAACCTATGGGACGCGTGCCACAGGTGGCACGCAGAGCCCTCTCTTGTGGACACACGAGCCGTCGCCCCAGTCCTAACCTTTCAGCTGGGATTTATAAAACCTTTTCGCTTTAGGCCTCTGCCGTCGTGTGCAAAACAAAAAAAAGCCGCCCTGAGTCTTCGGAGAAGGGCGGGATATAAATGGAATTAAAAAAAAAAAATTCAACTTCTCGCTGGGAAAAAAAAAAGATCTGGCAAAGTTGGAATTGATTGATTGAACTTTTTAGTCCCAGCCAGTCTGCCGTAGCCACCGCAGCCACGCCCACCCAATGGGCCATGCCCACCCGGCACCCGACGATACATAAGTGGATTTTGGGTTGCAGTTTGGACACTCGGTCTCTAAAAAGTTCGCCATCACTGGCCTATACATAGGTTGTATATAGCATGTTTAAATGTGCATTATGTATGTGTACGCTTTGAGAGCAAGCAACTAAATTTCATTTTTAATGTGTGCCATTGTACCCACAGTAAAAAATGACAATCAAGATCTATCTATCTATCTATCTATCTATCTATCTATCTATCTATCTATCTATCTATCTATCTATCTATCTATCTATCTATCATACTGACCACCCGTCACCCAATGATACATAAGTGAGTTTTAGGTTGCAGTTTGGGCACTCGGTCATCGCTGGTCTACGATGTCTTCCAGCTGTGAGTCCTCAGAGTCTGACTCAGCTTCCCAGCACAGCTGGGCCTCAGCCTGAGAACGAGGGAAAGGGCCAGGGTCTTCATCAGATTGGAAGTCCCGGCACTCATCAGAGCCTCTGATGGCTCTCCAGGCCCCCCTCCCCTCCTCCTCCGATTCCCCAGACTAAACTGCCGGGTCCACTGGCTGGCACGGAATCACAACAGTTATAGACTTTTTCATTATTTCAACAAATCGCCCCCTCTACCTCTTGAGAACTGACCTGCTGGTACTGGGAGTATTTGATTGGGTCCTTCTCGAAGACTTCGTAAGTCTGGGACTCCAGGTTGTCCATCAAGGGCTATTGGGATCAAGAACCAAGGAGAGGCGTTGGAATCGGGGATAATCCACAGAAGGCAAAGAGCAAATTGGAAGGGCACAACTTCCCTCCTCAATATTTGAGATAATTCTGAATACAGGCAGTCCTCAACTTACGACCGATCCATTTAGCCAACGTTTGTTGTGACAACGGCCCAGGGAAAAAAAAAACGACCGTTTTTCACACTTAACGACGGTCGCAGCATCCCCGGGTTCACGTGATCCCAATTCAGACGCTTGGCAACTGGTTCGTATTTACGACGGTCGCGGCGTCCCGGCGTCATGCCATCCCCTTTGGCGACCTTCTGACGAGCAAAGTCAACAAGGGGGAAGCCAGATTCGCTTCCCAACCGGGTTACTAAGATGTCAACTGCAGGGATTCGCTTAGCAACCGCAGCCGGAAAGGTCGTAAAACGGGGCAATTCTCAAGAGTTGTCAAAAGCTGTCTCGCTCAGCAGTGGAACGTTTGGACTCAGTTGTGGCCGTAAATCGAGGACTACCTGTAATTAAGGCATCGTCAAGATTGAGCCGGTCTGATGCCTGCTAGCTTCTAACGCTGATCAACTTGCCGTAGGAAATCGGGGAGGGGTAGAAAGTGAAGGGAGGAAACAGAATTCATGGACCGCGAGAGCCTGCGAGAACACCAAGGTCACTAGCGCAGGTGCTCGAAGGAGAAGTGGATTGTTCCCATAACCAAAAGAAACATTACTATTGGACAATGTAAACACCCAGCAGGTGGAGCCAAAGGGAACCTACTGTTTAACTAAGCAAGCTATTGCGCAGGAAAACCAGAGCTGGTTTTGCTTCTTCGGTTCCGAGACGGTGTATCCCATAAAGTTTTACCTTTGGGGCATTTTAATTGCCTTGCGGGATCCTTTCCTTTGGGGACATTCCGGACCCCAAATCTTTCTGAGGTTCGGTCCAACATGCCAAGAACGGAAGACTCACCTGCAACGGAGACTGCAGGTAATCTTCATAACCTTTTGCAAAAAGCTCATAAGCGGAAGGAGGTGGGCGATTCTGGCTGAGATACTCCAAGTATTGCAAGTAAGAGCAGAATTCCTTTCCTGGATGGTGGTGGGCTCCCGTGATGATGAACTGCACCTCAAGCTGAGTGAGGGGGAAAAAAATAAGAGGTTCACAGCTTCCAGCAAAAAATAAAATAAAATAAAAATGCATGATTAATATTAATATTTATATATATATATGTGTGTGTGTGTGTGTATGTGTGTGTGTGTGTAAAAGTAAAGGTTCCCCTGCACATACTCTAGGGGCCGGTGCTCATCTCCGTTTCAAAGCCGAAGAGCCAACGCTTGTCCGAGGACGTCTCCGTGGTCACGTGGCCAGCATGACTAGATGCCAAAGGCGCACGGAATGCTGTTACCTTCCCACCGTAGTGGTCCCTATTTTTCTACTTGCATTTTTACGTGCTTTCGAACTGCTAGGTTGGCAGAAGCTGGGACGAGTAACAGGCGCTCACTCTGTTATGCGGCACTCGGGATTTGACCCGCCAAACTGCCGACCTTCTGATCGACAGGCTCAGTGTCCTAACCCACTGAGCCACCGCGTCCCATATATATATATATATATATGTTTTCGTAGATTCTCGCGGGTGTCTGTATGTGTAGGTCTAGAGTCTCAGGTTTCTTCCCGCGTTCCTTTCATCTTCAGAAAGTTGTGGCGACGTTTCGACGACGGATGGGATTTCGTCGAAACGTCGCCACAACTTTCTGAAGATGAAAGGAACGCGGGAAGAAACCCAAGACTCTAGACCTACATATATATATATATATATATATATATATATACACACACATACATATATATATATATATATATATATATATATATATATATATATATATATATATATATATATATATATATATATATATATATATGCTTGTTAACTATTTTGTTAACTTGTTAACTATATATATATGTATGTATGTATGTATATATGCGTGTGTGTGTGTATGATGTGTATATGTGTGTATATATGTAGATGTATCTGTATATAAAAATAGATGTGGAGAAGCAATCAGAGCAAGGAGAAAAGATAAGAACAGCTTTAAGCAGAGACGGGAGGATTATTTCTGAGTCACGCAGGCCAATTAAGCGCCAGACTTCTTTTTTTTTTCATTTGCCCAACTTTTTACTTTTAGGTTCAAACTAATTGTGGGAAATATACAGTTAGTCCTCGATTTACGACCATTCATTTATGAGCCGTGGCAGCGCAGTGGTTAGAATGCAGTATTGCAGGCTAATTCTGCCGACTGCCAGGAGTTCGATCCTGACCGGCTCAAGGTTGACTCTGCCTTCCATCCTTCCGAGGTCGGTAAAATGAGGACCCAGATGGTTTTTGCGGGGGGGGGGGGGGACAGTAGGCTGACTCTGTAAACCCCTTAGAGAGGGCTGTAAAGTGCTGTGAAGCGGTATATAAGTCTTAAGAGCTATTGCTATTTCTAAACAAAAAGTGGTATACGTTATCAGCATTTGCCTGTTCTGGAAAAGAGTTGAGAAAAATTGAAGGATGGATGGATGGATGGATGGATGGATGGATGGATAGATAGATAGATAGATAGATAGATAGATAGATAGATAGATAGATAGATAGATAGATAGATAGATAGATAGATAGATAGTGTCTGTGTGTACCGAAAAGAGGACAAACCCAACAGAGGTTGGGGGGACTTACTTACTTTAAGCAGGCGAAAGATCAGACGCTGATGCATCTTGGAAAGAACAGGGAACCCTTTCTTATTGGTTAAGAAGATGCTGGTGGGTAGGATGGCTGCTTTGATTGGCTCGCCCAGCCAGCGGTCGATGACATGGTTGGATGGCAGGTCTGGGCCCACCTCCAGCGCTGCCAAGAAAGGGAACAGAAAGTTGATCAGCGGGAGGAAGCGAAACGGCACGGGAACTTCTCGTCTCGGCACTTACCCACAGCCACACGCTTGTTGTAGTCGCACAATGTTCGGAAGCTGTGCCACCTGCAAAAAAGAAGGGAGCGAATTGGGGCACTCAAGAAAGACTGGCCTTGCCCATCTCTCTCTCTTTCCCTCTCTCTCTCCCACACTCCCTACCTACCTCTCTCCCTACCCCTCTCCCCCACATTCCCTCTTTCTCCCTCTCTCCCTCTCTTTCCCACTCCCTCTCCCACATTCCCTACCTCTCCCTTGCTCTCTCCCTCCGTCTCCCACACTCCCTACCTACCTCTCTCCCTCCACCTCTCCCCCACACTCCCTCTCTCTCCCTCCACCACATTCCCTACCTACCTCTCCCTCGCTCCCTCTCTCTCTCCCTCCATCTCCCACACTCCATACCTACCTCTCCCTCCCCTTCTCTCCCTCCCTCTCCCCCACACTCCCTCTCTCCCTCCCTCTCCCACTCCCTCTCCCTCCCTCTCTCCCACATTCCCTCCCTCTCTCCCTCGCTCCTTCCCTCTCCCTCCATCTCCCACATTCCCTACCTACCTCTCTCCCTCCCCTTCTCTCCCTCCCTCTCTCCCCCACACTCCCTCTCTCCCTCCCTCTCCCACTCCCTCTCCCTCCCTCTCTCCCACATTCCCTACCTATCTCTCCCTCGCTCCTTCCCTCTCCCTCTGTTTCCCACACTCCCTACCTACCTCTCTCCCTCCCCCTCTCCCCCATACTCCCCCCTCTCCCCCATACTCCCCCCCTCCCTCTCCCACTCCCTCTCTCCCTTCCTCCCCCACATTCCCTACCTACCTCTCTCTCTCCCTCCATCTCCCACACTCCCCCTCTCCCTCCCCCACTCCCTCTCTCCCTTCCTCTCCCACATTTCTTTCCTACCTCTCCCTCGCTCCCTCCCTCTTCCTCCCTCTCCCTCCCTCTTCCACACTCTCTCCCTCCCTCTCTCTCCCTTTCCCTCCCTCCCTCCCTCTCTCTCTCTCCCACACTCCCTCCCCCCTCTATCTCTCTCTCTCCTTCCCTCCCTCTGTCTCTCTCTTTCGCCAGGAAGGGCTCACAAAATTAGCAGGTGTGGGGTGACAATCGCCAGGAGATGACTCACTAATTGGAATAATAAGCAATTCCCCACTTCACAATCCTCACAATAGTAACAGATTTGTTGTTTGTGTTTCAAAGCTGCCTAAAAGTAGCGCCTCGAGGCCGTTTCCTCTTACAGAGGAAGCACTCGAAATAAATAAACGAAGCTGTCGCCTTACAACCCACAATGGTGCCCGAAATGTCGGCTGCTAAGTGAGACAGGCTGTTAAGTGAGTTTTTGCCAAATTTTACGACCTTTCCTGTCAAGTGAATCGCTGCGGTCATTAAGGTGATCAGACGGTTGTTAAATGAATCTGGCTTCCCCAGGGACTTTGCTTGTCAGGAGGGTGCAAAAAAAGGGATTAACATGACCCCGGGACAGTGCAACCGTCGTAACTATGAACCAGATGCCAAGTGTCTGAATGTTGAGTCTGGGGATGCTGCAATGGTCGTTAAGTGGGAAAAACGGTCCTAAGTTTGTTTTCAGTCACTAAACGAACTGTTGTTAAGTCAAGGACTAACCTGTACTGTCAAATAGGAACACGTGGTTTTTAAGAGAATAATCCAAGGCCACATTTGACTTGACTTCTCTCTTGAGATAAATTATATTATAGTGGTGAATTAACTGAATTCAGCACTTTATTTCGGATCCAGCGAGACTTATTCCTAGGAATGCAAGTAGTCCTCGCTTTATAACCGTTCGCTTAGCAACCGTTCAAAGTTGCAACGGCACTGAACAAAACTGACTTACAACCGGTCCTCGTGCTTACGACGGTTGCAGCATCTTATGTGATTGCCATTTGCGCCCTCCCTAGCTGGCTTCCGACAAGGAAAGTCAATGGGGGAAGTTGGATCCGCTAAACAACAGTGTGATTCGCTTACCGGCCGTGCGAAAAAGAAGCCACAAAATTGGGTGCGACTCAACTTTGCCTAGAACCAGAAATTCTGGTTTCCCAGCTGTGGCCGTAAGTCAGGGACTACCTCTACAACTCGGTAGCTATTTGAAGTTCTTGAGAAACTTAATTTAACTGTTCGATTCGTCCCATGCAAGTAGTCCTCGACTTACAACCGTTCATTTAGTGACCATTCAAAGTTGAAATGGCACTGAAAAAGTGCCGTTTTCCACACTTACGACCTTTGCGGGATCCTCATGACCACGTGACCAAAATCCAGATGCCTGGCAGCCGATTTTCTATCTGTGACGGTCGTTGCAGCGTATCACGGTCACGTGGTTCCCCCTTTTGCGACCTCCTGACCAGCCAAGTCAACGGGGGAGGCCGGATTCACTTAACGACCGGGTTACTTTTTATTATTTTTTATTATTAATCATTTTTAATAATCCATGATTTTATTTTTTTATGAAAGCTCCAAGCACATGGATGACATATCATGTTCCCTTCCCTTCAGACAAACCTTTCCATACTGGTGTAGGAGTTATCAGCCAGTGGAACAGGCTGCCATACAAAGTGGTGCTATATTCTTCCTTGGAGGTGTTCAAAGAGGAACCTAAAAACATATTTATTTGAACAAGCCGGCCTGGTCTGATGGGTTGAGGGGTATTTTAATGTTATTGTATTAATGTATTGAATTGGGCTGTAATATTTAATATTTTTTAATTTTTGTATGTTGTATTTTATTGTATTGCCCTGTACACTGCCGAGAGTCCTTCGGGAGAAGGGCGGTATAGAAATTAAATTATTATTATTATTATTATTATTATTATTATTATTATTATTATTATTATTATTATTATTATTATTATTATATTATTATTATTATTATTATTATTATTATTATTATTATTATTATTATTATTATTATTATTATTATTATTATTATTATTTGATTATCCACTGCAGTGATTCACTTAACCCCGGTGGCAGGAAACATCGTAAAAACAGGGCAAAACTCACTTAAAACAGCAGAAATTCTGGGCCCCAACCGTGCTCGTTGAATCGAGAACAATCTCGGCAGCTGAGTAGCTACTCAAACCCGCTTGAGCAACTTGATTTGATCGCTCAGTTCATCTCGTATTTCAAACATCGGCCAAACTTCCCTGGAAGAAAGACTTCTTTCTCACTTACCACTGCCAGGTCTTCTCCTCGCCCACGCAGTCCTCTTCCCCGGCCTGCAGGGCCTCGTTTTCAATCACATCGTCTCTCAGATCTTCTGGGGCCAACAGCGGCACTCGCATCCAGAACTGGCACGGGAGAAAGAAAAGGAGCCTTAAGTCTGCGGTGGATAGGTTTACATGTGTATGAATAATGCAGAGAATAACGAGAGTTGGAAGGGACCTTGGAGGTCTTCTAGCCCAACCCCCTGCTCAGGCAGGAGACCCTAGACCAGGGCTCTTCAAACTTGGCCCTTTTGTGACTTGTGGACTTCAACTCCCAGAATTCCTCAGCCAGGCACGCCGGCTGAGGAATTCCGGGAGTTGAAGTCCACAAGTCACAAAAGGGCCAAGTTTGAAGAGCCCTGCTTGTGGACTTCAACTCCCAGAATTCCTCAGCCGGCGTGCCTGGCTCAGGAATTCTGGGAGTAGAAGTCCACAAGTCATAAAAGGGCCAGGTTTGAAGACCTCTGCTTGTGGACTTCAACTCCCAGAATTCCTCAGCCGGCACGGCTCAGCTTGGAAACCTCTCCCTTTTCCCTCAGCGTGGCTGGCTCAGGAATTCTGGGAGTTGAAGTCCACGAGTCATTAAAAGAGCCAAGGTGGCCTACCCCTGCTCTAAGAGTAATTGTCACATCCCTTTTAAGTTATTTCTTGCTAAGATCTTCCCTGCTTTTGCTCGATGAGAAGAGAAAATAATGTAAATTTAAATAGGAAGGAAACGACGTTATCAGCTCGGGCACCGTAGACGTTGTGCGGGTCTCTGGTTGTGGTGACATCTTATCTGAGACAGACGACAGATATCTCGCTGGACGTACCATGGAGGTGTGGTGGCCGGTATGGATGTGGTTACACAGGACACGTGCCAAGTTGGGGTGGTCCGCCTGGGTCAAGGGAATCAGGAAAGCGGGGAGGCCTAAATAAGCCCCGAAGTTCAGCTCCTCCAGCATGGCCTGCAACGGAGAAAAAATAAAAAATCAGAGATATTAAGATGACAGCTTGCAGTCCTGCACACTCTCCTGGATTTACAAGCCTTCGTTGAGCCACCGCTCAAAGTTGCCACGGGTGACCTAGGACCAGTGTTTCACCCTTACGACCGTTGCAGCATCCCCCACGGTCACGTGATCAACATTCAGAGGGCTCGGCAACCTGACTCGTATCTACGACGATCGCAGCAGTCTCCCCGCGTCACGCGATCCCCTTTGGCGACCTTCTGACAAGCAAAGTCAACGGGGGTGGGGGAAGCCGGATTCGGTGAACAACCCGGCGACTAATTTTAACCACTGCAGTGATTCGCTTAACAACGGTGGCAAGAAGTGGTTTTGGTCAGAAAATGGAAGTAAATGCTGGTTTCTGGCAAATAAATAAATAAATAAATAGACACCGCGTTCATGTGAAGGCGTCGGCCGTACATCAAGGACCACCTGTATGCCTCCAATTCACTAATCCGGGGGTCTTCAAACTTGACAGCTTTAAGACATGTGGACTTCAGCTCCCAGAATTCCCTAGCCAGCCAATTGCCAACTTTTAAGACTAGTGGACTTCAACTCCCAGAATTCCCCAGCCAGCAAACTGCCAACTTTAAGACTAGTGAACTTCAACTCCCAGAATTCCCCAGCGAGCAAATCGCCAACTTTAAGACTAGTGGACTTCAACTCCCAGAATTCCTCAGCGAGCAAATCGCCAACTTTAAGACTAGTGGACTTCAACTCCCAGAATTCACCAGCCAGCTGGCTGGGGAATTCTGGGAGTTGAAGTCCACTAGTCTTAAAGTTCCCAAATTTGGAGATTCCCTTCTCTAAACTACTGTTTCCAGTAGCTCTGAAGTAACTACAGCCATCATCTGTCAAAATAATTGTTTCTGACGCAAAATTAAATCCAGACTACAACATGTTCCCATCCTTTCCCATGCATTCTGTAACTGATTCTGAATCAATGGATTCAGAAGACTAGCCCAGTAAATTATATTCTCCGAGGTTATTCTTCGCTTCTTGTTGCCACCATACAAAAAATGTGTCTGCATTACCGAAGCATCCACGATACGTCTTCCCTTGCCAAGGTCACTCACCGCCTCCGAATTCCTGCGAACTTTCTCCAGTTCGGAATCTGCCCGGATCCACGGCGATAGTTTTCCCACAATCAGCGTGTTCCAGTCTAAGGAGGAACAAGGTATCGGGTACGTTCGCACAAACATGGAAGTTGGTTTATGCTGGGAATGGTGTAGGCAGGTTAAAACCACCCAAATCACATGCTAGAAAAATCTGACTCGTAACAATGAATAATATCTGTGCCAAACCGACTTAATTAAGGATTCACCAGGAATTAAGCAATTCCACTATTTTCTCATTTTTAGTTTTTTTGTTTGTGGTAGCACAAAACAGGCCAGGATTGTGTATAAGTGAAGTTAGAAAAACAGAAATGCCTTAATTAAGCTTCCCGGATCTCCAGGTACGTTTTTATAAATTACAGGTGAGCTGGGTGACTCTGGACCAATCAGAAGGAGATAGTGAGTTCTAGTCCCGCCTTAGGCACGCAAGCCAGCTGGGTGACTCTGGACCAATCAAAAGGAGACGGTGAGTTCTAGTCCCGCCTTAGGCATGCAAGCCACCTGAGTGACTTTGGGCCAATCACAAGGAAATGGTTCTAGTTCCGCCTTAGGCACGAAAACCGGCTGGGTGACTTTGGTCCAATCACCAGAAGATGGTGAGTTCTAGTCCCGCCTTAGGCACGAAAGCCAGCTGGGTGAATTTGGGCCAGTCCCTCAATCCACCTCACAGGGTTGTTGTTGGAGGATGTGTTTGCAGCCTTGAGTTATTTGTGAAAATAATAAAGGCGGGATATGAATGAATGAATGAACGAACAATGAAAGAACATCCTGCAATTTTTTTGACCTCTATGTTTAGGGACATTAAGTGAAATCAAGTTTCCTGACGTTCTCACCTCTCCCGGAGAGTAATAGATCAGAGCGAGTCTGCGGTCCTGGTCGGTGTTTAGCTGGCTCCTGGAAAAATTCTCTTTTGTAGCGAGGATGGAAAATCGGCATGCAGAGAAAATCAAATCTACGGAATAGGTGGGGAGGGAGGGGGAAAAAAACCAAACAAACAGGCATGTGAAGACCCCGATGTTGGAAGACACAACGTGGCTGGCGGCATTTCCACAACAGACCCAACTGCAAACGAGTCAGCTACATTTTAGCTTAATGAGACTTTCAAAATGATAATAGTTTCTCAACCTTGGCCGCTTGAAGATGAGTGGACTTCAATTCTTAGAATTCCCTAGCCAGCCATGGTCTACACATCTTCAAGCAGCCAAGGTTGAGAAACACTGATATGTGATAACAAAGATGCATTGTGAAAAAAACCTTCCTTGACTAAGCCAAGGCTCTTCAAACTTGGCCCTTTGATGACTTGTGGACTTCAACTTCCAGAATTCCTCAGCCAGACACGCTGGCTGAGGAATTCTGGGAGCTGAAGTCCACAAGTCATCAAAGGGCCAAGTTTGAAGACCCCAGCTTGTGGACTTCAACTCCCAGAATTCCTTAGATAGCCAGGGCTGGCTGAGGAATTCTGGGAATTGAAGTCCACAAGCAGGGGTCATCAAAGGGCCAAGTTTGAAGACCCCTGCTTGTGGACTTCAACTCCCAGAATTCCTTAGACAGCCAGGGCTGGCTGAGGAATTCTGGGAGTTGAAGTCCACAAGTCATCAAAGGGCCAGGTTTGAAGACCCCCTGGACTAAGCCTTGGATAAGAACACTTCTGAATCTTCTACAGGTAGGCCTTGACTTGTGACCGTCATGGAGACTGGAATTTCTGTCGTATCTCATGACAGTCATAAGTCAAAGCATCCACATGACTTGGCTGATTTGATTATTTCTCTAGTGGTTGTTAAAAGAACATGGCAGTCAAAAAGCAAACCCCAATGGACCTCGGAGGTCTTCTAGTCCAACCCCTTGCTCAGGCAGGAGACCCCTATACCATTTCAGACAGGTGGCTTCCATTCTCTTCTTAAAAACTTCCAGTGTTGGAGCATCCATAACTTCTGGTGGCAAGTTGTTTCACTGGTTAATTGTTCTCACTGTCAGGAAATTTCTCCTCAGTTCTAGGTTGCTTCTCTCCTTGACTAGTTTCCATCTGTTGCTTCTTGTCCTGCCTTCGGGTGCTTTGAAGGATAGCTTGACACCCCCCCTTTTTTTGTGGCAGCCCCCTCAAGTATTGGAAGACTGCTATCATGTCTCCCCTAGTCCTTCTTTTCAGTAAACTAGACATACCCAATTCCAGTTCTTTATAGAAGTTGTGAATGCTCCAACACTGGAAGTTTTTAAGAAGAGACTGGACAACCATTTGCCTGAAACGGTATAGGCTTTCCTGCCTGAGGAGGGGGTTGGACTAGATGACCTCCGAGGTCCCTTCCAACTCTATTATTATTATTATTATTATTATTATTGTTGTTGTTGTTGTTGTTGTTGTTGTTGTTGTTGTTATATATATAGAAGGGACGCAGTGGCTCAGTGGGTTAGGACGCTGAGCTTGTCGATCAGAAGGTCGGCAGTTTGGCGGATCAAATCCCGAGTGCCGCGTAACAGAGTGAGCGCCTGTTACTCGTCCCACCTAGCAGTTCGAAAGCACGTAAAAATGCAAGTAGTAAAATAGGGACCACTCCGGTGGGAAGGTAGCAGCGTTCCGTGCGCCTTTAGTCATACCGGCCACATGACCACGGAGACGTCCTTGGACAAGCGCTGGCTCTTCGGCTTTGAAACGGAGATGAGCACCGGTCCCTAGAGTCGAAAACGACTAGCACGTGTGTGCGGGGGAACCTTTACCTTTTAGTTATTATATATATCTTAGACTCCAGCCCCCTAATCATCTTTGTTGTTCTTCTCTGCACTCTTTCCAGAGTCTCAAAAAGGTTTTTTTTTTACATCGTGGCCACCAAAACTGGATGCTGAATTCCATGGCTGGCCTTACCCAAACAAAGCACCCCACCATTCTCCCTGATGGATTTCTTCTGCCGTGTACGGTCATTTCTCGCACCGAGGGCCATCTGATCTGCTGAGCTGTGAAATGTTAATTTCCCCACAACGCGTTATTCGCCGCTGCCCTGTCTCCTCCTTTCTAATGGCTCTTATTATTTGCACCATGCCCGTTTCAGTTCTGCCGATCGGAACTGTAAAGCCTCTCTGAGCATTTTGTATTAATGGACAGATGGCGTAACGTTCATTCTAATCAAAGCAATCAGACAATCCTGATCGACATGCATTTACCAATAATTTTTTTTAAAAAAATAAATAAATCTCCGAATGAAATACGGGTAACTCAGAACAGCTCAAATCCCATCTCCTTTTTTTTTTTTTTTGAAAAAATATCATTAAGAGTGACAATGACGCTTATCTCCAAAGCAGTTTTTTTAAAAAAAAATTATTCTTTTTCTTTTTTTTCTTTTTTTGTTTTACGATAGCTCTTAAGACGCCTGGAACTGCCTCCAGACAAATGTTTATCCGCTGGAATCGTTTTGTTTTTCTGCTAACAGGCGGCCAAAATGCCTCAGATAAAAGATTTACGGACTGTAATTCCCAAATGTTTTCTGTCGGCTCCTCGAGGTGCCCTAAGATGTGGCTTTTTTTGCTGAATCGAGAGTTGATCACAGCCACCCCGCTGCAAATGCATCCTGCACATTTTGGGGGGGGGGAGATTACACTAAAAAAGAACGAGGGGGGGGACAACGGCCAGATGGACCGAAGAACTGGGCAGCCCAGGAAAGATTGCACAACTGCAAGGATCCGAAAGAGATAAGGAATCCAGGCTTTGAAATGGAATGTAAAATGCGAAAGTTTTGGGCTGCATCTCTGGAGCGAATCAGCCGCAACTGAAGTTGCAGATCACTGCTGGCCTCCATGCCCAACAGGAACACCCCCCCCACACACAAAGTGGACTTTGGGCCGTGGCTAGAACAACCAAACCAAACTCGGAGGGAGGGAGGGAGGAAAGAAGGTAAAAAAACAGGAAGGAGAGAAAGAGGAAGGGAGGGGAGGGAGGGAGGAAGGTGAGAGACAAAAGAAAATAGGAAAGAAGGAGGGAGGGAGGGAGATGAGAAAGAAAAGAAGATAGAAAAGTGGAAGGAGAGGGAGGGAGGGAGGGAGGAAAGAAGGTAAAAAAAGAGGAAGGAGAGAAGGGAGAAGGGAGGGAAGGAGGAAGATGAGAAGAAAAAGAACATAGGAAAGAGGGAGGAAAGAAGAGGAGAAAGGAAGATAGAAAAGTAAAGGGAGAGAGGGAGAGAAGAAGAAAGGAAGGGAGGGAGGGAGGAAGATGAGACAAAAGAACAGAGAAGGGAGAGAGGAAGACGAGAAAACTAGACAGAAAGAAGGGAAGGAGGAAGTTGAGACAGAAAAGAATGAAGAGGGAGGAAGGAGAGAGAGAAAACAAGATAGAAAAGAGGAAGGAAAGAAGGGGAGGGAGGGAGGGAGGGAGCGAGCGAAGGAAGAATTTCATCTGCAAAAATCCTATCTGGCAACGGACTCCTGGAAATGCAGCTTGCCAATCACTCTATGACTGCAACACACTCACAACACGTTCAATGAATTCACCCTGGTGCCTAAAGCGTAAATAATAATAATAATAATAATAATAATAATAATAATAATAATAATAATAATAATAATAATAATAAGAAGAAGAAGAAGAAGAAGAAGAAGAAGAAGAAGAAGAAGAAGAAGAAGAAGAAGAAGTAGTAGTTGGAAGGGACCTTGGAGGTCATCTAGACCAACCCCCTGCTCAGGCAGGAAACCCTAGACCATTTCAGGCAAATGGCTGTCCAGTCTCTTCTTAAAAACTTTCAGTGTTGGAGCATTTACCGCTTCTGGAGGCAGGTTGTTCCACTGGCTAATTGTTCTAACTGTCAGGAAGTTTCTCCTTAGTTCTAGGTTGCTTCTCTCCTTGAATAGTTTCCATCCGTTGCTTCTTCTCCTGCCTTCAGGTGCTTTGGAGAATAGCCTGACTGCCTCTTCTTTGGGGCAGCCCCTGAGATACTGGAAGACTGCTATCATGTCCCCCCCCTCGTCCTTCTCTTCGTTAAACTACACATACCCAATTCCAGCAACCGTTCCCGATATGTTTTAGCCTCCAGTCCCCCAATCATCTTTGTTGCTCTTCTCTGCCCTCTTTCTAGAGTCTCGACATCTTTTTTACATCGTGTTGACCAAAACTGGATGCGGTATTCCAGGTGTGGCCTTACAAAGAGGTAGAGTTGATACAACACGTTAAGACCCTCACCAGCCTTCTTACATGGATCTCTAAAAGGCCATTTTATCCCCAAAAGATTTTGAATAGAAAGAATAATATCCTCCCCCTATGATAATATATTATTATTATAACTATTGCTATTATTATTACTATTATTATTATTATATGACTACTACTACTTATCCCCTAAGGCAGGGGTCTTCAAACTTGGCAACTTTTAAGACTTGTGGACTTCAACTCCCAGAATTCCTCAGCCAGCCCTGAGGGCTGGCTGAGGAATTCTGGGAGTTGAAGTCCACAAAGTTGCCAAGTTTGAATAGCCCTGCCCTAAGGTGAGGACGGCGTTCAGTCCCATAAGTTTCTACAGCACTATTTCTCAACCTCGGCAGCAAGGCTGGCTGGGGCATGCTGGGAGTTGAAGTCCACACATTTTCCAACTTGCCACAGTTGAGAAACGTTGTTCTGGAAGTTTCTACGCGCTTGCTTTTTGGTTTTTTTTCTGGAAGGCCTTTTGAGAGTTGATTCGGTGTAGGCCTTGGACGCAAGAAATGGCGCTGCTTATTCAACCGTACGCTGTTAATTCAGGGAGACCTCCGCTTGCCACAATCCATTTCGTGACCGTTCCAAGTTACAACGGCCCTGAAAAAAAGTTTGACTTGGGACCGTTTTTCACACTTATGACCAGCGCAGCACCCCTCCCCCCCAGGATCAAAATTCAGATGCTGGGTAACTGGCTCACACTTATGACCGCTGCTGTGTCCCAAGGTCACTCAATTCGCCTTTTGCGACCTTCTGACGAGCAAAGCCAATGGGGAAGCCAGATTCACTTAACAACCGGATTACTAATCGATCCACCTGCAGGGATCCGCTTTAACCCCTCTGGCAAGAAAGGTTGTAAAATGGGGCAAAATTCACTTTAACAAAGGTCTCGCTTAACAACTGGGGCTCAACTGTGGTCATAAACTGAGGACGACCCGCCTTACGTTACTGCTTTGAATTTCGCACGCCACTTACGAGTTCATTTTGAGGTTCAGCAGCCAATCCGAGTCATAACTAATTGCCTCGCCTGCCCCTTTCTAATTTTTAAGTGCACAACTCTTATCTCCGTTAAATTATAAATCCATTTTGGCTCTGGCCCCCTTTTTTCAGCCACCACCAGAGTTAAAATCTGATGTTGGAAACGTCTTTGCCCTGCTGTAGACCTAATCAATCGGTGCAATTTCCTCTTACAGCAATATAAATTTGCAGCGGGAGCTATCAACCATTTTATCTTTTGGCTGATCACCCTAGCCCTCCTCCTCACTGGGCAAAGATAGCATAAGACGGCCAAAATAAGCAGACACCATTGGTGTCTGGAACTCACTGGTGGGGAAAGAAGGAACAAGGATCTTCTTCTCTCTCTTTTCTCTAACCCAGAATCACCCTCTGAGAACAGTTTACAGGAACCAGGTATGGCCAGTCTAATGGATAGAAGGGTGCGAGGGGAGACAGGATAGCCGTCTTCCAGTATTTGAGGGGCTGTCAGTGAGAGGAAGGGGGTCAACCTACTCTCCAAAGGACTTGAGGGAAGGACAAGAAGTAATGGAATGGAAGCTTATCATGAAGAGGTCCAACCTAGAAAATAAGGAGAAATTTCCTGACAGGAAAAAAAAAATCAGCGGAATGGCTTTCTTTCAAAAGTTGTGGATGCTGCACCATCGAAGGTTTTTAAGAAGAAATTAGACAACCGCTTTGTCCAGGATGGTATAGGACCTCCTACTTAGGTAGGGGGTTAGACTAGAAGACCTCTAAGGTTTAGGTTTTATTGTATTTGTATACCGCCCTTCTCCCGAAGGACTCAGAGCGGTGAACAGGGCATACATAAAAATACAAGATACAAAAATTAAAAAAAGAGTCCATGAGGGACTTTAAATGTTAAAATCAGCACCTTGTATTGGACCTGGAAGCAAACTGGCAACCCACGAGGCTTGCAGGGTAGAGGTATAATATGTACTATCCTAGGAGCACACATAGCTGCTCACTCTGCTGCATTCTGTACCGGTTGAAACGTCTAAATACTCTCCAAGGGCAGCCCTATGTAGAGTGCGTTGCAATATTACTCTACAATAGAAAGCATTTCCAGATGTCCTGCAGGCACTGGCTAGCCAGACTTACTACCTTGTGAAAGCAAGTAGTATTTATTATAGCATATGCATGATGGCTGAAGCAATATTAACTCTGTAGCATAAAAATGGTCCACGTATGGCTAGAACCTATCCTATTTAAGCATAATTGTAGCATCAATAGGAAATGCTGATTGGTACATTCTCACCTTGAAACTCTAGCAGTTCTTCCCATGACTTAGTTAATAACTGAATAAAGTTGTCACTGTAATACAGAAAGCAGACAGCGGTATCCTTTCTACAATGTTAGTACTTACACAGCCTCCTGCGAGGATCTCTGCAGGCAGTGCAATGGAACCATCTCTCTCAGTGAATTTATCTCTGACAAAGTCATTGACTGTAAGCTGTTTTTCTGTATTATAGCAGAACATGATTTTTCCTGGCAAATCTACTTAAATACACAATGATAGATAGATAGATAGATAGATAGATAGATAGATAGATAGATAGATAGAGATAGATAATTACACAGACAAACACAGTGGTACCTTGGTACTCAACTGCTTTGAAACTCATCCAATTTAGTACTCAGTGCATTTTGATGCTAAAAAATTTGTCCCGGTACTCATAATTTGTTTGGTACTCAACGCACAAGCTAGAACTGCTCGGTATTGGATGCCTTGTGGTTCACTATATCATTCCTTACAGGAAAGATTTGCTTGGTACTCACTGTGAGGATAGGGATAGGGATAGAATATGGAAGTGACCTTAGAGGTCTTTTAGTCCAGTGCCCTGCTCAAGCAGGAGAACCTATACCACAGGTCTGCAACGCGTGCCTCCGGAGCCGCATGCGGCTCTTTCAGCCATCTCCTGCGGCTCCCAGTCCTCTGCCATGTGCAGTCCAAACAAAAAAAAAAGTGGGACTAAAAAAGTTCAACCAATCAATTCAAATATGCAGGGTAGGTGCATATCTCGCCTTGGCTCCACTCTTCAGTCAAACCCTGTTCTGCACATGCACACACATTTTTTGCGGCTCCCAGTTTTTCCTTTTGTGAGGAAACCGGTTCCGAGTGGCTCTTTCACTGTTTCAGGTTGCTGACCCCTGACCTATACCATTTCAGACAAGTGATTGTCTAGTCTCTTCTTAAAACCCTCCAGTGATGGAGCGCCCACGGTTTCTGAAGGCAAGCTGTTCCACTGGTTAATTGTCCTCACTGTTAGGAAGTTTCTCCTTCATTCCAGTTGCTTTTCTCCTTGACTAGTTGCCATCCATTGTTTCTTGTCCTGCCTTCAGGTGCTTTGGAGAATAGGTTAACCCACTTATTCTTTGTGGTGACCCCTCAAATACTGGAATACTGCTATCAGATTCCTCCTACTCCTTTTTTTTCTCTAGGCTGGCCATACTCAAATCCTTCAGCCGTTCTTCAATTAACAATGAGTTCCAAAGTACCACTGTAAATAGATAATGAATGGATGGATGGATAGAGGATAGAGGAGGGATGGACAGATAAGATAAAACTTAGCAAGCTTTTTTTCGATCTCATTTTTGTCTTCCGAGGCAACTGTCATGGATCAGATGAACAACATAGAAGTTTGGTAAGTAAGTAAATAAAAAAACAAACTAAATCCATTTCAGCCTTACGGGTGTCATCAAATCTCACAACTGCATCTTCAACTCTCTAATATTTAAAATTGAATTTGAATTTTATTGAATTTATATACCGCCCTTTCCCGTAGGAAAGGTACCAGTATCCATCCCAGTCAACATTTCCCAGTTTTGGAGGGAGCACTCTGGGAGATACATTTGTGAGACAGACACACAAAAACACACACAATACCCCCCCCTGACTGTATTAGAATAACTCAGCTGAAGATCTCGCCACTTTTTAAAAAAAAAAATGTTAGCCTCACTTCCAGGTGGACTACAACTCCCATCATGCCATGCTTTCTGGCAATGATGGGAGCTGTACTCCTAGTACGTCTTATGGAGTGGGGGTCGATCTGGGGTCAGAGGTCATCCCAGGGGTGAAGATTACGGCCTTCAAGCCGGCCCGTGCCCTCCCCCTTCCCTCAGGTGACCCCAGGTAGAGGTCAGAGGTCATCCTGGCCCGAATGCCGCAGGTCAAAGGTCGCTGGCGGAGCACGTGGCTCTCCTCACCCTTGTCTAGCAACCGCCCCCAGGGTGCCCGCCACTTCTGGGACGCAGCTCAGGTCTCTCCCGCAGGAGACCCGAGCCACGCCGGCTGTCCCCGGCCCCACCGCGGGCGAGGCCGCCGCCGCCGCCGCTATCGCCGCAGCCGTAGACGCCGCCATGGCACGCCGCACAGGGATCCAAGAGCCGGCTAGCCACGCCCCCTCCCTTCCTCGGACCGACTCCGCCAATCACGAGAGGCCGAAGCCGGGGAGGAGCCAGCGTGCGCCATGAGGAACCAATCAGAATCCACGCCCGGCCGCGGCTGGGGGGGGGGAAGCGAGGCTTCCTAACTTGAGAAGGTGAAAAAAAAAGCCATTTCCCATCATGCCTCTGGAAAGAGAACAAGCCCGGCTCTCTGTCTTGAGAGAATAGGGCTTTCCCGCTGTTGAGTTTCTATGAGGACTACATAGACCACAGTGCATTGCTCCCTACCCTTCCGTAGAACTACACTTCCCAAGATGCACCGGTGTACCGACCAGAGCTTTGCGAGAAGCGCGGGCTCCCCTACTACAGTGGTATATAAAGAAGATACTATAAAAGCGCTGGTATGTCTGAGGGCCAGTGGCGCAATGGATAACGCGTCTGACTACGGATCAGAAGATTCTAGGTTCGACTCCTGGCTGGCTCGATTCAGACTAATGTTTTTTGTTTGGTCTTTGTTAAAAAAAAATAAAGAAAAAAGCGGTATTTTCAATGCTTTGACTGGTTTTTTTTTCTTTTTTGTCTTGGTTTTGTTTTTGAGTTTTGAGTAACTTTGTTCTGATAGATACAGACAGATATAGATATGACACGACACAAATATATATACATATACATTATATATATATATATATATATATATATATATATATATATATATATGTGTGTGTGTGTGTGTGTGTGTGTGTATATATAATCTATATCCCACACATATATGACATATATATAAATAGACATATTCGAATCTCAGATAAAGGGTATGACTAACTGATGAGAACATAAATGAGTTCGAAATGATCATCTTAGCCTCCCAAATTCTTTATTAGCAATTTGAATAATTTGCACAAATAATGAGCTGTCATAAGTTGACTAGTTCCTGTGGATAAGCCCTGAGCCGGGCCAAAACAGGAATGAAAGAGTTAATTAGCAAGGTCCATTCAAAAAAGCCTTGACAAATACTTAAACATATACATATACATATATATATGACATATGTATAACACACACACATCTACATCTACATACACACACACACACACACACATATATATATATATCACATATATGTGGCATTTCCCAAATTTGAATTAAATACGAATCCTTTTTTTCCCCCAAATCAGAGGTTTTTTCCAGAATCCTATGCAGGGTATGGAATTGTTCATATTCTCCAAAGCACCTGAAGGCAGAAGAAGCAGCAATGAATGCAAACTAATCAGAGAGATCCAAGCTAGAACTAAGGAGAAATTTCCTAACAGTGAGAACAATTAATCAGTGAACTTCAAAAGTTGTGGGTGCTCCAACACTGGAGATTTTAAAGAAGAGATTGGACAGCCATTAATCTGAAATGTTACAGTCTCCTCTATGAGCAGGGGGTTGGACTAGATGACCTCCAAGGTCCCTTCCAACTCTGTTATTCCTCCTCCTCCTCCTCCTCCTCCTTCTGCCAGTTAGTGTTTCTTAACACTAACAAATTTCATTGCTGGAAAAGCGGGTTTTGCTTCATCCTCTTAGTTTTAAGTCCTACTGGTGGAAAAACAACTTTATAGCTCAAAGCTTCGCTCTCACCACTAAGAAGTTATAACTTTTAATTAGCACAATTTTTTTTTAAAAAAAGAGAAATGGCAAGACTTTAGCCAAGTTCAAGAAATTAATTCTGGTGATTATGGGAAGTTGCTTAAGTGACATTCTGCAAAATCTAACAAGCCTGATTTATTGACTGATCGATCAATAAAACGTCTAGAGTAGATTTTCAAGGTTATTTTCCTACCGGAGTGCCAGACTGCTGTCATTCAACAGATAGCAAAGCAGGAAAGATTTGTTTCAAAATGTAGAGTTCTGTTTTAAGGACAAAATTAATTCAGATACTTCTGATTTTTTTATCACTACACCAGGGTGATCCGAGGGCCCTTGCGAGTCACCCCCAAACACTTCAGCTTTGCAAAATCAAAATTTGCCAGCCTACATTGAAAAATAATACAATATCAAGATTCATTTATTTATATTTTGCATTACTTACCCACCTTATCTCCCTCCCACTGAATAATTGTGAGACACAGTAATAGCAGCAGATGCATGTTTTAGTGTTTAATACGGTAAATATCAATAAATTTAACCCATGCCATGAAAAGTGCTTTTGGGATAGTCTGCCATTTAAAGTTGAAAGGAAAAAAAAAGATTCAAACATTGCACAGTGCTTTGTCTCTTCATCTGGAGTGCCATTTAAAAAAATAATAATACAAAATTAAGTACAACAGATTCCACAGCTTGAAAACCTGTCGTGGTACAATCTATCCCAACTCAAGTCCTCTCTATACAAATTCGGACTTCAATTCCCAGAATCCTCTAAGCATCCATGCTGCCTGGGGAATTCTGGGAGTTGTTTTATTCCCTGTGGAGAGAATATGGACTGGGAAAAAGTGCTTTAATACCGGGATATGTTATAGAATTGCCCTTCTAGCAGACAAGCCAAATGCTGGGACGTCACCTTAGCTATAGTTTAATTAAGGCAATTTTGTGTGTCTCCATTTGCGTGTCTCCTGGACCACTGTTCACAACCAGGAATGGTGGGTGGGCCCCAAAAGGTTGTGTATGTTTATCAAGCGAAGAACTGGGAATGAATTTGAAGAACTGGCAAACACCCTGCCAGTTTGTCAGGATAATGATTTAACAGCTAAATAGCTTATGTAAAGATGTAGTGCAGGGGTGTCAAACTGCCGGCCCGCAGGCCGGACGCGTCACAACGAAACCGCGCCTGATACATCGTGCAACGTCACGTGACGTCACAAATTTGACATGCCTGATGTAGTGTAATGTGGATGATGCAATAATAGGAATGACTCAGCAGGTGTGTGTATCCCTTTAAGAGTCTGAGTATAAAAGGGAAGTTTTTTGCTGGAATCTTTCTCCCTCTGTCCTTTGACTGCTGTAATTGCCGTGTATTGGAGTCTGCTGTTTCACCATGTGAATGTACTTTGTTCCTAGTGTATATTTGTAGATAGTGTGCAATATAAGCCACATTTAATACAAACCACCAGGGCTTATTTTGTCATAGAACGCTCAGAACGGAGTTCCGGCACCTTTTTTGGATGGAACCTTGTAGGGTAGGCAAGGTGGGTTGTATGACATATGTGAGTTCCGGCACCTTTTTCTTTTACAAAAAAAGCACTGGAAACCACTGTTTACTGTATTTACTCCTGGGTTACCTCAGCGCAATGACTGTGCATGCTCTGACAGTTTTCCTCAACTGTGGGATGTGGACTTCAACTCCCAGAATTCCCCAGCGAGCAACGCTGGCTAGAGAATTCTGGGAGTTGAAGCCCATAACCTGAGAAACACTGTTCTGTGCTAAATAAAGCAGCATTTCCCCCCCCCCAGACTTCTGCATTAAGCCAAGAAGGCAGACATGTTAGGTTAAATCAGGGTTTCTCAAAGCTGGTTAACTTTAGCACATGTGGATTTCAGCTCCCAGAATTCCTCAGCCAGCCATGTCTCTCTGGCTTAAAAGTTGCCACCTTTGAGAAACACCCAACTTAGATCTTTGCATCCTTGACTCTTGGAAGGTTTTGGCAATGCGAAACAAGGATTTCAAAATTATCTCCCTGTCTTGTGGCAAAGGGGGCAGGCAGGAAAAAGAAAGCAATCCGTACATTTCAAATTTTATTCTGTGATATTTATTGTGCGCTGTTTCGATTTTCTGCAAATCATGTGCGGGCAGTGGCCATTCTCGCCGCCTCCTCAGTCTTCGCTGAATTTGGTCAGCACCCACCGGCGGTTCTGAATGATTTCTTGCAACTGCGTGTATTCTTTGACTAACTCCTCAAATTCTGGCCCCAGGGTCTCGTAATTCGAAAGGATACCGCGGGAAGTGGTCAGATCTAGCTCTTCTTGGCTCAGGCTGGCCTGCAGTTTGTCCCTGGAGAAGAATTAAAAAGAGCCAGGTCCCTTCCAATTCTGTTGTTCTGTTCTGTTCTGTTCTGTTCTGTTCTATTCATCATAATCGTAATAGTAAAGTTGGGAGGGACTTTGGAGGTCATCTAGTCCAACCCCCTGCTCAGGCAGGAAACCCTGTACCATTTCAGACAAATGGCTATCCAGTCTCTTCTTAAAAACTTGCAGTGTTGGAGCATTCACCACTTCTGGCGGCAGGTTGTTCCACTGGTTAATTCTATTACTATCTTATTCTAATATTACTATTACTATTCTATTCTATTTCATTCCATATGTTCTATTCTATTTCTATTCTATTCCATATGTTCTATTCTATTTCTAATCTATTCTATTCCATTCCATACGTTCTACTCTATTTCTATTCTATTCTTCTCTACTATTCTATTCTATTCTTCTCCATTCTATTCTATTCTATTCTATTCTATTCTATTCTATTCTATTCTATTCTATTCTATTCTTCTCTATTCTATTCTGTTCTATTCTATTTCTATTCTATTCTCTACTATTCTATTCTATTCTATTCTATTCTATTCTATTCTATTCTATTCTATTCTTCTCTATTCTATTCTATTCTATTCCATTCCATATGTTCTATTATATTCTATTCTAATTCTAATTATATTCTAATCCATCTTCTATTCTATTCTATTCTATTCTATTCTATTCTATTCTATTCTATTCTATTCTATTCTATTCTATTCTATTCTATTCTATTCTATTCTATCCTATCCTATCCTATCCTATCCTATCCTATCCTGTTCAGCTCACCTCATCATCCGATGCACGTCCACTACCTCAGGCGTATAAGTGTCCAACAGGATCTTCACTTCCTCGAGCCTAGAAGAAGCAAAATAGTTCCGAGTGAGCTTCAACTTTCTATTCCTACCAGAAAAAAGGCGTCTTTTGCCAGCAATCGGTCTATCTGGAGAAGGTTTTCTAGAAGCCCAACCGTTCTTGAGCAACATTCAGAAAGTTGCCACTAGACTAGAGGAAAAAAAAATCTATTACGATTGTTTTGGTAGGGAAAATTGGCATTAGGAGTTGGCCGGGGGGGGGTTTGCCTTCCCAGTCGATAAAGGAGCTCACCGTATCTTGAGGAGCATAGCGCTGCATTTAATCTCCAGATACAGGGTGTTGAGCTGGTCAAGTTCGGATTGGACCCCGAGGCGAAACTCACGAGCAAAGCGTTTCAATAGGCCCAAACAACGCAACAGGACCTGGAACAAACAGGGAACAACAATGCAAAGAGGCCATCACAAAGGAAGTTATCGTACGCCTCCAGAGATGGATCATCCTTGCGCAGATCTATCATGTGTGACGACTGTGTTCTTTCCCTGAATTGGCAGTCTCTTCACAGAATAATTCGTGTCTTAGTGGCTTCATGTGAACCAGTTCGGTGTAGTGGCTAGGTGCTGGGCCCTTCACTACTAGGAGACAGTGAGTTCTAGTCCTTGCCTTACAGCTGGGTGCCTTTGAGCCAATCACCAGGAGATGATCGTTCTAGTTCTTCCTTAGGCATTTAAGTGGCTGGGTGTCTTGGGGTCAATCATCAGGAGGTGGTGAGTTCTAGTTCTGCCTTAGCCAATTAAAGACGGCTGGGTGCCTTTGGGCCAATCACCAGGAGAGTGGGAATTCTAGTCCCACCTGAAGCATGAAAGCCAACTGATGACTATGGGCCAAATCACCAGGAGATGGTGAGTTCTAGTCCTGCTTTAGGCATGAGAGCTGGCTGGATGACTTTGGGCTAATCACCAGGATACAGTGAGTTATAGTCCCATCTTAACCATGAAAGACAGCTGGGTGACTTTACTGCCAATTCTTTTCCATCTGCTTCACAGAGTTGTTATTGTGCAGAAAATGGAGGGGGGGGGGGAGAGAGAATTAGGTTTGCATAGTGATGAGCTGACCAACAAGAAAGAGATGAATACGTGACTGAACTGTTTCAATGTGCTGTACACGGAGCTGCTTTTGAAGCTCACAGCTAGGAGTAATTTATTTATTAATCGCGTCTATAGACTGCTGCAATGCTAGAGAATCTAGTTAGAAATGTGCCTCAGTATTTCCATCTAATACCTCTGCTATGTGAGCTGTACAAAGTTAATCGTGAGGTTCTAAGTGCACCTGAAGTGGTAAAAAAACAGGAGAAAGAGAAAGAGGAGAAAGAGAAGGAGGAGGAGGAAGAGGAGAAGGAAGAGAAAGAGGAGAAAGGAAGAATAAGAATAGAATAGAATATTAGAATAGAATAGAATATTTAGAATAGAATAGAATATTAGAATAGAATAGAATAATATTAGAATAGAATAGAATAGAATAATATTAATAGGATAGAATAGAATAGAATAATATTAATATTAATATTAATATTAATAGAATAGAATGGAATAGAATAGAATAGAATAGAATAGAATAGAATAGAATAGAATAGAATAGAATAGAAATAAGGAATAGAATAGAATAGAATAGAATAGAATAGAATAGAATAGAATAATGTTTAGAATAGAATAGAATGTTAGAATAGAATAATAAAATAATATTTAGAATAGAATAGAATAATATTAGAATAGAATAGAATAGAATAGAACAGAACAGAATATTAGAATAGAATAGAATAAGAATAGAATAGAATATTAGAATAGAATAGAATATTTAGAATAGAATAGAATATTAGAATAGAATAGAATAATATTAGAATAGAATAGAATAGAATAATATTAATAGGATAGAATAGAATAGAATAATATTAACATTAATATTAATATTAATAGAATAGAATGGAATAGAATAGAATAGAATAGAATAGAATAGAATAATGTTTAGAATAGAATAGAATGTTAGAATAGAATAATAAAATAATATTTAGAATAGAATAGAATAATATTAGAATAGAATAGAATAGAATAGAACAGAACAGAATATTAGAATAGAATAGAATAAGAATAGAATAGAATATTAGAATAGAATAGAATATTTAGAATAGAATAGAATATTAGAATAGAATAGAATAATATTAGAATAGAATAGAATAGAATAATATTAATAGGATAGAATAGAATAGAATAATATTAATATTAATATTAATGGAATAGAATAGAATAGAATAGAATAGAATAGAATAGAATAGAATAGAATAGAATAGAATAGAATAGAATAGAATAGAATAGAATAGAATAGAATAGAATAGAATAGAGCAGAGCTGGAAGGGACCTTGGAGGTCTTCTAGTCCAGAGGTCCCCAACCTTTCGGGCACCAGGGACCGGTTCAGTGGATAGAGGTTTTTCCGTGGACCGGAGGGTGCGTGGTTTTGTGTGCTGCCTGCATCCCGCGGATGGGGCTTTGCTTGTTTGTGTGGACCAGTTGCTGGTATGCCGCGGCCCGGTACTGGTCCACGGACTGAGCTCTGGGGACCCCTGTTCTAGTCCAGCCCCCTGCTCTAGCAGGAGAACCTATATCATTTCAGACAAGTGACTGTCTAGTCCAGGGGTCAGCAACCTGAAACAGTGAAAGAGCCACTCGGAACAGGTTGCCTCACAAAAGGAAAAACTGGGAGCCGCAAAAAATGTGTGCGCATGCGTGTACATGCGCTCATGCGCAGAACAGGGTTTGACTGAAGAGTGGAGCCAAGGCGAGATATGCACCTACCCTGCATATTTGAATTGATTGGTTGAACTTTTTTAGTCCCACTTTTTTTTTTGTTTGGACTGCACATGGCAGAGGACTGGGAGCCGCAGGAGACGGCTGAAAGAGCCGCATGCGGCTCCGGAGCCGCGGGTTGCAGACCTGTGGTCTAGTCTCTTCTTCAAAATCTCCAGCGATGGAGCGCCCACGATTTCTGGTGGCAAGCTGCTCCACTTGCCTTCGGGAGGAGGAGGAGAAAAAAGAAATAGAAAGTGGAGGAGGAAAAAGAGAAAGACAAAAAGGAGGGGGAGAAAGAGGAAGAGGAAGAGAGGAGCAGGATGAGGATTGTGGGGTCCCTGGTGCTCTCTGAGCTTGGTGGTTTCCTTGCAGATGTTTCATAACCCAACTAGGGAACATCATCAGTATTAGAAGGGAGAGGAGGAGGATGTTCTGAACCAGCCAACTACCGGCCTTGTAATAAAGCAAACCCCTGTTCAAGCAGTAGAGACTGGAGAGCGTCTGAGGTTGCAAAGCGTTTGCCAAGTTTAATTCACAAGCAAAACAACAGAACAAGAAACACAGGAACTTGAATCCTCAAGCGGAAGGGTTGCTTTCAGCAACCAGCCCCTCCCCAAACACTCCTTTTATTTAGAGTTCAGGGCGTGGTCTCCCTGTGCCTCCTCCCGAGGAGTCCCACAGCCTTTCTCTGTTTGTTCCTGCTCGACTGCCTCCTGCGTCGGGCGTCCTTGAACAGGGCCAGCTGTGGGTCATCATCCTCCGCACTATCGGGCTCACGCAGCTGAGAAGAGGTCCCCGGCTGAGGGCTCTGCAAAGCCTCCAAGCCATCATCAGCCGGTTCGTCTTCCACACCCTCCTCCTCCCCCTCATCTGAGTCATCCGATACATCTGAACCGGCTGCCGGACCCACCGGCTGGCCCTGAGTCATAACAGAGGAGGAGGAAGAGGAGGAGAAGAAGCAGGAGGAGGAAGAAGCTGCGGGTGGGGGTGGGGGTGGGGTGAAGGTGCTGACCTAGCAACCAGGTGACACTGAGTTCTAGTCCCACGTTAAAACACGGGAAACACCAGCTAGGTGACTCTTGGGCCAGTCAGTTTCTCAGCCTGGCCCGATCTCAGAGTTCTTGTGGGTAAAATTGTTGTGGGAGGAAGGAGCAGCACGGCATTTGTTTGCCCGCCCTGACTTATAATTATAAGCCGTCATAAAAGTGGGATTAAAACCCGAATCGAATCGAATCTCAATTTATCCACCCGATGAAACGAGAACTTCGGCCTTTCGGCATCGTTTGTTGAGCTGGGCACAGCTGCCGCTAGCAGATTCCCGACCGAGGTTGAGTGTGTGTGTGTGTGTGTGTGTGTGTGTGTGTTGGAATTTAACAGCAAGGATTACAGAAGCCAACGATACTTATCTGGGGTCAAGCTATCCGCAGCCCTTTCAAGAAACGCAAACAGGTTTTTTTTAGAGACAAAGACGCTTGCCCCGCTGTTTAAAAGCTTATCCTAATCTTAAAAGAGTTCCCAAAGTCTCTAGACAGAGGAATTGGGGCTCCGTCCAGAGCAGGACGGATAGCGGGTAGACAGACCAGAATTTCTACCTGGGGATAAACCGCTTTCTGCTGTTCCAGACATCCGGTCAGTTCTTGCTGCTCAGCTCTGGCCTCCTTCAAATGCTGCTTCTCCGTGGCTAGACTCTCGGCCAGGGCGCCCAGCATAATCGTCTGGGCTGCGGCTCCGACGTTATCTTCAAAAAAGCAAATTCAGAGAGGTCAGCGTAAGAGAAATCAGGAGAGTCGGAAGGGACCTTGGAGGTCGTCTAGTCCAACCCCCTTCTCAAGCAGGGGACTCTAGGCCAGGGGTCTTCAAACGTGGCCCTTTGATGACTTGTGGACTTCAACTCCCAGACTTCCTCAGCCAGGTGCCTGGCTGAGGAATTCTGGGAGCTGAAGTCCACAAGTCATCAAAGGGCCACGTTTGAAGACCCCTGACCTATACCATGTCAGACAAAAGGCTATCTTAGCTCTCTTCTTAAAAACCTCCAGGGATCCAGTTAATAAAGATGATTAGGGGGCTGGAGGCTAAAAGATGTGAAGAACAGGAGTGGGAGCATGCTGACAGAAGAACAGAGTTGGAGTTGGAAGGGACCTTGGAGGTCTTCTAGTCCAGCCGCCTGTTCAAGCAGGAGACCCTATACCAGGGGTAGGCAACCTTGGCTCTTTTATGACCTGGGGACTTCAACTCCCAGAATTCCTGAGCCAGCATGGCTCAGCATGGAAACCTCTCCATTTCTCCTCAGCATGGCTGGCTCAGGAATTCTGGGAATTGAAGTCCACGAGTCATAAACGAGCCAAGGTTGCCTACCCCTGGCCTAGGCCTAGGCCACTTTATGACTCGTGGACTTCAACTCCCAGAATTCCTGAGCCAGCCATGCTGAGGGGAAAGGGAGAGGTTTCCAAGCTGAGCCATGCTGGCTCAGGAATTCTGGGAGTTGAAGTCCGCGAGTCATAAAAGAGCCAAGGTGGCCTACCCCTGGACTAGACCTACCCAATTCCAGCAACCGTTCCTTATACGTTTTAGCCTCCAATCCCGATCATCTCTGTTGCTCTTCTCTGTAGTCTTTCTAGTCTCAACATCTTATTTACATCGTGGTGACCAAAACTGGATGCCGTATTTAATAGTTTGTCCACTAGGACTCCAAGATCCCTCTCACAGTTACCACTATTGAGCTAGCTTTCATCTAATCGGTGCCTGTACATTTAATTTTTCTTGTCGGTTTAAAACGAATCCCAGCCAACTGGAAATCCCAGCCCGCAATTTTCGGCTCCCAACAACTTTTATTCTCCAGGCCAACCTGATAATACTGCAATTCCAAATTTACCACTTTCCGGACGATAGTAACCGAGCACATCCAAACATTTGGTCTTTAGAAGCTTCTCTAACTTGGCTGGGAGGTGTTTGTGCACCTGTTCCAGGTCCTAGAGAAAGACAGAAAGAAAAATATATTCTTTTTCCCTGACCAGCTTCAATTATTACCTGTTCTCTCCAGGATTACAGCTGGTCCTCCGCTTGCCATCGTAACTGAGCCCCAAATTTCCGTGGATAAGCGGACCGAGAACCTCCATCGACATTTTAGCCCTGCCCTTTGGGATGGGGACCTTTCGAACAGTGCGGGAGGATGAACAGATTTCCAGAAAACATGGCAGACGGCAGGAACCATTTGCGCTTCGGTTTGAGAGGCAGACAACGCAAACTCATCCTCCAACTGCCCGCGCCTCTCTTCGACGGTGAAGGGATCCAGGGCTTAAAACAAGAAGGCCCCACGCCCATTTGCACCGCTCAGGTGATCCCGAGGACACAGGTAAACCCCCAAGTGGCCTCAACGACTCTCTAAAAGACTGAGTGGCTGTTCGTGCCGGCATCCTGGGAAATTCCGATTATTCCATCTCTGGCCATGGGGGGTGAGCTATTACCCCCCCCCCCGTAGATAGGGCACGCAACTTGGGGGTCCTTCTAGATTCACAGCTCTCTTTGGAAGAGCATATTGGAGCTGTGACTAGGGGGGCCTTTGCCCAGGTTCGCCTGGTGCGCCAGTTGCGGCCCTATCTAGACTGGGATGCCTTGCGTACAGTCACTCATGCGCTCGTGACTTCTCGTCTAGACTACTGTAATGCTCTCTACAAGGGGCTGCCCTTGAGGTCCACCCGGAGACTTCAACTGGTGCAGAATGCAGCAGCGCGAGTTGTCTTGGGAGTTTCCCGATACTCCCATGTTACACCTTTGCTCCGCGAGCTGCATTGGCTACCGGTTGCTCTCCGGGTGAGGTTCAAGGTGTTAGTGATGACTTACAAAGCCCTTCATGGCATGGGTCCGGATTACCTACGACAACACCTGCGGCCGGCGTCAACTTCCCTCCGTCCAGTGCGCTCCCACAGAGAGGGCCTCCTCAGGGTGCCTCCGATCAAAGAATGCCGATTGGTGGCCCCCAGGGGGAGAGCATTCTCTGTGGGCGCGCCAGACCTTTGGAACCGCTTGCCGGTCGAGCTCTGGATGGCCCCCGACCTTCGCTCCTTCCGGCGCGATCTCAAAACCTTCTTTTTTGAACAAGCTGGCCTGGTCTGACGGGATGGGGTTGGGTTTTTTATAATCAGTTTTAACTTTAATATGTATTAATTACTACGGGCATAGTTGTTTAATCACTTTTTAATTTTTGTATCCTGTTTTTATTATGTATTGCCTTGTTCACCGCCCTGAGTCCTTCGGGAGAAGGGCGGTATACAAATTAAATTATTAAATTAAATTAAATTAAAAGAAGGCAAATGACCAGCCATCTGCAAGGAGTATAAATCCTTCCCTTCCCCCACCATCCAGTCAGAGCCGAAGAAGCTTCTTGGACGAGAAGCCAAACGTCTCCAAAGAAAAACAAGGAAGTCCATTTGCCTCGTGAAAAAAAACACCTTTGGGATGAAGTTCGGAGACGATACAACCAGTAGTGGGCCTTATTCAGGACGACAAGGTGGAAGCTTACCGCAAGGAGGTGGAGGGGTTGGTGAACTGGTGTAAGGAAAACAGCCTAGTTTTAAATACCGGAAAAACCCAAAGAGATCATTGTCAATTTCCGAAAAGGCAGGCCCAGCCACAATTCTCTGTGCATTAATGATTGCCCTGTGGAGACGGTTACCAGCGTCAAATTCCTGGGTGTGCAGCTAATGAGTAGGCTGGCTTGGTCGCTCAACAGTGAGAAACTGGTGAAGCGGGCCCAGCGGCGCCTGCATTTTCCGCGTCGCGTGAGAAAAGCACGTCTTCTTCCCCCTGTCCTGACCACTTTCTGCAGAGGGACGATCGAGAGCATCCTGTCATATAGGACCACAGTCTGGATTGGAAGCCTTCCCGGCTTCGGACAGGAAGGGGGTGCCGAGAGTGGTGAGGACAGTCGAAAAGATCGTTGGCATTTCCCTCCTCTCCATCCAGGACGTGGCACAGAAGCGTTGCTTGAGCAGGGTCCGTAAGATTATCTGGGATGCTACACACCCTCTTCACGACCTGTTTTCCTTGTTACCTTCTGGGAGGAGGGGGCTTCGTGGTATCCGTAGCAGAGCATCCAGATTCAGCCACAGTTTCATTCCATACAGCATTGACCTTGTGAACTCTCAGCCTTCCTCCTTCCATTATATATTCAAGAGGGGCAGCATTTAATATTTATTTGCTATGTGTATGTAGTCAAGGCCGTGGTCTTCCCAGTTGCAATGTATGGCAGTGAAAGTTGGACCATAAGAAAGGCTGAGCGCCAAAGAATCGAGGCCTTTGAACTCTGGTGCTGGAGAAGACTCCTGCGAGTCCCTTGGACTGCAAGGCGATCCAACCGGTCAGTCCTAGAGGAGATCAACCCTGACTGCTCTTTAGAAGGCCAGATCCTGAAGCTGAAACTCAAATGCTTTGGCCACCTAATGAGAAGGAAGGATTCACTGGAGAAGAGCCTCATGCTGGGAAAGATTGAGGGCAAGAGAAGAAGGGGACGACAGAGAACGAGGTGGCTGGATGGAGTCACTGAAGCAGTAGGCATGAGCTTAGATGGACTCCAGAAGATGGTAGAGGACAGGAAGGCCTGGAGGAACGTTGTCCGTGGGGTCGCGATGGGTTGGACACGACTTCGCAGCTAACAACAACATGTCTATGTAGGGGCGTGGGTCTATATACATATGTTGTATGCAATATGTTTTAGGTATGTGTCACGTATGTGTTTCCCTTTGAGAGCGGGCAACTAAATTTCACTTTTGATGTGTGCCGTTGTGCCCACAGTAGAAAAATAAAAAATTGACAATAAAGCTTATCTTATCTTATCCGTGTCCTGGAGGACTTGAGAAACCCCCGTAGATTCTTACTTGGTGAGCAGGCAGATATTCCGTTAAGTGATCGGGCTGCAGGCCTAAGACCGACGGACGGGGGTTTGGCAGGGAAGAATCCAGTTCAAGCATCCGTTTCAATTCCGCTACTAGCAACTGCTGTTCCAGGGTTTCCAGGAACTGAAGGCAGGAAAAAGGAGATTTAAAAAGGGGGGTGGGGGGGGGGGAGGGAAGAGATAAACAAACTTCAATCAGCCAGAACTTTCCCTCCAGAAAAACACATTAAGCCGATAAAAAAACATAGTCTGGCTGGCTGAGCCACCAGGGCGAAGAAGAACGAATCAGATCAAGCTTCGTTGTGAGCTGGCTGTTCGGTTTGACCACAACGGGGCCTGGGTTTTGCTTGGCAATTCGAGGGAAATGTGCTGAGCGGCTTGTTTAACTACAATTAACGAGACCCAGCGCGTTTTATGGCGGTTAGCTCGAAGCAAGAGGGAGGAAGATTGCGAGGTCCCTGTTTGGCGCTCTTGGCTGTTATCCTTGCAGACATTTTTATTATTAAACTAGAAAACATCGGTAGCGCAAGCGAGTGAGGTCTGTGGAGGGGAGGAAGAGGAAGAGGGGGAGGAAGAGAAGAGGAAGAGAAGGAGGAAGGGGAGAAGAGGAGGAGGAAGAGGAGGCGGGGGAGAGGAGACTAAGAAGAGGAGGAAGAGGAGAGAAGAGAAGGAGGAGGACAAGGAGGAAGAGAGGAGAGTAAGTAGAGGAGGATAAGAATAAGGGGGAGGAGAGGAGAAGAGGAGAGTAAGAGAAGGAGGTGGAAGAGAGGAGAGTAAGAAGAGGAGGATAAGAATAAGGAGGAGGAGGAGAGGAGGAAGAGGGGGAGAATGGGGAAGAGGAGGAGGAGAAAAGGGGGAGGGAGGGAGGGCTTGGTCGTTTTCTTGAAGGCGTTTCATTACCAAACTAGTTAACAGTGTCAGGGCTGCAAGGGACTGGGGTTTGCTTTCTGTTTACCCATGATAGATAGATAGATAGATAGATAGATAGATAGATAGATAGATAGATAGATAGATAGATAGATAGATAGATAGATAGATAGATAGATAGATAGAATTAGGTGATAGATAGATAGATAGATAGATAGATAGATAGATAGATAGATAGATAGATAGATAGATAGATAGATAGATAGATAGATAGATAGATAGATTTAGGTGATAGATAGATAGATAGATAGATAGATAGATAGATAGATAGATAGATAGATAGATAGATAGATAGATAGATAGATAGATAGATAGATAGAATTAGGTGATAGATAGATAGATAGATAGATAGATAGATAGATAGATAGATAGATAGATAGATAGATAGATAGATAGATAGATAGATAGATAGATAGATAGATAGATAGATAGATAGATAGATAGAATTAGGTGATAGATAGATGATAGATAGATAGATAGATAGATAGATAGATAGATAGATAGATAGATAGATAGATAGATAGATAGATGGATAGATAGATAGAATTAGGTGATAGATAGATAGATAGATAGATAGATAGATAGATAGATAGATAGATAGATAGATAGATAGATAGATAGATAGATAGATAGATAGATAGAATTAGGTGATAGATAGATAGATAGATAGATAGATAGATAGATAGATAGATAGATAGATAGAATTAGGTGATAGATAGATAGAATTAGGCGATAGATAGATAGATAGATAGATAGATAGATAGATAGATAGATAGATAGATAGATAGAATTAGGAGATAGATAGATAGATAGATAGATAGATAGATAGATAGATAGATAGATAGATAGATAGATAGATAGATAGATAGATAGATAGATAGATGATAGATAGATAGATAGAATTTGGTGATAGATAGATAGATAGATAGATAGATAGATAGATAGATAGATAGATAGATGATAGATAGATAGAATTATGTGATAGATAGACAGACAGACAGACAGACAGATAGATAGATGATAGATAGATGATAGATAGATAGAGGGGGTAAACAGACAGCAAACCCTAATCAAAAGTTCCTAATCAAGGAACCAGCAAGGACATCCCACCAAAACTCCCAGGGCAAGTCACTCATCACCGCTAGCATTGAGGAGGTCACCCACTTCGGCAGCGAAACATCTCCAACACCGGCAAGCTCAAGACAGCCTCAAGGACCCCCTCGAAAGCTCCTCTACCGTGCAACGGCGATTCGCTTCTCGGCTCCGAGTCGCGTCCGTCGAGACTGCTCTGGGCCTCCCTTTTCTCCAAGCGCACCCCCATTCTCACATCCCTTCGGGAAAACCTCTCCTTTCCCTGAGGGCTGTTCGTCATCTTCCAGGGCCTTCCTCACGTTCCTGTTCTGCCTCCCAGGGTTGATCGGCTGCTCTACCTCCTACGTGCCGCCGGAGCCTGGATCCAGCTCCACAGGATGCGCAATTACCCAGCTTACATCGAACCCTCTGCCCAAGCCGATTCCTTTTTATGCCCCTTTTCCGCCCTGCTGAGATAAGGCCACCAACTCTGGTCTCCCGCTGGGCGGTTTGCTTCGCACCACTGGCCAAGCCAGCGTGAACGCTCCCTCGCCAGCCCGCCCGAGCGCGCATTAAGTCGGCTGCGTTGTGCGTTAAGCTTCTTTCCCGACGACGTTACTTTTTTGTCCTGGGGGGCGGGATCGGCTCCCAGTTCCAGCAAAGCCTCCTGCAAAAGGCGGTGTAGGGCTTCCCACTTTAACCAGTTGGCGCGGTGCATCTCCAGTTCTTTCCTGGCCTACAAGAGGAGGATTAAAAAAAAAATTATTATTTTTTTAAACAAAGGGAGAACTGGTTTTTTTAATAAGGGCGACGGGGGCTTGCTCAATAAATTAAATTGCCGCTGGCAGGAACTGCGGCTGCTCCAGTCCAGTCCAGCTAACCTTGCCAAGCGAGGATCCATCATCTTTGACCGCACAACTGCAGTTTTTTTCTGGAACTGGCAGGCTGCCGTTTCGTGCCTTTTTTTTAGTGCGTGGTGTGTGTGTGTATGTGTGTGTGTACATACACACACACACACACACGTGAGATGGAGAGACAGAGAGATAGGCAGGAAGAGAGAAACGGTACCAATCCTACGTCTCTTTCTATCCATCTTTCTTTCTCTCTTTCTCTCCGTATCAGTCTGTATCTATCTACCCACCAACCTTAGATCAGTGGATGGGCAGATATAGATATAATTGATATAGACAGAGAGAGAGAGATGGATAGATAGAAAGAGACATAGAGAGATATAGATTAATGGAAAGAGGCAGAGATACAGAGATTGGTAAGAGGAAGTAGATAAAAGAGAGAGAGAGGGAGGGGAGAGGCAGGCTGGTAGAGAGGTAGATTAGATCCATTTCTCTCTCTTTCTTTCTTTCGGTCTACATCAATCTACACCTGCCTATCTAGCCATCTAAAGTATATGGATAGAAAGACATTGACAGATATAGTGAGAGATTGATAGAGATTGATAGTTAGTAGATAGAGAGGGAGAGAGGGAGAGAAAGAGAGGGGGGGAAGAGAGAAAGAGGCTAAGGCACCAAGTTAGAAAACAGGAGACCATGAGTTCTAGTCCTGCCTTAGGCACAAAACCAGTGGGGTGACTGTGGGCTAGTCACTCTCTTTCAGCCCAACCTACCTTCCAGGTTTGTTGTTGTAGATAGATAGATAGATAGATAGATAGATAGATAGATAGATAGATAGATAGATAGATAGATAAATAATAATAATAATAATAATAATAATAATAATAATAATAATAATAATAATAATAATAATAAGAAGAAGAAGAAGAAGAAGAAGAAGAAGAAGAAGAAGAAGAAGTAGTAGTTGGAAGGGACCTTGAAGGTCATCTAGTCCAACCCCCTGCTCAGGCAGGAAACCCTATACCATTTCAGACAAATGGCTGTCCAGTCTCTTCTTAAAAACTTCCAGTGTTGGAGCATTCACCACCTCTGGAGGCAGGTTGTTCCACTGGTTAGTTGTTCTAACTGTCAGGAAGTTTCTCCTTAGTTCTAGGTTGCTTCTCTCCTTGACTAGTTTCCATCCGTTGCTTCTTGTCCTGCTTTCAGGCGCTTTGGAGAATAGCTTGGCTCCCTCTACTTTGTGGCAGCCCCTGAGATATTGGAACACTGCTATCATGTCATCCCTCACCCTTCTCTTCGTTAAACTACACATACCCAATTCCAGCAACCGTTCCCTATATGTTTTAGCCTCCAGTCCCCCAATCATCTTTGTTGCTCTTCTCTGTACCCTTTCTAGAGTCTCGACATCTTTTTTACATCGTGGTGACCAAAACTGGATGCAGTATTCCAGGTGTGGCCTTACCAAGGCATTGTAAAGTGGTATTAGTACTTCACGTGATTTTGATTCTATTCCTCTGTTAATGCAGCCTAGCACTGTGTTGGCTTTTTTGGCAGCTGCAGCACACTGCTGGCTCATATTGAAGTGATTGTCCACTAGGACTCCAAGATCCCTCTCACAGTTACTACTATCGAGCAAGGTACCACCTATACTATACCTGTGCGTTTGATTTTTCCTGTCTAAATGTAGAACCTTACTTTTTTCACCATTGAATTTCATTTTGTTAGATAGCGCCCAGTGTTCGAGTCTGTCCAGATCCTCCTGTATTTTAAGCCTATCTTCTGGAGTATTGGCTATTCCTGCCAGCTTGGTGTCGTCTGCAAATTTGATGAGCTTGATGGATGGATGGATGGATGGATGGATAGATAGATAGATAGATAGATAGATAGATAGATAGATAGATAGATAGATGATAGAAAGAGATGGATTGACAGAGATACGGAGATTGATAGAAAGATATTAAACAGAGAGAAACAGATTGACAGATAGATATAGAGATATAGATAGATAGACAGACAGACGGATGGATAGATAATTGATAGAGATATGGGTTGATAGAGATATGGAGAGCTTGATAGAGATATTAGATAGAGAGAAACAGTGACAGATAGATAATTGATAGAGATAGATACGGGTTGACAGAGATACGGAGAGATTGATAGAAAGAGATATTAGATAGAGAGAAAGAGATTGACAGAGATAGATTGATAGATAGATAGATAGATGGATAGATAGATAGATAGATAGATAGATAGATAGATAGATAGATAGATAGATGATAGAAAGAGATGGATTGACAGAGATACGGAGATTGATAGAAAGATATTAAACAGAGAGAAACAGATTGACAGATAGATATAGAGATATAGATAGATAGACAGACAGACGGATGGATAGATAATTGATAGAGATATGGGTTGATAGAGATATGGAGAGCTTGATAGAGATATTAGATAGAGAGAAACAGAGTGACAGATAGATAATTGATAGAGATAGATACGGGTTGACAGAGATACGGAGAGATTGATAGAAAGAGATATTAGATAGAGAGAAAGAGATTGACAGAGATAGATAGATAGATAGATAGATAGATAGATAGATAGATAGATAGATAGATAGATAGATAGATGGGTTGACAGAGAAACAGAGAGATTGATAGAGATATTAAACAGAGAAACAGATTGACAGATAGATATAGAGATATAGATGGATGGATAGATAATTGATAGAGATAGATAGATATGGGTTGATAGAGATATGGAGAGCTTGATAGAGATATTAGATAGAGAGAAACAGAGTGACAGATAGATAAACAGGCAGGCAGGCAGACAATACATAGAAGCTGTGATAGACTATTCAGCGTAGGGCTGCTGTACACAGAGCAAGGAAAGGCTTCCTCTCACCATTTTGCAAACAGACACCAAAACACCCGGCCCGTTTTTTTCCTCCCAAGATTTCTTAGGGAACCAGTAGGGAGAATTAACCCCCAGTTAATTTCATTTCAGCCCTGATGAATATACTGGGTCTTAGTATGTTTTTGAATCCAACCTGGGAAGAAGCGAGCTCCCCAATTCACACAACCCGGGGGATCTTTTAACTGGAACTGGATAAACAATGCCAGACAAAATACAGTACTTCTGTACGTCCTTATGGGAACTGGATCTAGCCCAATGCACGATTCCTCTTATTATTCCCGCTGTCTTCTTGCGGGCTGCCTTGTGCTTGTAATCCAAGGCTCACCACCCAATCTGCAAGTAGGGCAGCTACTGTTGATGTCGAGCACTATAATCAATGAGAAACACGCCTGCCTCAAGAGAAGTCAAATCCCGTAGCTTTACATTTGTAAATAAGTAATTTATTTTTCGTGGTGTTTGTCTCATCTCTCTCTGCACTGCAGAGATGAGCGACATGCTGAGCAGGGAATATTTGCTCATTCTTGCTTAAGATGATCTGCAATGCAACACAACACTCATCCAGGATCTTCCCTAGAAGATCAACCTTTTTCAACCATGGGCACTTGAAGAGCTGGCGGGGGAATTCTGGGAGTTGAGGTCCACCCTGCTTTCAAGTGGCTTCAATTGAAAAACACTGGTTCAGATCCTCATTCTCCTCCGTCCCCTTTTGCAACACCTCGTCCCAGACAAGGAAAAAATGGGATTTTCCAGAATACAGTAGTCCTCGCCTTACAACTGTTCATTTGTGACTGTCCGCAGTTACAACGGCACTGAAAAAATGGCCATTTTTCACACTTAGGACCTTTGTAGCATCTCTACGGTCATGGGATTTACCTTCAGATGCTTGACAACTGGTTCATATTTACAAGAGAGAGAGAGAGAGAGAGGTGATTGATTAGATAGATGATTAGATGATAGATTAGATATAGATAGATCGATAGATCGATAGATAGATACAGAGAGAGGTGATAGATTAAATAGATTATAGAGAGAGAGAGAGAGGTGATAGATTAAATAATTAGATTAGATAGATAAGATATAGATAGATAGATAGATAGATAGATAGATAGATAGATAGATAGATAGATAGATAGATAGATAGATAGATAGATAGATAGAGAGATACAGAGATAGGTGATAGATTAAATAATTAGATAAGATTAGATAGATAAGAGAGAGAGAGATAGAGACAGATAGGTGATAGATTAAATAATTAGATGATAAGATTAGATAGATAAGATATAGACAGATAGACAGAAAGACAGATAGGTGATAGATTAAATAATTAGATGATAAGATTAGATAGATAAGAGATAGATAGAGACAGATAGGTGATAGATTAAATAATTAGATGATAAGATTAGATAGATAAGATATAGACAGATAGACAGAGATAGGTGATAGATTAAATAATTAGATGATAAGATTAGATAGATAGATAGATGATAGATAGATAGATAGATAGATAGATAGATAGATAGATAGATAGATAGATAGATAACATAGACAGACAGACAGACACACAGATTGACTTAACAATCGTGACACTAATTTAACAAAGGCGGCAAGAAAAGCCATGCAATGGGGCAAAACTGACTTAACAACTGTCTCATTTAACAACATAAATATGGAGCCCGATTGCGGTTGTCAGTTGAGGATTTCCTGTATGCCGACTGTTACCCACTTCCTTGTCTCCCACCCACCCACCCCCACCAATCTCTCTCTCTCTCTCTCTCTCTCCCCCCACCTCTTCCAACGGCTGGGCCAAAGCGATGCTCATCCCCGAAGGATCGATGTGTGTTTTCAGATCCGTAAGCAGGTTAGCCAATCCAGGATAAGCAGAGAGATCCTCGTTGGTCAGCGAGCAAGGGGGCAGCTGGCTCCTACAACCTGCGGAAACAGAAATTGGTGTGTGTGGGTGTGTGGGTGAGAGGGAAACTAATTTTCCCCCTTTTTAAATTCTTTTAACGTTCCCTCCCAGAAAGCTCCGGCATGACCTTGTTGCAGGAAATTAGCGTCCACAGCTCCCGAAACCGCCATTCTGCCTGTTTCTCGGGGGGAAAAAAAGGAAATAAAATTAGAAGAAGCCATATTTAAGAAAGAAGCAGGAATCTGATTGAGGGGGATAAAAAAAAACTCCTGGAAAATAAACCCAGAGGATTCCTTTTCGGGAGCAGGGAGTTGTAGAAGCATGCGACGCTTATAGCTTTTTTTAAAAAAAAATCCATCTTGGTGCCCTCCAGATGAATGAACCAAGAATGGAGGAGAGGATTAGGATCCGAACTCGTACCCAAAGGGAAGGGGTTCCTGATTGGAAAAGACCGCCCCCCTCTCCCATTTATAGGGGTGATGCCAAGTTTTGGGTAGAGAAACAAGGGGTGATGTTCCCCACCATTTGAGCCAAGCCGAAATTCTTTCCTCTCTCACACGGCAGGGAAAATAGCTGGTTTAAGGCACCAGGCTAGACAATGGGAGAGCATGAGTTCAAATCCAGCCTTAAACGTGAAAGCTGGCTGGGTGGCTGGCTTTGGGTCACGAGGTGACAGTGAGTTCAGGTCCCGCCTTAGACACGAAAGGTGACTTTGGACAACATTTCCAGGAGACGGCGAGTTCTAGTTCTGCCTTAAGACACGAAAGCTGGCTGGGTGAACTTGGGCCAATCACCAGGAGACGGTGAGATCTAGTCCTGCCTGAGGCACGCAAGCCAGCTGGGTGACTTTGGGCCAGTCTTTCTTTCTCAGCCCAACCCAACTTGCAGGGCTGTTGTTGGGGGTGGGGGAAAGGGAGGAAGAATGAGGTATTTATAATAAAAAAAAAACATTGACGCAGGATAAAAAAAACAAATAAATAAAAATACATGAGTTTCAACACAGGGAGAGCTGCAAGGTAAAGAACCCCCACTCTTGCGTGTGTGAATGCAGCCTTCCGGGCGTGCTTCCCTGCCAATCCTACAGGGATCATAGCATCCCAGGGCTGGCAGAGGGCATCAGAGGTCATCTAGTCTAACCCCTTGAACAGGGCAAGGGGAGGGGCTTATTCTGATTTTTTTTTCTCCTACCCCAAGGAAAATCGCCCCAAAGCACCCCCCAACAAGCCCCTGCATCCTTCCCGACCCCGACCCTCACTTCCCAACGCCGACCCCCACTTTTCCTTGCTGTAACCCTCCAAGCAGCAGGCAGAAATGCAACCGGTGAAGCTCCCCTTGAGATTACCCCAGTTCCGTTGCTTCCCCCCACCCGGCAATTTGCAAAGCAATTGCAAGGAGAGGAGAGAGAAAGTGATGGGGATTTACACCCCCTCTAAGCATCGCCCCCCAACATTCGTCCCCCCCCAACCCCCCCTCCCCTTTCCCTAGCAAAGCCCTGGAATCCAACCTGTGACGTCACGGGAGGGCGTGGCCGCTCTACCCGCCCTTTTTTTTTTCCTCCTCCCGCGCGCTCGGTTAAACGCCCCGCCCACGCCGAGGACCAACTACGACGTCCGCCTAGCGCGCGCCGAGAATTCCACCCCCCCGAAAGGCTGGCAGGCGGTGATTGGTCGAGCTCCCGACCGCCGGAGGCGGGAGCGCACAGGGAAGCCTCCAATGGACGAACAAGAAGCTCAAGGGAAGGCGTGGCCTTGACAATAAGGACGGGCCGGAGGCGGCGGAGGGGAGGGACTCCGAGCGGTTTTTTTTTAAAGCCTTCTGATTGGTCAGCGCCTTGGATATTTCCCTCCAGTAATGCATAGGGGGCGCTGTCCGACTCTTCCCTAGGCTCAGCGCTGAGTTTTTTTTTCTCCTTCTGCAACCGGGCGCCCCCCGCTCAATTCTATCAGCTCTGATCTGGGGAAAAAAAATTTTTTTTTTTGCTTTTAATGATCATGGGGGTTTTTCGCCGCTCGGATCAGGTAGCTGGGTCCTCAGCTGTCTAGGTGCAATTGTCTAGGTGCAAACTCCCATCATCCCCAACCAGCATGGGCTTTGGTAGGGAACGGCGGGAATGCCTTAAATGTGAAATTTAGGAAAGCTGACTTGGGAGGTGGGGGAGACCCCGGCTGCGTCTTCCCTTTTCTCTGTGCATTAAAATCTTAATTCTGCAAGGCGAGTCATTTCCATCCGAATGAGATGACAGCTCTTCCTTATTCCCCATGCGTGGTTTGTGGGTTTTTGTCCCCCCCCCAGTGTTTGCTTTTCTGGTGGATGAATTTGCAAAGAATACATTAAAAAAATAACAATTCAGGGATCTGGAGATTGGATCCAGTTGGGAGAGATTTTCTCTGCCTTCTTTGGAATAGTGGTCTTCCATCGTGTTTGCACCAGATTTATTTATTTATTTATTTTATTAATGGGACTTATATCCCTATCTCCCGAAGGACTCAGGGCGGCTAACAACAATAGCATATAACAGAAATTAAGATAAAATTAAAATTAAAATCATCTGTGCAATAAATTAAAATTAAAAATTAAAAATAAATTAAAAATTGTAAACATAATTAAAATGCCTGTCAGTCCAGGTCAGCCAGGTGGAAAAGGAGTGTTTTGAGGCCGCGGCGAAAGGACCGGAGATCTTGGGCCATCCTAAGCTCAGGTTAGAACCAGGTTAGAAACTAGGAGATGTTGAGTTCTAGTTTTTGCCCAGGCTGTGAAACCCAGTTGGATGACTTTGGGCCAAACGCCAGAAGAAAGTGAATTCTAGTTATGCCACAGGTGCAGGAGCAGGCTAGGTAATTTGGACCAATTACCAAGAGGCAGTGAGTTCGAGTCCTGCCTTAGACATTAGAGGCGGCTGGGTGACTTTGGGTCAATCACCAGGAGACGGTGAGTTCTAGTTCTGCCTTAGGCGTGAAAGGCAACTGGGTGACTTTGGGCAAATTTCCAGGAGATGGTGAGTACTAGTTCTGCCTTAAGACATGAAAGATAGCTTGGGTGACTGAACCAATAAGCAGGAGACGGTGAGTTCAAATTCTGCCTTCGACGTGAAAGATAGCTGGGTGACTGAACCAATAACCAGGAGATGGTGAGTTCAAATTCTGCCTTAGACATGAGAGATGGCTGGGTGACTTTTGGGTCAATCACCAGGAGACGTTGAGTTCTAGTTCTGCCTTAGACATGAAAGGCAACTGGGTGACTTTGGGCCAATCACCAGGAGACGGTGAGTTCTAGTCTCACCTTATGCATGAAAGCCGGCTGGGTGACTTTGATCCAATCACCAGGAGACGGTGAGTTCTAGTCCTGCCTCAGGCATGAAACATGGCTTTCCCTCCCCCTCAGCCCAGCCCACCTCATAAGGTTGTTTTTCTGAGGAAAGGGGGCGGGGAAATGAAGAAGCCTTGTGCATTTTGGTTACCTTGGTTTATTTATAAAAATAATCAAGGCAGGGTATAAAATAAGCCCAGCAAACACCCCCCCTCTCCCCCTTTGGCTCATTAAACAGACTCTTCCCATCATTGACTTATAGATCCATTATGTCCATAGCCTCTCCGGCGGTCCAAGAAGAATTTCTAGTCCTCGCCGGGGAGAGTTAAGTGTAAAAGACAAGAATAAAGGAAGAAACACTGATACGGAACAACGAATGCCACAAGGAGTAAGCGGAGACTTCGCTGTTGTTGTAGTTTTTTTTTCCAAGATTGCAAAACTACAAATAATAAGTACAGGTAATTCTCACAACCCGAATTTCTTGAGACCAGAAACTCCATTGTTAAGCCAGGAGGCTGTTGAGTGGGCCGCCCCTGATTTTGCAACCTTTCCTGCCCCTTGAGTTGTGACTAAAGCCGCTGCCGTCATTAAGCGAATCCAGCTTCCCACCACCACCACCCCGTTGACTTTGCTGACAGGGTCGCAAACGGCAAACACCTGTGATCTCCCGGGACGCTGCAACCGTCGTAAGTACGTCGCCCCCGTTACCAAGTGCCCAAATTCTGATCATCCTGGCTCGGGGGGGAAGCTGCTGCAACAGTTGTAAATGTGAGGACCGGTTGTAGGTCAACTTCCTCGGTGCCGTGGTAACTTTGGTCGCTAAACGAACGGTCGTAAGGTAAGGACTGCCTGTTTCTTAAGATTTGGACCGTTCCTCCGTTTGTACTACTAAGAGGAGCCACCAGAGGACAGGCAGGGCTCGCGCGGGAAACACAGAAATGTTTTCGCTGGTGCCGTTTTCGCTTTCTTGCAAACCCTCTTTTAATCTTCCTGCAAATAAAACAAAGAGATCTGCCAGCGCCCAACGGGGGGACAGATGCCAAGACGATCCAGGGTTTCCCCACAAACTGAGGCAAGCCTAAATCCTCTCTCACCTGGCACGGAAGATAAAGACGGTTTAAGGCACCAAGCTAGAAAGCGGGAGGCTGTGTGTTCAAGTCCAGCCTTACACATGAAAGCTGGCTGGGCGACTTTGGGCTAATCACCAGGAGACGGAGAGTTCTAGTCCCACCTTAGGCGTGAAAGCCGGTTGGGTGACTTTGAGCCAATCACCAGGAGACGGGGAATTCTAGTCTCGTCTTAGGCAAGGAAGCCGGCTAGGTGACTTTGAGCCAATCACCAGGAGACGGGGAATTCTAGTCTCGTCTTAGGCAAGGAAGACGGCTAGGTGACTTTGAGTCAATCACCAGGAGATGGGGAATTCTAGTCTCGTCTTAGGCAAGGAAGCCGGCTAGGTGACTTTGAGCCAATCACCAGGAGACGGGGAATTCTAGTCTCGTCTTAGGCAAGGAAGCCGGCTAGGTGACTTTGAGCCAATCACCAGGAGACAGGGAATTCTAGTCTCGTCTTAGGCAAGGAAGCCGGCTAGGTGACTCTGGGACAATCACCAGGAGACGGGGAATTCTAGTCTCGTCTTAGGCAAGGAAGCCGGTTAGGTGACTCTGGCACAATCACCAGGAGACGGGGAATTCTAGTCCTGCCTTGGTCATGAAAGCTGGCTGGGTGACTTTGGGCCGGACCCACTTTCTCAGCCCAACCCACACTGCAGGGTTGTTGTTGTTGTGGGGAAAAGAGGAGGAGGAAGAATGAGCTATTTATAAAAAACGTTGAAGCAGGATAAAAGCAAAGAAAAACAAAAAAAACGCCACCCCAGAGTTTCAACCTAGGCAAAGCTGGAAGCCAAACAACCCGCGCTCTCGTGTGTGAAAGCAGCCTTCCGGGCGTTCCTCTTGTCAAAGTGTCCCTGCCCATCTTACAGAGATCACAGCATCCCAGGGCTGCAAAGGGAGATTAGAGGTCATCCAGTCCAACCCCCTGCACGGGACGGGGGCCCTTCATTCTGATTTCTTTTCCTTCTGCCAAAAGGAAAATCAGGATGTGCTAAGCTAATATGACACAGAAATGTTTTAGCATCGGGGTCCCCAACCTGTGGGCCGTGGCCACAGGACAGGCTTGCCACCCCAAACTTGTGCTAGTGCTGCGGGGTGCAAAAACAGGACACCGCGCCAGGGGGTGCAAAAACTGGCTGCCGCCGCGCCTCACGACACAAAAATGGGACACCGCTGCATTACGGGGCACAAAAACAGGCTGCCATTGTGCTGCAAGGCGCAAAAAGGTCTACTGCTGCCCCAGGGGTGGGCGCAGAAACAAGGCAATGCACCAAACAAGAACAGGGCAGGGTTGCTATCACGCAAGCGCTAGCCCTGCCCCATTTGCAGCCCTGTGCGTACGTGCACGCACCCACCCATGTAAAATGCTTTCCCTTCCCTTTTCCTCCGGTCCGCCGACCGTCAAAGGTTGGTGACCTCTGTTTTAGCCCATCATTTTTTTCTTCCTTTTACAAAGCCTCGTTTAATCTTTCTGCAAAGAAAACAAGAGACCTGCCTCTAAGCCAGAGGTCTGCCATCTTTTGGGCACCAGGGACCGGTTCCGTGGAGAGAGGTTTTTCTGCAGACTGGAAGGTGCGTGGTTTTGTCTGCTGCCTGCATCCCGCGGATGGGGCTTTGCTTGTTTGTGTGGCCCGGTTGCTGGCATGTCGCGGCCCGGTACCGGTCCACGGACCGGGATTTGGGGACCCCTGCTCTAAGGTGCCTCCAGCCAAACGGCTGAGCTAACGAGAGCGTACGAGGCCGCCAAAATTTCCCCTCCTCGCCAGCGCGCAACTCGCTGACGGAGGAACTCATCCATCGATCGCCCGGCCTGTAACAGCTGCCATTCAGGAGGCAAAGTATACTGCTAGTCCTCGTCTTAACGACCACGATTGAGCCCAAATTCTCGGCGGCTAAGCAGGGCCTTCGTTAAAGTGATTTGGGGCCCATTTTTACGCAAAGTGTAATGACACGCAAATCGAGAGGAGAACCAGATGGACTTAACATCCGTGCGAACTGATTTAACGACCGCGGCGATTTGGTTAACGAAATGTGACGAGGGAAGTCGTCAAAATGGGGCGAGACTCCCATAACAAATGTTCTCACTTAGCAACGTAAATTTTGGGCCTGACTGTGGTCGTAAGTCGAGGGCTGCCTGTATTTGCGGGTTGAAATGCAAGGAGGCTGCAGGACAGGAAGTGTCCGTCCTTCCCATCTTCCTCGTCCAACCCCATTTGTGATGTCAAGGTGGCTTCTTGCAGAACCTCAACTTTGCTTCCTGTTTGGTCTTAAATCAAGTTGAAAGGCAGAAAAATCTCTTTGCATTCTTCTCCCCTTAAACAACAGTGGGGTTTCTCCTTGATCTCTTCCAAGCCAGAACTATCATTCTATGAGGGGAGATCCCCTTTTTCAAGTCCACTCTGCTCTTCTTCACTCTCCCACCAGGGAACAGAGATGATTCCTTCCAAACCTGGCACGTGCTGTTGGGTTAGAAGAGAATTACAGAGTTGGAAGGGACCTTGGAGGTCTTCTAGTCCAGCCCCCTGCTCAGGCAGGAAACTGTACACCATTTCAGATAAAAGGCTCTCCAGTCTCTTCTTAAAAACTTCCAATGTTGGAGCATTCACAACTTCTGGAGGCAAGCAGTTCCACCGGTTAATTGTCCTCACGGTCAAGAAATTTCTCCTTAGTTCTAGGTTGCTTCTCTCCTTGCTTAATTTCGGTCCGTTGCTTCTTGTCCTGCCTTCTGGTGCTTTGGAGAACAGGTTGACCCCCCCACCCCTTTTCTTTGTGGCAGCCCCTCAGATATTGAAAGACTGCTATTGCGTCACCCGTAGTCCTCTGCTTTGTTAGACACACCCAATTCCTGCAGTTGTTCTTTATATGTTTTAGCCTCCAGCCCCCAAATCATTTTTGTTGCTCTTCTCTGCACTCTTTTTTTAGAGTCTCAGCAACTTCTTATCTTCTTAAGATTCCTCTTAAAATGGCCGCTGTTGTCTCCTAGTGCTCAATGGGAGCTCAGCGAATGAAGCCCATCGTCCTTTTCCAAGCCTTGCAGTGAGGACAATTAACCAGTGGGACGGCTTGCCTCCAGAAATTGTGGGCGCTCCATCACTGGAGGTTTTTTAAGAAGAGATTGGACGTTGTGCTTTGGCCCCTTCATGACTTGTGGACTTCAACTCCCAGAATTCCTGAGCCAGCCATGGCTCAGCTTGGAAACCTCTCCCGTTCCCCTCAGCGTGGCTGGCTCAGGAATTCTGGGAGTTGAAGTCCACGAGTCATACAAGAACCAAGGTTCTAACTTGTTAGGAAATTTCTCCTTAATTCTAGGTTGCTTCTCTCCTTGATTAATTTCGGTCCGTTGCTTCTTGCCCTGCCTTCTGGTGCTTTGGAGAATAGCTTGACTCCCTCTTTTTTGTGGCAGCCTCTGAGATATTGGAAGGCTGCTATCATGTCCCCCCTCGTCCTTCTCTTCATTAAACTAGACATCCCCAATTCCAGCAACCGTTCCTGATATGTTTTGGCTTCCAGTCCCCTGATCATCTTTGTTGCTCTTCTCTGCACCCTTTCCAGAGCCTTGACATCTTTTTTTACATCGTGGTGACCAAAACTGGATGCCGTATTCCAAGCGTGGCCTTACCAAGGCCTTGTAAAGTGGTATTAGCACTTCACGGTGACCTTGATTCTATCCCTCTCCTTCCTCAACTCCAATTCAGACAACCCAAGAAAACTTTGCACCCAACCCGGCCTCCATTCTCTGGGTTTTATTCGGCGGGTCCTTTTTTGCAAAGAGCCGAAACAGTCTTACTCGTCTTTTTCCACTTTGATTTCCACAAACGAGCTGAGCTCGGGGCCGAAAGCTTTGTGGCTGGGCAGGTGGGCTGGGGTGCCCGTTCTGGGGTCTTCCTCTTGAAAGTGGGGGTTGTAGAGCTGCGGGGGCAGACGCTGGACCTCCCCAGAGGGCAAGCGCTCGGAGGGCAGCCCGTACACCCGGTTGGCTTTGGTGCCGTGCTTCGAGTTGGCATCCAGACGGTAGCAGAGCTGGCTGAGCGGCGTCGCTCGGAAGCGTGGGGGCCGTGCCACCCACACGCCGGGTTCGTGGGCGCTGTCTTCCTCATCCGACATCAGCTCTTCGGTTACGCCTTGCCACAGAAGCTGCTCTTCCGGGCCAAGTAGCCGGGCCACCCCTGAACGGTTGGCAAAAAGCTGGAAAGAAAAAAAAAAGAGAGAGATTAGCTCTTCCTGGATTACAATCGCAACGGCCTTTGCTCCCGTCGTTGCCTGCCCATCTGTCCTCCTCTATTGCCAGGTAGTCCTTGACTTATGGCGACAATTGAGACCCAAATTGTCTGAAATGATCTAGGGCAGGGCTCCCCAACCCCCCAGGTCTGTGGACCAGTACCAGGCCGCGGCATGCCAGCAACCGGTCCGCACAAACAAGCAAAGCCCCATCTGTGAGATGCAGGCAGCAGGCAAAACTACGCACCCTCCGGTCCGCGGAAAAGCCTCTCTCCACGGAACCGGTCCCTGGTGCCCCAAAGGTTGGGTACCTCTGATCTCCACTTGAGCAGCGGGTTGGACTAGAAGACCTCCAGGGGTCCCTTCCAACTCTGTTATTGTGTGATGAGGAACGTAACCATCTTTTGAGAGGAAAAAAAGAGTTGATACTAACAGCCCTTCCTGGATTATCACAACGGCCCTCACCTCTTTCCAGGTTGTCCTCGACTTACGATCACAATTGATGCCGAGATTTCTGTGGCTGAATCCTTTGTTAAGTGACTTTTCCCCATTTTACCCCTTCTTCCCTCAGCTGCTACGTGGATCACGGCAGCTGCTAAGGTAGTAACCTGGTTGTTAAGCCTCCCCCTGGACTTTGCTTGTCAGAAGGCCGCAAAAGGGGACCGCGTGACCGCAAGACACAGCAAAGGTCATAAATATGAGCCAGTTGCCAAGTCTCTGAACTTTGAACCCGCGATCCTGATGATGCCGCAAAGTTCCTATGTCAACATCCAGCTCGAGTGCAAACAAAACTTCCGTCTCTGAAAAACGTACCTACGTTTACTGAATACACTGCGCGGTTATGTCGAAGCACAGCTAACTCTGAGGTTCCCAACACCAATTCGTAGACCGAAGCAATAATTTTCCCAGCCAAACTCCCCAATGTCTTACACGCAGGCCGTACGCACAAGTTCACTTTGTTATGGGAACCGTCTGCTTCCAATCCACACCTGTTCTGGTGTCCTTGAAAAGGTTTCAGGCTTTCGCGGTCTTCAGCCCATTCGTAGGAGTTTCGTTTCTCCATCTGATCCCCTTGAAAGTAATACCTCCCCTCCCCCTTAAATCTAAAGGCAGGTTGAAACGCAGAGGCACGTAGCTGCCGAAGTTTCCTCCTTGACATCCTAATCGTGACAACAGTCGTCAAAGTCACGTTTTGTAACTTCAGTCATTGAACGAACGATTGGACGTTGAGGACCACCCATATTTTCTGCTGTTCTTTGCATGCGTGCAAGGCTGGGTCCCCTGCCCCATATTTGGCAGGCGGATTTGGCAAAGAGGCAGAACGCAGGCTTCACGGATCGGATGGCCGTGAATAATGCAAACCCTTCTTGGCAGCCAAGGGACAGTTGGAAGCTGGCGGGTCCCTTCGACAGGCCTGCAACTCCCCTTTGCTAAGGCCAATGGCATCACACACACACACACACACACACACACACACACACACATACACACACACATGCAAAGACACACTCACATGGCAGCTGCTGCTGGGGGGGGGGCAGTATGGGCGAGGGAAGCTTCGATGGATCACAACCAGCTCAATTTTTTCCACCTTTGGGAAACCAAAGTGAGATCTTGGCTTTGCTGAACGATATTGGGAAATCAGCGGGATGCAGACACGTCACAGGCTGGCTTCCTGAATTTTTATTTTGGGGAGAGTTTCTCTCCGCTGGCCACCTACCCTGGGCCCTGCACATTTTGGGGAATAAACCCCTCCTGATCCCTTAAAATTAAATATACAGGCAGGCCTCGGCCTACGACCACAATTAAGCCTAAGAGTTCTGTTGCTAAGCAAAGCAATTGTCACGTGAACTTCTGCCCCATTTTGCAACCTTTCTTGACCGGGACGTTAAGGGAGTCCCTGCGGTTGTTAGGTTAGGATCGGGGCTGTTAAGTGACTCTGGCTTCCCCCATTGATTTTGCTCGTCAGAAAGTCTCAAAAAGGGATCACATGATCCTGGAACGCTGCGACTGTTGTAAATATGAATCAGCTCCAAGCTTTTAAATTTTGATCACAGGGATGCTGCAACGGTCGGAAAAACGGTCATACGTCGTTTTTTCCCCAACGGTGTTGTAACACTGAACGGTCACTAGGTAAACCGTTTTAAGTTGAGGACTTACTGTATGCAGAGAGTCCTCTGTTTACAACCTCAATGGTAAAATGCTGAGCGAGACAGTCGCTAAGTGAGTTTTGCCTCATTTTACGACCTCGCGTGCACGTTGGGGAATAAACTGTCCTGACCTGGGCGGGGCCGTTAAAATTAAATACAGGCAGTCCTCAATTTACAACCAGACAGTTGTTAAAGCAATCCCTGCAGTTCTTAAAGTTAGTAACCTGGCTGTTAAGCGAATCGGACCGTTCACTTTGCTTGTTGGAAGGTCACAAAAGTGAATCACGTGACCCCAGGACATTGCAACCGTCAGAAATACGAGCCAGTTGCCAGCTGTCTGAATTTTGATGACGTGACCACGGGGATAGTGGAACGGTCGTTAAGAGTGCAAAACGGTCATAAGTCACTTTTTCCAGTGCCGTCGTAACTTTGAATGGTCGCTAAATGAACTGTTGTAAGGCGAGCACAACCTATACACGGGAGCAAAATGGAAGATAAGCTGCTGCTTGGGGGAAAAAATGTTTTTATGGGGGTTTGTTTTAAGAAGCCGGGAAGCCTTTGGATCATCTTAAGCACGTGAACTCTGGAAAAAAAAATCGAATTTATTTCTCTTAGACGTCTATTCATAACTTAGTGAGGTGATAACCTTTAAAAGGGACGCAGTGGCTCAGTGGGTTAGGACGCTGAGCTTGTCGATCAGAAGGTCGGCAGTTTGGCGGGTCGAATCCCGAGTGCCGCTTAACAGTGAGTGCCTGTTACTCGTCCCAGCTTCTGCCAACCTAGCAGTTCGAAAGCACGTAAAAAAAATGCAAGTAGAAAAATAGGGACCACTACGGTGGGAAGGTAACAGCGTTCCGTGCGCCCACGGAGATGTCCTCGGACAAGCGCTGGCTCTTTGGCTTTGAAACGGAGATGAGCACCGGCCCCTAGAGTTGGAAACGACTAGCACGCGTGTGCAGGGGAACCTTTACCTTTACCTTAACCTTTAAAATATATATATATAAAATCCCAGAGACACTTCCCGATTAGGGGACCTCGCTAGTTTAAGCAAAGCATAAAACTTAAAATCGTGTCTGGTCTTGTAAAAAGTTCATTTTGGAATTTTTATGGTCTTTTTTCTCCTCAAGTATTTATTATAAGTCTGCTGCTGCTTTCTGGCCCTGGATGGATGATTGAAAGGGGAGATGAATTATTTTTTTTTCAAAATTATCCTATTCTGAGGGTTAAATGAATATTGAGCAAAAAAGCTAAAATCAGCAGGAAGACCCTGCGGAATTTGGTCTGTTTAACCCCAATTAAACCAGGATGAAAATACTTTTCCAGGCATCCATAGGGAGAGGAGACAAGGGAGGGGGGGGGGGAAATGAGGCCACATGTACATTGATATCACAACCTGTGTGATATACTTGTTGTTTTCTTCTGGTTCATTACACAGAAGAAATGTTTGCACAAAAGCAAGGATAACGGTAATGAGCTGGATCCATAATAGCTAATTATCTAGGGAAGATCCGCTAGATTAGAGCAAGATGGAACAATTATTACTAGCAGAAATCCCATCAACTTCAATCATCTAGGCCAGGGGTCTTCAAACTTGGCCCTTTGAGGACTTGTGGACTTCAACTCCCAGAATTCCTTAGCCAGGCCTGGCTGAGGAATTCTGGGAGTTGAAGTCCACAAGTCATCAAAGGGCTAAGTTTGAAGATCCCTGGTCTAGGCCCTGTTTCTCAACCTTGGCCGCTTTAAGTTGCATGGACTCCAACTCCCAGAATCCCTCAGGCAGCATGGAATTCTGGGAGCTGAAGTCCACAAGTCGTCAAAGGGCCAAATTTGAAGATCCCTGGTCTAGGCTGCGTTTCTCAACCTTGGCCATTTTAAGTTGCATGGACTCCAACTCCCAGAATCCCTCAGGTAGCATGGAATTCTGGGAGTTGAAGTCCACAAGTCTTAAACGTCGCCGGGTTTCGAGAGCCCTGATCTACCTATATTGCCCAATTTGGATCAGTCCCCTGGTGCAATACGATGAAACGCTCTATTCCCCTTTTTTATACGGAGACAACAAGCTGCAGAAGATGGAGCTGAGATAGCCAATAACAACCCCTCTTCACCCCACCCCTATTACCGGTGGGTCCTCGACTTACAACCGCCCACTTACTGACCGTTTGAAGTCACAACGGCACTGAAAAAAGTGACTTGTGACCCTTTTTTTCACACGGCTGTGGCAAAATCCCCTGTGGTCACATGATCACAATTCGGCCCCTTGGCTCATATTTATGACGGATGCCGTGTCCCCGGAGGTCACGCAACCAACTCTTGCAACCTTGCAGGTAGCTAGTCCTTTGCCTTCTTTTAGAGAGCCGTTGAGGCCACCTGGATGGCCTTACCTGTGTCCTCAGAGTCCCCTGAGTGGTGCAAATGGGTGTGGAGCCTTCCGTCCAAGAGACGCGCAGGCTGTCGGGGATGAGTTTGTGTTGTCTGCAACTCAAACCAAAGTGCAAATGGTTCCCGTAGTCTGCCATTTTTTCCCCCCTGGAATTCCGTTCATCCTCCCGCGCCGTTCAAAGGGGGTTCCTCCCGAAGTGCACGGCTAAATGTTGAAGGAGGTTCACAATCATCCAGGTCAGGGGTAGGCAACCTGGGCTCTTTTATGACTCGTGGACTTCAACTCCCAGAATTCCTAAGCCAGCATGGCTCAGCTTGGAAACCTCTCCCTTTTCCCTCAGCGTGGCTGGCTCAGGAATTCTGGGAGTTGAAGTTCACGTGTCACGAAGGGGGCAAAATTTCCCTCATGCTGGCTCAGGAATTCTGGGGGTTGAAGTCCACGAGTCATGAAGGGGCCAAAGTTTCCCTCATGCTGGCTCAGGAATTCTGGGAGTTGAAGTCCACGAGTCATGAAGGGGCCAAAGTTTCCCTCATGCTGGCTCAGGAATTCTGGGAGTTGAAGTCCACGAGTCATAAAAGAGCTAAGGTTGCCTATCCCTGATCCAGGTAATGGTTGTTCCAAAGGTGCTTCTTCAGGAGGCAACTATTTTCTTCTTTGAAGGCCTTTCAACAAGGAAAAGAGACGCAGGGCAGAAAACTTCCAGCAGCCAAGAAGGCCCCATACCCATTTCCACCGCTCAGGTGACCCCGAGGACACAGGTGAAAACCTCCAGGTGACCTCAACAGTTCTCTAAAAGAATGCAAATGACCGGCTGTCTGCAAGGAGTATAAATCCTTCCATTTCCCCACCATTCAGTCAGAACTGAAGAAAGCTTCTGGGATGAGAAGCGAAAAGTCTTCAGAGAAAAAACAGGGAACAATCCAGTTGCCTCTTGAAAAAAAACACCTTTGGGACAGCCTTGACCTAAACGTCGGAGAATCTCCTTCCACGTTTATTTTAAGATGAATATTGCCAAACAAGTCCCAGGCCCGAGAGTAGATGAAGGCAGGATGATGGAAGACGTGACACCCCCTGTATATATTTCCGCTGCCATCGACTGCAAAGCTGAGGGGGACCACAACTTAAATCTAAATTAAACCCAGTAAGGCTTAATCCCACCCGTAACGTTGATAGACTGCCAGCCTGATCGTATATCAGCCCTGGAAGATAATGGAACTGGCACTTCTGTAAATACAATTAAAGGAAGGTCGTAAAAAACTGGAAGTTTGCATTTGGAAATAAATACAGCTAACACCGAGTTGGGAAAAAAGAGACCAACATTTTATGGAGTCTAGGAGGAGAATTCCCTTACGTCAACGGAGAAGCCCGTGATCAGCTTGCATTTAGCGATTTTAAATTTTAAAACATTTTACATTTGCACTTTTAAATATTTCATATTTTCACAGGAAACCGATCGGGCTGCCTTGGTGGACGTTTGCTTTTAACATCTGTGTTTTGCCTCTTGGCTAAGCCCCTATTATTCCATCACCCTCGAGGTGGGGGTGGGGGGGAAATAGTTTTTTTCTCCATAAATTTCAGTGGAACATTGCTGCAATTTCCTCTTCCACATTGGAGCTTCAAAATTTTTGTGTGCAGACGTCGTGAAATAAAATCGCTGGAAGCCTTGTATTGACTTTTAAAACGTGACGAAACCCCACCCCACCCCAAAGTAATAAACAGAATAAGAGTCATCGGGTCACCTGCAACCAAATTACAGAATAACAAGAATTGGAGGGACCCCGGAGGTCTTCTAGTCCAACCCCCTGCTCAGGCCGCAAATACCTTTTAAGAGAAATGGTTGTCCAATCTCTCGTAAAAACCGCCAGTGTTGGAGCACCCGCAACCTCTGGTGGCAAGCTGTTCCATTGGCTAATTGTTCTCACTGTCAGGAAATTTCTCCTTAGTTCTAGGTTGCTTCTCTCTTTGCTTTGGTTAGTTTCCATCCGTTGTTTCTTGTCCTGCCTTCAGGTGCTTTGGAGAAGAGGTTGATCCCCCAACTCTTCTTTGTAGCAGCCCCCAAATACTGAAAGACTGCTATCATGTCACCCCTAGTCCTTCTCATTGTTAGACTAATAGAATAACAGAGTTGGAAGGGACCTGTGAGGTCTTCTAGTCCAACCCTCTGCTCAAGCAAGAGACCCTATTCCATTTCAGAAAAAATGGCTGTTCAATTTCTTCTCGAAAACCTCCCGTGATGTAGCACCCACAACTTCCGGTGGCAAGCCGTTCCACTGATTAATTATTCTCACCGTCAGGAAATTCCTCCTTAATTCCAAGTTGCTTCTCTCCTTGGTTAGTTTCCACCTGTTGCTTCTTGTCCTGCCTTCAGGTGCTTTGGAGAATAGGTTTACCCCCCCCCCCCACACACACACTCTTCTTTGGGGTAGCCCCTCAAATATTGGAAAGCTATTATCGTGTCTGCCCTGGTCCTTCTTTTTGTCAGATTTGACACACCCACAACGTACGGAATTGCCGAGCCTTACCCGATACCGCCGGCTGCGTAATTTCTTCTCCTCTTTCTCCTTAAGCCCTTTGAAAGGATTGAGAGAATTCCGATATTCGCGTCGCTTGGTCAAAAAGTAGGCCACACAAGCACCTAAAAGAAGAAAGCGTGTCTGTGCACAAGTGTACACAAGTCGGCAACCCAGAACGCCAGAATTTGGGTCACTCTAGATCGCCAAAGGCTGCTATAAACACATCTCTCCGTTTACACAATTCAACATTTCAAATATCATCCATCAGTTCTGGAATAAACACCAGAAGCTATTTCTAAAGCCGAAGGAAAAAAAATGTTCTGTTTAGCGACGGAAGAGGAATATAATGATTTGGGTGGGGCGGGGAAGAGGGGGGGGGATGAATTTGGAATGCAGGTAGTCCTTGACTTATGACCAAAATTTCTCTTGTTACTAAGCGAGAGATTTGTTAAGTGAGTTTTGCTCCATTTTACGACCTGTCTTGCCACAGTTATTAAACGAAGACACTGGCTTCCCCATTGTCCCGAGGTCGCAAAAGGGGATCACGTAACCCCGGGACGCTGCAACCGTCACAAATACGAAAACAGTGGCCCAAACCACTGAATTTTGACCACATGTACCGTTCGTCAAGTGAAAAACGGTCATAAGTCACTTTTTTCCCCAGCGCTGTTGTAACTCCAGTCACTAAACGAAGCGTGGTTAAGCTGAGGACTACCTGTAGGTTCGAGTGGCGAAACCTGGAAACCAAATGGGGTGGGGGGAAAAAAATAAAAAAAAATTAATTAAAAAAAACCAACCCAGCTCACCTTTAAGTTCCTTATCCGTATAATTATGGTGATTGGAAACCAATTCGTGTCTGAGTTTTTCCAGCAAAAACTTCACCACGGAAATATTCCAGGTTGATTTAATACTGCAAAAGAAGGAACAGAGTAAATAGCCTAGCTGCAGGGCAAGGCAACCTTGGCTCTTTTATGACTTGTGGACTTCAACTCCCAGAATTCCTGAGCCAGCATGGGGGATCTATGGCCCTTTCATGACTCGTGGACTTCAACTCCCAGAATTCCTGAGCCAGCCATGCTGAGGGAAAAGGGAGAGGTTTCCAAGCTGAGCCATGCTGGCTCAGGAATTCTGGGAGTTGAAGTCCATGAGTCATAAAAGAGCCCAGGTTGCCTACCCCTGGCCTAGCAGACTTCAAAAACTGAAGTAAAAAATTAGCATAAAATCATAATCATAATAACAATAATAGTTCGAAGGGACCTCGGGGGGTCATCTAGTCCAACCCCCTGCTCAGGCAGGAAAACCTAGATAATTTCAGACAAATGGTTGTCCAGTCTCCGCATAAAAACCTCCAGTGTTGGAGCATTCACAAGAATGTCACTAAAAGACCAGTATTGTTGTCACAATGCCTGGGGAAAAGACAGACCTTATGGCCATTTTTTCACACTTATGACCATTGCAGCATCCCCAGGGTCACGTGATCAAAATTTGGACGCTTGGCAACTGACTCATATTTACGACGGTTGCGGTTGTCCCGGGGTCGCGTGAACCCCTTTTGCGACCTTCCGACGAGCAAAGACAATGGGGGAAAGCCGGATCCACTTAACAACCGTGTTTACTAACTGAACTTGCAGGGATCCACTTAACAGCTGCAGCCAGCCAGATGGTAAAAAGGAGGCAAAACTCACTTAACTCTCTTGCTTAGCAATCGGAAATTTTTGCGGTCATACGTTGAGGACTTACCGGTAGAGTTTTCCATTTTTCACAGCAAAGCACTGCTCACCGTTGATAAAACGCTTTGCACCTAATCTATAAATCGGACGCTGCTGATAACAACGGATAATGGGATCCACTTTTTTCTGGGAAGCAAGGCAGCCGGATAAATGGAAGAAAAATCTTTGCCGGCTTTGTGCATTCGACAACAACCGAAACACCCTTGGACTGCACAAAGTGATAGAAAACACCACACCGTCTGCTGATCGCTTTGTTCCAAAGCTCACGACAGCTTTCTTTGACAGGAAAGTGAAATCCCAAGACGGTAAAGACGTACAGGTTAGTCCTCGACATACACCCACAGCTGAGCCCAAAATTTCTGTCGCTAAGTGAGACAATTGTTGAGTTTTGCCCAGTGGTGGGATTCAGCCAGTTCGCACCAGTTTGGCAGAACCGATAGCTAATTTTTTTGTTGCCCAGGGCCAGAACGGACTTCCGGAAGCGGCATCCGCACAGAGAACTGGTTGTTCACGTATTTGAATCCCACCACTGTGTTTTTTGCCCCGGTTGTTAAGCGAATCACATTAGAAACGCAGTTCTTAAGCGAATCTTAACTTCCCCATTGACTTTGCTTCTCAGAAGGTCACAAAAAGGGGATAGCATGAACACACACACCCCCGGGACGCTGCGACCGTCATAAATCTGAACTCGTAGCCCCGTGGCTGAATTTTGATCCCGTGACCACGGGGATAATGCAACGGTCGTTAAGTGTGAAAAACTGGTCCTAAGTCACTTTTTTTCCAGTGCCGTGGTAACTTCGAACGGTCACTAAACGAACGGCCGTTAAGTCGAGGACTGCCTGTAATTAGCAAAGCCTTATTGATTTTATTTGTCTCTCACACAACAGCTCACCTTTCCGCGCCATCAAACCGCTTTTCGTTGGCGACGTGGTTGTGAACGTTGTGGACCAGTTTCTATAAAGGGGAAAAGAGAAGGCGGCAAAATTCAGCCAAACTCGGTCCCGGGTGATGAAAAACACGATTCAGACAACAAGCCTTCCGAACGGCGGATGCATTGTGGGTCACAAGCTCGGCCGTAATAATAATAATAATTATAATTATTATAATAATTGTGGGGTTTCTCCTTGATTTCTTCCAAGCCAGAACTATCGTTCTATGAGGGGAGGTCGTCTTTTTCAAGTCCACCCTGCTCTTCTTCGCTCTCCCACCAAGGAGCAAAGAGAAGATTCCTTTCAAATCTGGCACGTGCTATTGGGTTAGAAGAGAATTACAGAGTTGGAAGGGACCTTGGAGGTCATCTAGTCCAACCCCCCTGCTCAGGCAGGAAACTGTACCATTTCAGATAAATGGTTATCCAGTTTCTTCTTAAAAACCTCCAGTGTTGGAGCATTCACACCTTCTGGTGGCAAGTCGTTCCACTGGTTAATTGTTCTAACTGTTAGGAAATTTCTCCTTAGTTCTAGGTTGCTTCTCTCCTTGATGAGTTTCCGTCCATTGCTTCTTGTCCTGCCTTCGGGTGCTTTGGAGAATAGCTTGACTCCCTCTTCTTTGGGACAGCACCTGAGATATTGGAACACTGCTATCATGTCCCCCCTCGTCCTTCTCTTCATTAAATTAGACATCCCCAATTCCTGCAACTGTTCTTCGTATGTTTTAGCCTCCAGTCCCCTGATCCTCTTTCTTGCTCTTCTCTGCACTCTTTCTAGAGTCTCAACATCTTTTTTTACATCGTGGTGAGCAAAACTGGACGCCGTATTCCAAGTGTGGCCTTACCAAGGCCTTGTAAAGTGGTAGGAAGGGAAGTCAACTCACGGACAAGACCAGATCCCGTTTGCGCCTGGCGTTCTTCTGCCCGATGCTTCTGCTCCTGCAAGGGGGACTGCTGAAGCCTACAGAGAAATGGGGTTCGCCGTTCGGGGTCTCCTCGTGGGTCGTGCTGGTGGGGGACCCCTCTGGACAAGAGAGGGGGTCATTCAGAGGTTGCAGAAGTGGCTGATGGGCCATCGGTGGGGTGGGGGAGGAAGGAGGAACATACACCGGTGGTACTGGGGCGTCTCCTGTAGGACATTCCTCGGCTACCTGGCGGGAGAGGAATAATTACACACGTCCCGCACAAACGGGAGTCCCCTTTGCTGGTAGTCCTCGGCTTACGACCACAACGGCCCCCCATTGTGATACTGAACACGATTTTGGCAATGACAGAACAAATTAAGCCCCCCCCCAAATTTTCATCGCTAAGCGAGACAGTTAATGTACGAATCCATTGAAAGCGCACAAATACCAAGACCAAAATTGTCGTCGCTAGGCAAAGAGTTGTTCGGGGAACTTCGTCCCATTGTACGACTTTGCTTGCCACAGTTGTTAAGTTAGGAACGCGGTTGTTAAGTGAATCCGGCTTTCCCCATTGACTTGACTAGCCAGAAAGTCGCAAATGGGGGAAATCATGTGACTCCGGGACGCTGCAAATGTCATAAATAGGAACCAAGGTTCAGAATTTTCAGCGTGTGAAGGTGGGGGAATGCGACAACGGTCCTAAGTGCGGGAAAACTGGTCCTAAGTTGGGTTTTTTCAGTGCCGTTGTAACTTTGAACAGTCGCTAAACAAATTGTCGTAAGTCGAGGACTACCTGTGTTCCAATTTCTAAACCTCTCTGCTTTAGCACTTTGAGAGGAGGGGCAGCAAGCAGCCCCCCAATTCCTTGAAACGTACTTTTCATGCCACTCTAGCCTTGAAAACTCTACTCCTCTGCAGTCTTCCTACATACGTGCATAAATAAGGAGATTTGTTGGAACATTAGCGATAGTCCTCGACTTATGACCGTTTGCTAAGTGCCTGTTTGAAGATGCAGAGGCACTGAAAAAAATGATTCATGACCGGTCTCCACACTTATGACTGTTACAGCATCCTTGTGGTCACATGATCAAAAATATGGACACTTGGCAACCGGGCGGGTGTTCACGACGGTCGCAACACCCCGGGGTCATTCGCGATCGCCGTTAGCAACCATCCCAGAGGGCTTCCGGCAAGTAAAATCAGCGGGGGAAGCCGGGTTCGCTTAATGACCACGATTCACTTAACAAAGACGCAGCGATTCGCTTAACTACCTGTGAAACTGGAGGTCGTCACATGGGGCCCAACCGCCTCCTGGTGAGCAGCAGGAATTCTCCCAGTCGTAAGTCGAGGACTAGGAAGGCAAAATCTACAATGCTCTGAACGCCCACGTGGAATGCAAAGCCTCTCCTCATCGCCCCTCAGCGCAGGGGAATCGTGCCAGGCCCAAATGAGCAGCCGAGGCTGCGAGGCGGTTTTCCTCCTCCTGTCGGAAGCTTTTCCCACGCTCCTTTCCTGCCAGCCCTCCGCCAGCTCAGCCCAAACTCCTCATTTACCCCGAGCAGCGCCAAACCCAGTTCCAGCTCGGCCTAAGGACGACGTTGCCAACCCTGGCAGGGTTTTCAGCTCTCTCGCTGCAGCTTCTCCAGCCCAGATTTGGCGCGACTCCCAGATCGCCACTCTCTGGAGGAGCGTTTGGCAGGGAGCGCGGGAAACGCCATCAACTATTCATGATGCCATCTGTGCCCGACCGGCGGGACGGGGCTACGGCTCGGATTTGATGGAGCGGGAGAGACAGAGCCCACCCACCCCACCCCACCCCAATTCCAAGCTACGTACTCCGCCGAGGGCCGATACGGGCGAGAAGGCCAAAGTTTCGGATCGCCCCGCTGCAGCCGACGCGGCTCCCAGCTGCCTCAATTCCTCGATGACCACCTGGACGCCGTTCCCGAACCCTTCGGCCTCCAGGTCCTCCTCGTCTTCGGCGTCCACTGGCTGCTCCTCGGGGCTGGGTTTGAGGGCCACGAGGGGCGCCCGTCGCAGGGCCGCCACGTCTTCCTCGAGGCGTCTCAAGGCGTCGTTGTTGGCCCGGGCCAAGTTCAGCGCCAGCTCGGCTAAGCTGACCGCCTTTTCAACCCGCTGGTAGATGAGGTGGAGCAGCTGCTCCGAGGACTGGACCGTCAGCCCCGTGCCCGTGATGGTGATGGGGGTGCACGGAGGGGACGATGGGGGTAGGGGTGGCGGGGCCGTGGCGGGACCCCCCGGCTCCTGCTTGCAAGTGCCACAGCAGCATTTGGCTTCTTTCCCGTGGGACGGGGAGAACAAGATGGTGGCGCTGAACGACATGGGAGCAGGAACCCGGATTTTTGCGGGACTGGCAGATCCCGGTAGAAGCAAAGATGGCTCCGGGGTGGATCGGAGAGCCTCAGGAGAGAAGGCGCCTCAAAGACACCATACTACCGAAAGTGTGGGGGGGGGGAGAATCAAGGAAAATAAAGCAGCTGGATGAGTGTGGCTCGGCCTCAGCCGTGCAACTTTGCAAGGCCGCAAGTGGCCTTTTTGGGAACATCGTGGGGGGGTTTCGAACCAGGGTCTCCAACCAATTTCCCGCCCCCCAGACGGACACGAAAGCCAGCCAAAGGGAGCAAAAGAGAACCAGCTTGTTTTAATGGTGAAGCTAGGAGGCTGGGAGTTCTAGTCCCACCTTAACTGTGAAAGTCAGCGGGGTGACTTTTGAGCCAATCACCAGGAGATGGTGAGTTCAAGTCTCGCCCGAGAGGTGAAAGCCGGCTGGGTGACTTTGGACCAATCACCAGGAGACAGTGAGTTCTAGTCCAGCCTTAGGTGTGAGTGTCAGTTGGGTGACTTTGGGCCAATGAACCAGGAGACTCTGAGTTCTAGTCCTGCCTTAACTATGAAAGTCAGCTGGGTGACTTTGAGCCAATCACCAGGGGATGGTGAGTTCAAGTCCTGCCTTAGACACGAAAGCTGACGGGGAGACTTGGTGGCAAAAACCAGGAGGCTGGCAATTGTAGTCCCACCTTAGGATGAAACCCGGCTGGGTGGCTTTGGATCAATCACCAGGAGACGGTGAGTTCTAGTCCCGCCTTAGGCATGAAAACCATCTCTCTCTCTCTCTCTCTCTCTCTCTCTCTCTCTCTCTCTCTCTCTCTCTCTCTCTCGCCAGCCCACCTCACAAGGTTGTTGTTGTGGAGAAAATCGGAGGAGGATGTTGCATTGGGTATGTTCACCGCCTTGAGCTATTTGTAAAAAATAAAAATAAAAGTCGGGACACAAATAAATCGTAAAAATCAATACAGCCGGTCAAGCCACTTCCCGCTGCTGCCCGGCTCAGCGGCCCTTCAAAGCTGCAAACCGTTGCAAATCTTGCAGGCCTCTCGCCTTGCCGCTTCCTCTGAATTGTGGTGCCGTTTTTGGCTCTTTGCCACTGCGGCGGAAACTCTATTAACTCACTGCTGACCTCCTGTAAATTTTACCCACGGCCTCCTGAGTAGATTGTCAATGGACTCTCACAATTAACTCAGTGTGGAGAAGGAGACGGCGGAGGGACTACTACGGAGATTTTTCAAAAACAAGAATTTTCATGGTTAACCGGAGGTTCAGCAGCTTCGGAGACCGTGGGAAACCTATCAGCAAACTCCGATAAAAGCTTTGATTCGATCTCTGCCACATCGGCAGATTACAGGTGGTCCTTGACTTACAAGCACTTGTTCAGCGACCGTTGGAAGTTACTACTCGCGCTGGAAAAAAAGCGACTTATGACCATTTTTCACTTACGACCGTTGCAACTTCCCCCGTGGTCACGTGATCAGAATTCAGACGCTTGGCAACCTGCGCATGTTTACGACGGTCGCGGCGTTCCCCCGGGGGTCACGCGATCCGCTCTTGCGACCGTCTGACAAGCAGTCAATGGGGAAGCCAGATTCACTTAACGTCGGGTTGACTTAATTTAACAATTGCGGGGATTTGGTTAACGAAGGTGACAAGAAAAGTCGTAAAATTGGAGCAAAACTCCCTTAACAAATGTCTCTCTTAGCAACAGAAATGTTAGGGTCAATTGTGGTCGTAAGTCGAGGATTACCAGTATTCTGAATAAATCTGGCAAAATTATTAGTCAAATTATAGGCATTGTAGTTCAAAGATAACACAGGGAGTCCTCGACTTACAGCCACAACGGAGCCAAAAATTTTAGGACCTTTCTTGCCGGTTGCTAACAAGTGTGAAAAACAGTAATGTCACTTTTTTCAGCACCATAGTAACGTCGGTCACTAAATGAAGGCTTGTAAATCGAGGACCTTTACTGTGCGTCCAGGATCACTTTGTCTCTCTCTCTCTCTCTCTAATAACTTATTCACTAAACTTGCAAAAACATCTTCAGGCCGTAACTAACCGGCTGCATGTCAGCAGGGGGTTCCATCTGTTAGCTTTTGCCTCTGTTCCCACAACACGCTTAACCTGACTCCAGGGTTGGCCGATTTTTCTGGATGGCACAGCACACCACAGCCTCAACTATAACCACAGCGAAAATAAATCTAAACCGGGCTGAGCATCCTTGCAGGAAGATGGGCTCTAAACCTCTGAACGGCTTCCAGAAGCGTGCTCGAGAAGCACAGGGGGAGGGGGTCGTGGGAATCATCCTGGGGCGGGGAAGGCAGAAACTGGAGTTCAGAATCCGCAGATGGTGTTGCAAAAAAAAAAACAAAAAAGCAACTCCCGAGTCAACCCGTTCACACGACACGCGCGCGCGACCCAGGTCCCGAGTTCAAAGACAGGGAATCGAACGCCGCGGCCGCCCAACGTTCCATCCCGCGTATACAGCGCGAGGCTAAACCAACGCGCACGCGCGAGGCAGCTCGCCAGCCAGCCGTGTACAAAGCGAAGCGGCTGTTGGTCTCCGCCCTCTTTCTTTCCGATTGGCCGGCGCGCTGGAGCCAGGCGCATTTGATTGGCTGCGAGCCCTGGCGCCTTGTCCCGGAGACGAGAAGCGGGAGGGGTAAGGCGCCCAGAGGGGAGAAGGGCGCCTGAGGGAGGCCCGCGAGGCTGGACTCTTTTCAAGGCCGCCTCTGCAAATCAGGACTCCGGCTACTCTATGGTATTTTGAGCCGGCCAGAGGGATCAAAGCAGGGCATGAGGTCAAAGTTCAGATGCTTTTCCTACTTGCCCCCTCCCCCTCCTCCAAAGCATCAGAACTAAAATAGACCTGCATCCTGGCCACATTTCCACCAATGGCCCCAAGAAAGCTAATACAAACCTGGGTTGTATAAACAGAGGCATAGAATCAAAAATCAGGGGTCTTCAAACTTGGCCCTTTGATGACTTGTGGACTTCAACTCCCAGAACTCCTCAGCCAGGCTCGCTGGCTGAGGAATTCTGGGAGTTGAAGTCCACAAGTCATCAAAGGGCCAAGTTTGAAGACACACACACACACACACCCTCTGATCAAAATCATGGGAAGTATCAGTACCGCTTTGTTAAGGCCGCACCTGGAATCCTGCATCCGGTTTTGGCCACCACATTGTACAAAAAAAAAAAAAATGTTGAGACTTTGGGAAAAATGCAGAGAAGAGCTACTAAGATGATTAAAGGCCTGGAAACTAAAACATAGGAAGAACGGTTGCAGGATTTGGGTTTGGCCAATCTAGACAAAAAATGGACTTGGGGGGGAACACATGATAGCCATCTCCTAATATTTGAGGGGCTTCTGCAAAGAAGAGGGGGTCAACTTATTCTCCAAAGCACCAGAAGGCAAAACAAGAATTTAACAACTGCAGTGATTCACTTAACTGTGGCAAGAAAGAAAGGTCGTAAAATGGGGCACAGCTTACTTAAAAACTCTCCCACTTAGCCACAGAAATTTTGAGGTCAATTATGGTCACAAATCGAGGAGTACCTGCACTTACTTCTGCTACACTCATGGGACCCACAGGATTCTCAACTCACTGCATCCTCTGCCACCATAAAGTAATTTTTTTCCCTCCCAAGCTATGCAGAAACATCAGGGCTGTTGGAATTGGATATGTCTAGTTTAGTGAAAAGAACGACTAGGGGTGACGTGTTAGCAAGTGTTCCAGTATCTCAGGGGCTGCCACAAAGAAGAGGGAGTCAAGCTATCCTCCAAACCACCTGAAGGCAGGACAAGAAGCAATGGATGGAAACTAATCAAGGAGAGAAGCAACCTGGGATTAAGGAGAAACTTCCTAACAGTGAAGACAATTAACCAGTGGAACAGCTTGCCACCAGAAGCTGTGGGTGCTCCATCACTGGAGGTTTTTTTTGAAAAAAGACAGGACAGCCACCTGTCTGAAATGGTGTAGGATCTCCTGCTTGAGCAGGGGGTTGGGCTAGAAGACCTCCAAGGTCCCTTCCAGCTCCATTCTGACCAAATCCTGCCTTGACTGGATGCTGCAAAATGGTTGATTCTGGCCAAGAGTGTTTGCACGCCCTAGGGCCTTGCTTTGCAACACCAGAATGGACCAAAAATGCTCCTAGTGAGTAAATAAACTCAGGATTTTCAGGTTTTTTTTTTCTCCTTGCAATTTCCTTCCACGGGTCTCCTCCATCTCTGAAACTTCCCGGAGGGATACCTGTACATCAAGTAAAGCTTTCAAGCCTTAAAATGTAATTTGCACCTGCAAGCTGAATTCGCTTATTCCTTTTTGATTTCTGCCTCCAGACCTCAAATCAGACCAGTTTCCCTTTCTTGCAAAGACAAATCCAGCTGCATGATATAATACGGACCCTCCCATCAATTCCCCCCCCCTGCATCACTCAGGCGCCGCTTCCTACAGCTAAGAGACTGTAATTCCCCCGCAGGTTACCTCCACTTAAAACACCTTCATTTATTCTTTTAATGGCGGTGGAAACGAAGCCCGGAACAGCTCCGTTAACCAGCTTCTGTACTTCGAGTTGCTAGAATAGCAGCCGGAGAAAGAAACCCTGGTTTAAAACTTGTTAGTTTTGGGGCTGATGGTTTTGGGGAGGAACATTTACAATTGTAACGCTGAAGAAGCCCCAGTAATTCCCGCCGTCCCCTCCTGCCATACCAAGCAAGCTGAAATGAAAACCAAAAGGTAGATTTCATGACATAATTACCCCGAAATTCCTTATTGCTTTTCTGCAAGGCTTTTTTCGTAGAAAATCTTGTGCCCTGGGCCTTATTGTTACCGCTATAATTGCTTTTTTGTTTTTTTCTAGCTTTTTGGGGAAACGGTGCCTCCATCCCAAGGCCTGGCAGCCTGACGATCCTAACCTTAGGAGATAAATTGCTGGGTCTTCCATTCAAAAGGATGCTTGCACACCCACAAGTCTTTGCACACACTCGAAGGTGTGTGTGGGGGGGAGTTTCGGTACATCCTTGTCTGTTGTTTTTTTTAAAAAAAACACCAAGGATTCAATTAAAGCGCTTATCTATCCTATCAATATCTTATTATCCGGAGTTTCTACGAGGCCGCCGGTTTATCGCTTCCAAGCCTCCCCCACCCACCCCCTTTTGTTTTCTTTCTCGGTACACGTCAACCTGTCTAGCCATTTTGCAAAATTAAAAAAAATAAATACATGTACACCTTTCTCGCACACTCTTTTCCTGCACTCATTTTGCTCCTTTAAGCTTCCTGGTTGTTTTTCCTTGGCAAGGCCAAAAAAAAAAAAGGAAGGGCAGACTGGGGGATTCTCTGCCCCCACCCCCGCCATCGTCTCTCTCCCCTTGTACACACACACACACACACACACACACACACACACACACACACACGTTTCCCCTTGATCCTGTCTCCTCACATGCATGCATGCACACGGCACCCCTGGGCAAAGGATACAAGAAGGTCATACAGCTCTTTGTATTCGCCTGCGTGTCCATGTTTGTGTGTGCAAAAAAAAAAAAGGGAGGGGGAGAGGTGTACCCTGCTGCCAACTGCCACACCCCCGTGCTCTCCCCCTCCTCCTGCCCTGATTGGCCAGTCTCCTGCGCGCACACACAATCGCACACCACAGCTGCACACGTATTCTTGAGCAGGGCCCCAGCAGGGAGCATCTAGCAGAAATGGGCACTGCCATTTCCCCCACCCCTTCTCCTTGACACGCAAACATTCAATCTCTAATTCTAGGGGTAGGCCACCTTGGCTCTTTTATGACTCGTGGACTTCAACTCCCAGAATTCCTGAGCCGACAGGGGGGAACTATGGCCCCTTCACGACTCGGGGACTTCAACTCCCAGAATTCCTGAGTCAGCTGTGCAGAGGGGAAAAGGAGAGGTTTCCAAGCTGAGCCATGCCGGCTGAGGAATTCTGGGAGTTGAAGTCCACGAGTCATAAAAGAGCCAAGGTTGCCTACCCCTGTGCTCCAAGCCACGGTACGACCGGAAGTCCTCGACGTACGACCACCGAGCCCAATTTTACGTCTGCTGAGTGAGACATTTGTTTTGCGAGCTTTCCCCCATTTTAGGGTTTTTCTTGCCACGGTCCTTAAGTGAATCGCTGCCGTTGCTCAGTTAGGAACACGGTTGTGACTTGAATCCAGCTTCCCCTGTGGACTTTGCGCGACGGAAGGTCGCAAAAGAGGATCACGCGATGCCCTCCTGGGACGCTGCGACCGTCGTAAATACGAGTCAGTTACCAAGCATCTGAATTTGGAGATGCTGCAATAGCTGTGAGGAAAACCAGTCATACGTCCCTTTTTCCAAGCTGTTGTAACTTTGATCGGCCGCTAAATGAACTGTAAGTGGAGGACTCTGTACAGATAGTCCTTGACTTACAACAGTTCACTTAATGACCGTTGAAACTTACAGCGGCCCTGAAAAAAGAGACACCCCCTTTCCAGCCTCCCCGTGGTCGCGTGATCAAAACTTAGCTGACATTTATGACGGCTGCCGCGTCCCGCGGTCACGTGATTCCCCCTTTTGCGACCTTCTGACAAGCAAAGTCAATGGGGAAGCCAGGTTCACTTAACGACCGGGTTACTAACTTGAACAACTGCAGCGATTCACTTAACAACGGTGGCAAGAAAGATGGTAAAAATGGGGCAAAGCTCACCTATCCCATGTCTCGGTTCACAACCCCGAAATTTGGGGCTCCATTGTGGACGTAAGTTGAGGACTACGTGTTATTTGCAGGGGCCGCTTTGAACCCAGGACAGACACCCCAGCCCTGTCTCCTCTCGTCGGTACTTGTCTAGCAATTAGATTTTAGATTAGATTAGATCACTAATTATCTAGTTATCTAATAACACTGGAAGTTTTGTAAGAAGAGACTGGACAGCCATTTGTCTGAAATGGTGTAGGGTTTCCTGTCTGAGCAGAGGGTTGGACTAGATGACCTCTAAGGTCCCTTCCAACTTTATTATTATTATTATAACCTTTACTGTCATTTTTTTTCCCTGTGGGCACAACGGCACCCATTAAAAATGAAATTTAGTTGCTCGCTCTCAAAAGTGTGCACATACATAACACACATTTAAACATACGATACGCCACATATGTATAGACCTACGCCCTTACATGTAAGTAACATACAAATATTAATCACTGTCCATCTTGAATACATAGCAGAAGGAGGAAGCTTGAGAGTTCACGAGGTTGATACTGTATGGAACAAAATTGACCGAATTTGGACGTTCTGCTTCGGATACCACGGAGCCCCCTCCCAAAAGGTAACAAAGAAAACAGGTCACGGAGAGGGTGTGTAGCGTCCCAGACAATCTTGCGGATCCTGCTCAAGCAACGCTTTCGTTCCACGTTCTGGATGGAAGGAAGGGAACTGCCAACGATCTTTTCTGCTGTCCTCACCACTCTCGGCACCCCCTTCCTGTCCGAAGCCGGGAAGGCTTCCAATCCAGACTGTGGTCCTGTGTGACAGGATGCTCTCGATCGTCCCTCTGCAAAAAGTGGTCAGGACAGGGGGAAGACGACGTGCTTTTCTCACGCCACGCGGAGAATGCAGCCGCTGCTGGGCCCGCTTCACCAGTGTCTCGCTGTTGAGCGACCAAGCCAGCCTTTTTTCCATCCCGTCTCTTTGCAACGGTGCAAAAACCTTTCGCTACCGGCTTCTTTTTTTTTTGCAAACCCTTTTGTTCCTTCCCCTTCGCGAGCACGAATGCCGCGCCGAAGGAAGGAGACACTTCAAAAGCCACCTTTGTTTTAAGAAGAAACAAAACACTTAAAAAAATAAAAACCAAACACGCTTGGCCTGCCTCATCCTTTTCATCCCCCAAGCTTGCAAATGACCTTTTCCCTTCGTATTAAAGTCTGGGGCGATGAACACGCAGTCGGTCGTGCCAAGTGAAGAAAGCAGGACGAGAGGAAGGCGGAGGATTATCTGAGTGTGTTGAGATTGTATGGAATCGGCCCTCAAAAACTAAGGGCAAATTGTCCCAGGAGTTAAGAAAAATGCGCTGGAGTTCCTTCATTTGGGAAAACCCATCCGGGCACAACGACCCACCCCCACCCCAGGCTTGTTTGGCCTAAAAATAAAACCTTCAAATGACATTCCCAGCTCCCGCAGCCACATCCCCATGGCCGTTTGCACTGTGCGTGGGCGAGAATTGAACCACAAATAGTCCTCAACTTACAAGAGTTCCTTTAGTGACCGCTCAAAGTTACAACGGCACTGCAAAAAGTGGCTTACAAGTTTTTCCCACGACCATTGCAGCATCCCCCTCGGTCATGTGATCAAAGTTTGGAAGCTTGGCAACTGGCTCATATTTATGGTGGTTGCAGCATCCTGGGGTCATGTTACCTGTGTGTAGTGTGCATTGTGGACAGCACTTAATTTCGTTGTGAGATACACAGTGACAATAAAGATATTATATTCTACTCTAATTCTGAATTCTAATTATTCTATTCTATTTTCTATTCTATTCTAATTATTGTATTATTCTATTCTATTCTTATATTTCTAATTCTGAATTCTACTACTCTATTCTATTCTATTCTATTCTAATCTTTATTCTATTTCTATTCTATTCCATATTTTCTATTCTACTCTAATTCTGAATTCTATTCTAATTATTCTATTATTCTGTTCTATTTCTACTGTAATTCTGCATTCTAATTATTCTGTTCTATTTTTTAATTATTCTATTATCATTATTCTATTCTATTCTAATTTTTCTATTATTCTGTTCTGTTCTATTCTTATCATTATTCTATTCTATTCTATTCTATTCTATTCTATTCTATTCTATTCTATTCTATTCTTCTATTCTATCCCTTTGTGATCTTCTGACAAGCAAAGTCAATGGGGAAGCCAGATTCACTTAACAACCGTGTTACTAACTTAACAACTGCAGTGCTTCACTTAACAACTGTGGCAAGGAAGGTCGTAAAATGGGGCAACACTCACTTAAGAAATGTTTCGCTTAGCCACAAACAGTTCAGGTTCAATTGCAGCCGTAGGTCGAGGACTACCTGTATAACACACCTGTGGACGTGCACACACTCCTTGGGACCGCAGTAGACAAAGATTGACCTCCCGTTCTTGTGAAGAGCACAAATAGCTCGGACAATCAAAGTTGGATTCCAAAGCAGCTGGACATTTTATTACATAAAACACGGGTTAAACCCTCTTCCGACAATATTTGTGGCCTCCCCCTTTTCGTTAACGGTCGAAGTTACAATTTCGCTTCTTTTATGGGTTTGGAAAACACTCTACAGCCAATGGCCTTTTACTGAGACCCCCGGGCTGCTGCCCTCCACCCCTTTTCAGTCCACGGTTTCAGGCCACAGCTTCAGCGGACGTGTCGCGGAACAATTCCCGCAGGCCGGCTACGTCGTCGCTGGAGACGTGGATCCAGCCGTCCGAGCGGACGTGGTAGAGGTTCACTGAGCCCCCCGAGTAAGCGTCGCGGTACGTGGCTTGATAGATGGCCCGCCGGGCCAGATCATAGGCGTCCTCCACCGAGAGGTCGTGAGAGTAGCCACGATCCATCACCCCGTAGGCGTAGACGGAACCGGAGCCCACCGAGAAGACGGTTCCCGAGATGCGGTTCCCTTCGCTATCCACGTAATAGAGACCTGAAAGGCAGGGCAAAGAAAGCAGGGTTAACGGAGTCGCCCGTAAATTTTCCGACAATGATCTTAAACCATGGTTGAGCACCTAAAAATTAAGAAGGGCAGGCTTGGTTTTAACTGGGCCGAAGACGATTTCTGGGGGAGCGCGTTCGAAACCTGCAGTTTCTCCAAATTTTACCGTCCTAATTCAATCAAGTCTTCCACTTACAACTGTTCCTTTTTAGTGAAGTTAGAACAGCACTTGAAAAAAGTGACGACGGTTGTGGCATTTTTCACACTTTTTTTCCACACTTATGACTGTTTTTTCACACATGCGACTGTTGTGGCACGTTAAGGTAATGATTTAACAGCTAACCAGCTTATGTAATGTTAAGATGTGTGATGCAATGATGGGAATGACTCAGCAGGGTCTGTATCCCTTTAAGAGCCAGCAGGGTCTGTGTCTCTTTAAGAGCCTTTGTATAAAAGGAAGGCTCTGCTGCTATGCTCTCTCTCTCTTTCTTCCATTTCCTGCTGTAACTGTGGTGTGTTGGATCCTGCTGTATTAGTACGTATATGTGTGTTGTTCCTGGTGTATGATATTGTAGATAGCGTAATATAAACCACCATTTAATACAGACCACTGTTTACTGTGTTTACTCTTATCTCAGCGCAATAAGACTGTGCACGTTCCGACATGGCATTCCCGTGGTCACGGGATCAAAATTCAGACACTTGGCCACTGGCTCGTATTTATGACGGTCGCAGTGTCCCAGGATCCCCCACCCTGACAAGCAAAATCAATGGGGAAGCCGGATTCGCTTAACATCCGTGTTAGCAATTTAAGCAATGGCAGCGATCCGCTTAACAACCGCGGCAAGGAAGGGCCTCCAATGGGGCAAAACCTCACTTTTAACAAACTGTCTCACTTAGCCATGGAAATTTTAGAATGGATTGTGGTCGTTCCAAGTCGAGGACTACCCGCTCCACAATCCCGGATGATATCGTGCGCTAGGTGTGTGTGTGTGTGTGTGTGTGTAATGGCAGAACCGGATTGTCGGAGGTTTGCAGAGTTTCGAGTGCGGGCTTATCAGCGGGGCTGGCTTCAGAAAAGGGCTGGACCAATTCGTGGCAGTCGGATAACGGCTATTAGCCTGGAAGGCAGATTCGCGGGCTTCCTGGATACTTGGTTGGCTACTGTGAGGGCGGCTTGCTGGACACGGTGGGCTGGAGCCCCCTCCAAGAGCGGGCTGTTTATTTATTTATTTATTTATTTATTCGGTTTATATACCGCCCTATTCCCAAAGGACTCAGGGCGGTTTACAAGGCAAAATTTAAAAACAATCCAATATAAAATTAAAATAAATTAAAATAAATTAAATTAAGTCTAGCCACAAAAATTAAATCACAATTTAAAAACATTAAACCTCTCAGTCCAGACCAGATAGCTCAAAGAGCCAGGTTTTCAGGTCCCGGCGAAATGAACGAAGGTCGGGGGCAGTCCGGAGTTCCGTTGGCAGTTGATTCCATAGGGCAGGCGCGCCCACAGAGAACGCCCTCCCCCTGGGGATCGCCCGTCGGCAATCCTTGACCGGCGGTACCCTGAGGAGGCCCTCCCTGTGGGAGCGCACAGGACGATGGGTAATTGACGCTGGCAGCAGGTGCTCCCTTAGATAATCCGGGCCCATGCCGTTTAGGGCTTTATAGGTCATCACCAGCACCTTGAATCTCACCCGGAGGGCAACCGGAAGCCAATACAGCTCGCGGAGCAGAGGTGTTACACGGGAGTATCGGGAGACTCCCATTACAACTCACACGGCTGCATTCTGCACCAGTTGAAGCCTCCGAGTGGTCCTCAGGGGCAGCCCCATGTAGACAGCATTGCAGTAGTCTAGCCGGGAGGTCACGAGCGCATGGGTGACTGTGCGTAGGGCATCTCGGTCCAGGTAGGGCCGTAACTTGCGAACCAGGCGAACCTGGGCAAAAGCCACCCTGGCCACGGCTCCTATATGATCTTCCAAACTGAGCCGTGAATCCAGGAGGACGCCCAAGTTGCGGGCCCTATCAACGGGGGGTAACACCTCACCCCCCCCCCCATAGTTAAGGGTGGAAAAGATTGGTTAGTCTGAGATGCCGGTATACAGGGGAGGGGAAGGAGAAGGAAGAGAACAGGACAAAGGAAAAGAAGAACGAGGACGAGGAGAAAGAGGAGGAGGAGGAAGGAGGAGGAGGAGGAGGAGGAGGAAGGGAAGAAAGAAGAGGAATTTTTCAAAGTTGTTTCCTAGTCTCTCATTCCAAACCTTTGCTAAGAAACCCTAGTATAGTCAAAAGAGCCGAGATATTGCGGCCTACAGCCATACTGTATGTAATCAGATGAGGAGGCCTTCAAAGAAACCGTTTTGGGACAACACAAGGAGAGAGAATTATGGGATTGTTTAAATAAAAATCCACAGAGAGATTTAAAATCAGGTTTGTAGAGATGGGAGGGGGAGACAGAGAGAGAGAGAGAGAGAGAGAGAGAGAGAGAGAGAGAGAGAGAGAGAGAGAATTGTATTCACCAATGAAGGGCTTAGAACACTGTTTTTCAATCTCAGCAATTTTAAGACCGGTGGACTTCAACTCCCAGAATTCCCCAGCCAGCCATGCTGGCTGGGGAATTCTGGGAGTTGAAGTCCACCCGTCTTAAGATCGCCGAGGCTAAAAAACAAACAAACGCTAGCTTGGAACCACAATCCTACCAGCACAGAATGAGGGGAGGGAGAAAAAGGCAGTGCATATGATTTATGCCCCACTCCAAAATTTATTTGCTTCACATTCAGGCACTTCAGCAGAATTTATTCTCTCCGTGTTATTTCCGAATGTGGCCTTAAACGCCATCCAGGCACTTTTTCTTTTTGCCATTTCTCAAGAACCAGCCAGCTTGATCCCCAGAGTTAATAGAAACGGATCTATTTACACAGCGCTCCGATAATTTCTCGAGGGCTTTCGGGGACTGCAAAAAAAAAAAACCAAACAAGCAAAAATAGCAAACAAACAACCCCCCCCCCCAAAAAAAAACACCTTTCAGGCAATTGGCAATTTAAGTGAGATTTATTAGCTTTCTTCCCCCAGGAGGGAACCGCAAACCTGCCCAGCCTAGCTGAATCAGCATAGGAGAACACAACCACACAACTGCAACACAACAAACACCAAAGGGGGAGGGGGAGGCGTTTGAGTCTTGCCAGGTTCTCTCTCGGCAGCTTTTGCACAAGCCGAAGCACAGGGGAAAAACAGTCGTGTGCGTGTGTGTGTGCAGCCGCACCAAAAACCGAGTTGTGTGCCTCAAATTTATGGTGTGAGATAATATGCCAGGGTAATAGATGAAATAAATAAACTATGAATTCCCCATGATAGATAGATAGATAGATAGATAGATAGATAGATAGATAGATAGATAGATAGATAGATAGATAGATAGATAGATAATGTTAAATGCTTGTTAACTATTTAGATTACCTTGCTAGGCCCCAAACATGGGACAAATCTTTATTTCCTGTTTCGGCATAACCGAAGGCCATCCACAGGCAGTAGTCACAACAGTGACAGCTCATATTTGTGTAAATTTTAGATTGCTAACAAAGAATTAAAGGCAGACTGATATGCATTTCAAACTTATTTGTTTTCATCAGTCAGCCATACCCTTCTGAGATTCGAACCTGGGCTGATCTGCACATTAGGCATTTGTTTTAACCTCTAGGCCACAAGCTCTATCTCACTTTGTTAGCTGAGAAGCAGGTTCGAATCTCAGAAGGGTATGGCTGACTGATGAAAACAAATAAGTTTGAAATGCATATCAGTCTCCCTTTCTTTGTTAGCAATCTAAAATTTACACACACACACACACACATACATAAGGTAAAGGTAAAGGTTCCCCCGCACACGCGTGCTAGTCGTTTCCGACTCTAGGGGCCGGTGCTCATCTCCGTTTCAAAGCCGAAGAGCCAGCGCTTGTCCGAGGACGTCTCCGTGGTCATGTGGCCGGCATGACTAGACGCCAAAGGCGCACAGAACGCTGTTACCTTCCCTCCGTAGTGGTCCCTATTTTTCTACTTGCCTTTTTACGTGCTTTCGAACTGCTAGGTTGGCAGAAGCTGGGACGAGTAACAGGCGCTCACTCTGCTACGCGGCACTCGGGATTCGACCCACCAAACTGCCGACCTTCCGATCGACAAGCTCAGCGTCCTAACCCACTGAGCCACCGCATCCCTATACATACATACATACATACATATATATATATATACACATACACACACACTGCTCAAAAAAAAAATAAAGGGAACACTTAAACAACACAATGAACTGTATTTAATAGTAGGATGTCTTATCTTGTGTTCCCTTTGTGTGTGTGTGTGTGTGTGTGTGTATATATATATATATATATATATATATATATATATATATATATATATATATATATATATATATATATATATAATTTTATTTATATACCGCCCTTCTCCCGAAGGACTCAGGGCGGTGAACAGGGCAGACATATAAAAAATACAAAAATACAAAAGTTTAAAAAAAATTAAACATATGCCCAAGCTAAAAACAGTAAATACATATATTAAAAATGACAATAAAAAACCCAGCCCATGCCCCATCAGGCCAAGCCGGCTTTTTCAAATAAATGTGTCTTCAGCTCGCGACGGAAGGAGCGAAGGTCAGGCGCCATCCGGAGCTCAACCGGCAACCGATTCCATAGTTCCGGGGCACCCACAGAGAAGGCCCTCCCCATGGGGGCCACCAGCCGACATTCCCTGACCGGAGGCACCCTGAGGAGGCCCTCTCTGTGGGAACGCACAGGGCGGAGGGAAGTTGATGCCGGCAGCAGGTGCTCCCTAAGGTACTCCGGACCCATGCCATGTAGGGCCTTAAACACCATTACTAGTACCTTGAATCTCACCCGGAAGACAACTGGTAACCAATGCAGCTCATGGAGCAGAGGTGTAACATGGGAGTATCGGGAGACTTGCAATATATATATATATTATATATATATATATATATATATATATATATATATATATATATATATATATATATATATATATATATATATATATATATATATATATATATATATATATATATATATATATATATATATATATATATATATATATATATATATATATAATATATATATATATTGCAAGACTAAGGAGTTTTTTTAATATATCAATTTTATTGGTTTTTATAAAGGTAAAGGTAAAGGTTCCCCCGCACATGCGTGCTAGTCGTTTCCGACTCTAGGGGCCGGTGCTCATCTCCGTTTCAAAGCCGAAGAGCCAACGGTTGTCTAAGGACGTCTCCGTGGTCATGTGGCCGGCATGACTAGACGCCAAAGGCGCACGGAACGCTGTTACCTTCCCACCGTAGTGGTCCCTATTTTTCTACTTGCCTTTTTACGTGCTTTCGAACTGCTAGGTTGGCAGAAGCTGGGACGCGTAACAGGCGCTCACTCTGTTACGCGGCACTCGGGATTCGACCCGCCAAACTGCCGACCTTCTGATCGACAAGCTCAGGGTCCTAACCCACTGAGCCACCATGTCCCTTGGTTTTTATAGGGTTAGGGATAAAGTGATCAGGATTGGAATTGAGGTTTGGGTTAGGGTTAGGATTTCCCCAAATAACATTTTCAATATTTAGCAAACAGCATATTGTCTGGGTGCATGTATTTAACTAACAGTAATAGATATGGTTAATTATCATAAACAATGTTGATTAATTGCAAGCGGTGAGGCGTTCCGACCCTCTTGTTCTACCCCGAGGTCCCGGGAGTGAGGATGTGCAGCCTCCTGAGCTCCGGCTGGTGTACCTGAATGCCAGGTCTGTCGTTAATAAAGCTCCTCTCGTCCGTGACTTGGTCGAGGGTGAGCAGGCGGACCTGGCTTGCATCACGGAGACTTGGTTGGGCCCAGAGGGCGGTATTCCTCTGGCTGATCTCTGCCCACCAGGTTTCCGGGTGCTACACCGGCCTCGGGCTCAGGGTAGGGGTGGGGGAGTGGCTGTTGTTATGAGGGAGACCTTAGCTCCGCGGGAGGCCACCGTTCCGCAGATAGTCGGTTGTGAGTCTCTCTTCTTGAGATGCGGCCCTGGTGCGCAGTTGGGCTTGCTGCTGGTGTACCTTTCACCTAGTCACGCAGCAGCAGCCCTGCCTGAGCTTCTCGATGTCCTCTCTGGGTTGGTGGTTGAGTTCCCGAAACTTATAGTTTTGGGGGACTTCAATCTACCATCTCTGGGAGGATCATCTGAGTTGGCTCGGGAGTTCATGGCTTCCATGACGGCCATGGACCTGACGCAAGTAATTTCAGGACCGACTCATGAGGGAGGCCACACCCTTGACCTAGTTTTCTTATCTGGGCGGTGGTTAGATGATCTTGGTGGGGGCTCCCCAATTATTATGCCCCTGTCATGGACCGATCATCATCTCCTGCGGCTGGTCTTCCGTTTTGCCACCCCCCGCCGTGGGTGTGTGGAACCAGTTAGATGGTACCGCCCCAGACGCTTAATGGACCCCGCGAGATTCCAGGCAGCGCTGGGGTCCCCACCTGCCTCCCCCACTCACAGCTCGGCAGATGCCTTAGTGGAAGCTTGGGAAAGGGCAGCCACTGAGGCTCTTGACCGAGTTGTACCCTTGCGGCCCCTGACCCGATGCAGATCCCGTCGAGCTCCATGGTTCTCCGCGGAGCTCCGGGAGATGAAGCGCCGGAGACGGGGCCTAGAGAGCGGTTGGAGGTCCAGCCGATCCGAATCCGACCGATTGCGACTAAGAACCCATATTAGGTCTTATCTCGCTGCGATAAGGGTGGCGAGGTCTAATCACTTCGCTACCCTTATCGCGTCCGCAGATAATCGCCCGGCCGCTCTGTTTAGGGTGACTCGCTCCCTCCTTAATCAGGAGGCGAGGGAGGAACCCTTGCAGGGTCGTGCCGAGGAGTTTAACAATTATCTGTCGGACAAAATCACTCGGATTCGGACCGGTCTGGACTCCGACTGGGCAGAGTCTGGCGATCAGGACGCGGGTGGTCTTGTCGATATCACTTGGGAGGAGTTTGATTCTGTGACTCCGGAGGAAGTGGACAGGATTATGGGGAGACTGAGCTCCACCACATGTTTATTGGACCCGTGCCCTTCCTGGCTGACTTATGCAGCCCGGGAGAGGACACGCAGCTGGTTCCAGGCAGTTATATCAGCTTCTTTGAGTGAGGGTAGCTTCCCTGCCGTCTTGAAAGAGGCGGTGGTGAGGCCCCTCCTCAAGAAGCCTGCCTTGGACCCAGCTGTATTGAACAACTTTCGTCCGGTCTCCAACCTTCGCTTTCTTGCGAAGGTTGTTGAGAGTGTGGTGGCGCACCAGCTCCCTTTGGTCCTGGATGAAGCGGATTATCTAGACCCGTACCAATCGGGTTTCAGGCCCGGGCACAGCACGGAGACGGCATTGGTCGCGCTGGTGAATGATCTCTGGAGGGCTCGGGACAGGGGTCATTCCTCTGTTCTAGTCCTATTGGACCTCTCAGCGGCTTTCGATACCATCGACCATGGTATCCTGCTGCGGCGTCTCAGGGGATTGGGAGTGGGAGGCACGGTTTTACAGTGGTTCTCCTCCTATCTCCAGGGACGCTCGCAGTCGGTGTTGACAGGAGGGCAGAGGTCGACCGCGAGGTCTCTCGTTTGTGGAGTTCCTCAGGGGTCGGTCCTCTCGCCTCTCCTGTTCAACATCTATATGAAACCGCTGGGTGAGATCATTCGTGGCTTTGGAGTTGGGTATCATCAGTACGCTGATGATACCCAGCTTTTTCTTTCTACCCCAAACCACCCCAGTGATGCCCTCAACGTGATGTCCCGTTGCCTGGAGGCGGTTCGGGTCTGGATGGGGAGGAACAGACTTCAACTCAACCCCGACAAGACCGAGTGGCTTTGCATACCTTCATCCCGGGTCTATTCGGATATTCCATCTCTTTCTATGGGGGGTGAATTATTACCCCCCGTAGATAGGGCTCGCAACTTGGGAGTCCTCCTAGATTCGCGGCTTACCTTGGAAGATCACATGGTGGCCGTGACTAGGGGGGCTTTCGCCCAGGTTCGCCTGGTGCGCCAGTTGCGGCCCTATCTAAGCCGGGATGATTTATGCACGGTCACTCACGCGCTCGTGACCTCTCGTCTAGACTACTGCAACGCCCTCTACATGGGGCTTCCCTTGAGGACCACCCGGAGGCTCCAGCTGGTACAGAATGCAGCCGCGAGAGTTGTGTTGGGAGTTTCCCGATACTCCCACGTGACACCTCTGCTCCGTGAGCTGCATTGGTTGCCAGTTGTCTTCCGGGTGAGATTCAAGGTGCTAGTAATGGCGTTCAAAGCCCTCCATGGCATGGGGCCGGAGTACCTCAGGGAACATCTGCTGCCGGCATCAAGCTCCCTGCGCCCTGTGCGTTCCCACAGAGAGGGCCTCCTCAGGGTGCCACCGGTCAGAGAATGCCGTCTGGTGGCCCCCAGGGGGAGATCCTTCTCTGTGGGCGCCCCGGAGCTATGGAACCAGTTACCGGTTGAGCTCCGGACGGCGCCCGATCTGCGCTCCTTTCGCCGCGATCTGAAAACATACTTGTTCGAGCAAGCCGGCCTGGCCTGAGGGGGGATTGGTGGGGTTTTTATCATTTTTATTGGGGTTTTTATTATGTATCAATTGTATTTTAATCGGGCATGCATTTAATTATTTTTTAATTTTTGTAAATTTCTGTGTTTTATTCTTGCCCTGTACACCGCCCTGAGTCCTTCGGGAGAAGGGCGGTATAGAAATGATAATAAATTAAATTAAATTAATCACTCAGTAGCCCTCTTCTTACTTATATTCAAGATTACACATCATATTCCTTTCTCTCTGACTCGTTTTTCTAGCCATTGGTAAAAATTATCCCACGTTCCAAAGTACACTTCCTTCTCTTTAATCTCTAAAGTCAATCTATCCATTTCTGCACACTCTAGAATTTTCTTAATTAGTCCTTCTTCAGCTGGTTAAGTTTTCATTTTCCCAATATTGGGCAAATACAATTCTTGCTGCTGTTAATACATGTAGCAATAAATACCTACAATCTTTCTCGTACTTTGGCTCCTATTATTCCTAACAAAAACAATTCTGGTTTGAAGTCTATTTGAGTTTTCAATTCCCCCCCCCCACTTGACTACAGGTAAATCCTCGACTTACGACAACTGACCCAAAGCTAGGTGGTGGTGAAGTGAATTCTGCCCCGTTTTAAGACCTTCCGAAAGTGATCACATGATGTCGGGAAACCGCAACCGTAATAAATGTGGAGCAGTTGCCAAGCATCCGAATTCGGATTAGGGGGAAGCCGCAACGGTTGTGTGAAAAAACGGTCATAAGTGTGAAAAACGGCCGTCAGTCGTTTTTCTCCAGTGCCGTTGTAACTTTGAACTTTAAACCAACTGTTGTAACTGCCTGCGTAAGTGACGTACGATCATTTTTCACACTTAACGACCGTTGCGGCATCCCCATAGTCACGTGATCAAAACTGACTCAGATTTTATGACCATCGCAGTGTCCCCGGGTCATGCGATTCCCACTTCTGAGAGGCAAAGTCAACGGGGAAAGCCAGATTCACTTAACAACCGGGTTAATAACTTTTAACTGCAGGGATTCACTTAACAAGTGTGGCAAGGAAGGATGCAAAAGGGGGCAAAATGTGTCTCATTGAGCAAGAGAAATTTTGGACTCGAGGTCGTAAATCGAGGACTACCTGCGACCTCCCATCCTGATCCAGATTAGCAGCCCGAGACCAGCGAAAGTTGTCTAGCAAATGTTGAAAGTCTGGAAAAAATTCAGAGAAGAGCAACTAAGATGATCCAAGGCCTCGAGACTAAAACATACGAAGAAGGGCTGCGGGACTTGGGTTTGGCTGGTCTAAAGAAAAGAATAGGGGTGTCATGATAGCAGCGTTCCAGCATTTGAGGGGCTGCCACAAGGAAGAAGGGGTCACGTTGTTCTCCAAAGCACCAGAGGGCAGGACGAGAAACAATGGTTGGAAACCGATCAAAAAGAGAAGCAACCTGGAATTAAGGAGAAACTTCCTGACAGTGAGGACAATTAACCAGTGGAACAGCTTGCCCCCAGAAGTTGTAGGCGCTCCATCACTGGAGATTTTTAAGAAGAGGCTAGACATACACCTGTCTGTGACAGTAGAGGTTCTCCTGCCTGAGCAGGGGGCTGGACTAGAAGACCTCCAAGGTCCCTTCCAGCTTCTACTCTACTCTACTCTATTCTATATTCTCTCTTCTTTCTTCTCTTCTCTTTTCTATACTATTCTATTTTCTCTTTTCTTTTCTCTTCTCTTCTAGCCACAAGTTCTCAAAAAGAGACACCGGCCATCATTCTTCCAAGTGGCCACTGGAAAAATTTCATCTTTCCCACAGACCTCCTACCTCCTCCGCTCCTGGTAAGCATCGTGCAGGGTACAGATAGTCCTCGGATTACAACCACAATTGAGTCCATTTCTGCTGCTAAAGCGACGTCATTGTCAAATTTGGCCTCAACTGTGGTCGAGGTCGACCCATAATTGCAATTTAGATCTAGTGGGATGGATCAGAACCAGAGGAACGCATGCAGTCCTGGACTTGCTGACTATAACTGAATTCAAAATTTCCATTGCTAAAAGCAGGAGATTTGTTGAGGGAGGTGCATCCCATTTAACAACTTTTCTGCCACTCTTCAAAATAAATCCCTGTGGTCCTTAAATGAATCATGTGGTCATTATGGGGATAGGGCTTTCCCCCCCCCCCATTCACTTTGCTTGTCAGAAGCCAGTTGGGAAGGGATCGCAAAGAGGGATCATGTGATCCCAAGACACCGCAACGGTCATAAAATAAGAGGCCAGCTGCCAAGCCCCCAAAGTTTGATCACGTGAGCATGGGGATGATGCAACGGTCGTAAATGTGTTGGCCACCAAACATCCGGATATAAACCACGTGAGCATGGGGATGCTGCGACAGTCGTAAATGCAAGTCGGCCGCCAAGCATCCGAGTATAAACCACGTGACCACAGGGATGCTGCGACGGTCATGTAAAAACTAGTCAGCAGTCCCCACTTTCAGTGCCCTTGTGAACTGCGAGTGGTCACTAAACGAAATGGTCGTTAAGTCGAGGACTAGCCTGCCAAGCATTCTGAAAGGCCAGAAACAAAAGAGGTAAATTCCTCACCTGGTCCCCTCTTGTCCCAGCCACAGATCATGGTGCCCATGGAGAGGCCCATCCCTTTGTACTGGTACACCATATTGGCCAAGAGTTTGGAGGCGGCGGCCACCGAGATCCGCTCCTTATTGCGGAGTTCGTAAATGCGACACTGCCGGGCGAGCAGCCGTTCCCAGAAGCTGCAGTCGGCGGCACCCCCGGCCATGGTGCCCAGCAGGTACGGGTTGATCTCGATGATCTTCTTGACCGTCTGCGAAGCAATGTAGACTCCGGCGGTCGAGCGGGAATCCGCCGCCACAATCACGCCGTGCTGGAACTGGAGGGAGCGAGAGAAAGAGAGAAGGGAAGATCCAAAAGCAGGTCCGGGGTAAAGGTAGTCCTCGGCTTCACGACCGCAACGGAGCCCAAAATTACCCACTGCTAAGTAAGGCCGTTAAGCGAGCTTCGTCCCCTTTTGCAACCTCTCCTGCCCCAGCCGTTAAGAGAAGCGCCGCAATTGTTCAGGTAGTAAAAGTCAGTAACTTAAGTCACTTTGGTTGTTAAGTGAATCACTGCAATAAAGTTAGTGATTTAGTCACTTCGGTTGTTAAGTGAATCACTGCAATTGTTCAGTTAGTAAGTCAGTAACTTAAGTCACTTTGGTTGTTAAGTGAATCACTGCAATAAAGTGACTTAAGTCACTTCGGTTGTTAAGTGAATCACTGCAATTAAGTTAGTGATTTAGTCACTTCGGTTGTTAAGTGAATCACTGCAATTGTTCAGTTAGTAAGTCAGTAACGTAAGCCACTTCGGTTGTTAAGTGAATCACTGCAATTAAGTGACTTAAGTCACTTCGGTTGTTAAGTGAATCACTGCAATTAAGTGACTTAAGTCACTTCGGTTGTTAAGTGAATCACTGCAATAAAGTGACTTAAGTCACTTCGGTTGTTAAGTGAATCACTGCAATAAAGTGACTTAAGTCACTTCAGTTGTTAAGTGAATCACTGCAATTAAGTTAGTGATTTAGTCACTTCGGTTGTTAAGTGAATCACTGCAATTGTTCAGTTAGTAAGTCAGTAACGTAAGTCACTTCGGTTGTTAAGTGAATCACTGCAATTAAGTGACTTAAGTCACTTCGGTTGTTAAGTGAATCACTGAAATTAAGTGACTTAAGTCACTTCGGTTGTTAAGTGAATCACTGCAATAAAGTGACTTAAGTCACTTCGGTTGTTAAGTGAATCACTGCAATTAAGTTAGTGATTTAGTCACTTCGGTTGTTAAGTGAATCACTGCAATTGTTCAGTTAGTAAGTCAGTAACGTAAGTCACTTCGGTTGTTAAGTGAATCACTGCAATTAAGTGACTTAAGTCACTTCGGTTGTTAAGTGAATCACTGCAATTAAGTGACTTAAGTCACTTCGGTTGTTAAGTGAATCACTGCAATTAAGTTAGTGATTTAGTCACTTCGGTTGTTAAGTGAATCACTGCAATTGTTCAGTTAGTAAGTCAGTAACGTAAGTCACTTCAGTTGTTAAGTGAATCACTGCAATTAAGTGACTTAAGTCACTTCGGTTGTTAAGTGAATCACTGCAATTAAGTGACTTAAGTCACTTCGGTTGTTAAGTGAATCACTGCAATTGTTAAGTTAGCAAAAGTCAGCAACTAAGTCACTTCGGTTGTTAAGTGAATCCAGCTTCCCCACTGAATTTTTCTAGTCAGAAGGTCGCAAAAGGGGAACACAGGACCCTGGGGAGACTTGCGACCGTCATAAATGTGAGTCAGTTGCCAAGTATCTGAATTCTGATCGTGTGACCAGGGGATGCTGCAGAAGTCGTAAGTGTGACAAACGGTCATAAGTGCAACCCCCGGCCTATAAAACTACCCCAAGAGGAATGGAAATTCGATTTTAAAAAACACGATTTTCGACCCTCTTGGAAGCTTAGCTTGGTCTCCCCGCTTTGCAAGGGGGTTCTCTTCCTCTGGGCAGCCTCCTCCTCCCCCCAGCTCCGTAGAGCCTCCAGCTCCTCTCAAGTCTACCTTGCCTCCCCCACCGCCGGCTTACCTTGAAGGCCAGCGTGGTGGTCCCGTGTTCCAGCTCGATTTTGGCGTCTCCCGCGGACAGCCCGGCGTACGGGGCGGCCAGCGTCAGGTCCCCCGATATCTTGGCCCCGCCGCGAGGGCCCGGCGCCCCCAACCCGAAAAAGCCGGGCCCGTTTGCGGGGAATTGCGGCTCCAGCAGACTGGCCAGCGCCATGTTAAGTGAGGGCAGCACACCGTGACTCAGGAAAGCGCTGCGGCCTGGGGGCTATATAGACACCGGGCGCCATGTTGGGTGAGGGCAAGTAACTGCGTCATGTCGCAAAAAAAGGACGCGATCGCGCCGGACGAGCTGCGCTGGATAACAATGTGGGGACGCCATGTTGGATGAGGGCAATGTTTAGCTTCGGCGCCGGATTAACCGCGCTGGATAACACTGGGGGACGCCTTGTTGGATGAGGGCAAGGATGAGCTTGCCAGGCCGGTTGGTCTGCCCGAAGGGAGTGATGCCTTCGGATGATGAGAAGAAAAGAGAAGAGCGGACAACTTCAAAAACAGATGGAAAGGGGAAAAAAAAAACCATGGAATTTATTGTTGAAATTCAGAATCTTATTAGTTCCCTGCTAAGGAAGGAAACAACCCGAAAGGGGTCGATTTTGACTTTTTGCAGGGTGCAATCTGCACCATGAACTAGTAATGCAGAGGTTCTCCTGAGGAACTCACTGCCTCATGATGGCCCATAGTAAAAACAGATTTAAAAATAGCAAATCGAGTTTGGGGTAATGGTTAAGGCATCAGGGTAGAAATGGGAGACAATGAGTCTTAATCCTGCCTTGGGTACCAAGCCAGTTAGGTGACCTTGGGCCAGTCACTTGCTGAGCCCCACGAAGGAGGTCAAGAAAAAGTACAGACGTGTTCAGATTTCATGGAAAATAGATGGTGATGATGATAGATAGATAGATAATAAATATAAGATAGATAGATAGATAGATAGATAGATAGATAGATAGATAGATAGATAGATAGATAGATGATAAATAGATGATAGATAATAAATAGAAGAGATAGATAATAGATACAGATGATAGATTGATATATGATAGATAATAGATGAGATATAGATTAGATAGGTAATAAATAGAAAGATAGATAATAGAAGATAGATAATACTGTAGATGGTAGATTGATAGATGATAGATAATAGATGAGATGGATACATGGAAGATTAGATAATAAATAGAGATAGATAGATAGATAGATAGATAGATAGATAGATAGATAGATAGATAGATAGATAGATAGATAGATAGATAGATAGATAGATAGATAGATAATAGATTAGATAGATAGATAGATAGATAGATAGATAGATAGATAGATAGATAGATAGATAGATAGATAGATAGATAGATGATAGATTAGATAGAATAGATAGATAGATAGATAGATAGATAGATAGATAGATAGATAGATAGATAGATAGATAGATAGATAATAGACATGATTGATAGATGATAGGTAATGGATAATAGATGAGAGATGGATAGATGATAGATGATAAATAGGAGATAGATAATAAATAGAAGAGAGATTGATATAGATAGATAATAGAAGAGAGATATAGATAGATAATAAATAGATAATTGATAGATTGATGAGATAGAAAGATGGAAAGATAAACATATATAACACATATACACATTGTTCTTCTGTTGATGGTTCTTTCACCTGTTTGTGATGTTTTGTATTGCTACAGTGCATGCTTTTGTATAGTTTATTTTTGTATTTTTTTTATATATAAAAATGAACTCCGTTTACACAGCCGTCCATCTACAGTGAGTTATTCTGAGGGGCTAACCACCCTTAAAACTAAAGCAAAGCTAAACCAATAAATCATATCTGATAGGTTGCTAATTTATTTATTTTTTACAAGCAAAGCCCCATCAGGCCAAGTTAGTACTTGCATGGACCCCCTCTAAGGACCCCCCCCCCCAGACACTTACCTTCTCTCCCACAGAAAGAGGAAATTCAATTCCGATTTTATATCCGCAGAATGCTTTAGTGCTTTATTAATAGTTTCGCTTCCATGCTGATGTCCTGAACATTCTCTGTGGGAAGGTGTCTCTTAAGATTTGTGATCTCTCCTCTCTCCACTGGAAATGGCTATTTTTCTTTTTGTCCCTGTTTACTCCCCTGTACCTGGCTTTTGTATTCCTCTTTAATCTTCTTTAAAAAAACAATCAAGAAACTAATGACATTTGGCCCAGAGAAGTAGTGGAATTAATCATCTCCACCAAGCACTGTATAGGGTCCCTTTTTAAATAGTAATACTATTTTTTTTAAAAAAAGATGGGTCTGGAAGAGCTAAAAGGGGTACCGTCAAATCTCTGCACTTCTCTTTCTCTTTGACCCTGTGAGAAGTTTTATATCAAAATATATTTTATTCTTTCTATTGTTTCCATCGTCCCTTAAAACAGGGGTCCTCAACCTTGGCAACTTTAAGACTTGTGGACTTCAACTCCCAGAATTCCTCAGCCAGCTTTGTTGCCAAGGTTGAGGACCCCTGCCTTAAAACATTAACAGACTCCCCAATGGACTGAGAATCAGCATCTCCACTAGATAATTGACAGTCAAGATCAAACTAAGTTAATGAAGTAAAAAGAGCCAGCGGGAAAATCTTTTACTCAAACTTCCTTTTAGGAATAGAAATTTCTTCTTTCGTCACAACTCTCTGGATCTCATGTTTATTCTTGCGTAGCCCCGGCTTGTGTTGGAAACCCAAATTATTATTCTGACAGCCCCAGATTTCCAACATCTGGAACAGCTTCACAACTTTCCCAAGATCCCAGCCAAGATCTCAGTTTCAATCAATCATTCAGAATCAATCGTGGGAAGGGACCTTGGAGGTCTTCTAGTCCAACCCCATGCTCCTGCAGGAGACCCTATTCTATTTCAGACAAGTGATTGTCTAGTAGTCTCTTCTGGTGGCAAGCTGTTCCACTGGTTAATTGTCTTCACTGTTAGGAAGTTTCTCCATGATTCCATGTTGCTTCTCTCCTTGATTCGTTTCCATCCATTGTTTCCTGTCCTGCTTTCTGGTGCTTTGGAGAATAAGTTGACCCCCTCTTTTGGGGGGCAGCCCCTCAAATACTGGAATATCATGTCCCCCACCCCCAGTCCTTCTTTTCTCTAGACTGGCCATTCCCAAACCCCGCAACCGATCTTCCTATGTTTTAATCTCCAGCCCTTTAAATTCTTGGAACGGTTCCCCTGAAGTTAACTAAAAACTGCTTTAGAAGTAAATTAGAATAAATTCAATAGAATCTCCACGGGATTTTTGGAATGCAAATGAAGTGTGCAAATTCTCCCCGCTGTCTTAAGCTATCGGATACACAACTCCAGCAAATCTGCGAAGCGTACGCTTTCTTCTTTCTCGGGGACGCGGTTTCCCAACCTCTGGAAGGACAGAGGCAGGTGGGGTGGGGTGAAGACAATTCGGCGTCCCCCCACCCCACCCATTAGGTAGGAGACGCAGAGGGCCTGGTTAAGATTGACAGCTGTTAACAAGACAGGACTGCTTTGGGGGCAGGTGAGGAAGGGACAAGCGAGGAATCACATTGGGGAGGGGACAAATCCTGGTCTCAGCCACCGGGTACGTCAAACCTGAATTAAAAGGGTTTTGATTCTCCCGGCATTGTCCTGTCCTTGAATTTCAGGACAGGTAACCCCGGTGACATTGAAACACTGCATGCAGCTAAGATATTTTGCTCAAGATTGTCCTAAAAACAGCGTCTCCAGAAGTCCCGAAAATACAAATCGTTCCACCCCACCCCCCCACCTGTCACTTAAGCGGTGGGTGCCAATCCAAGGCACCCTTGGATCAAAAAAAAAAAAAGAAGACATTATTTCGTTGTCTGGGTTTTCGCTCAGCTCCCACCCTCCCACCCCCGTCACCCGAAGGACCTGGGTCTATGGAAAGCTGAGGATTGAATTCCTAATTCTGCCTAGTAGTCGCTGTGAAGATCAGGTTTTTCTTTTAAAAGAGATTGCAGCTAGTCCTCAACAGGTCATTTAGGGACTGTTCAAAGTTACAACAGAATATAGAGGCAGTGCTTTGGCTTAGCAAGAGTTTGGTGATGGTTCTAAGTTGCAACTGCACTAAGAAAGTAACTTATGAACATTTAATCATCATCATCATCATCATAAAGTTGGAAGGGCCTTGGAGGTCATCTAGTCCAACCCCCTGCTCAGGCAGGAAACCCTATACCATTTCAGACAAACAGTCTCTTCTTAAAAACCTCCAGTGTTGGAGCATTCACCGCTTCTGGAGGCAGGTTGTTTCTCACACTTACAACCGTTGCAGCATAACTCATACGCTTTACACTTTTTCCCTTAACCCAACAACTTCAGTGTGATGCATTTGTTAGTGAATCCCCAATTCCTAAATTAATTTAGTATTTCTGACTATTTTTTTTTATAGTGTCCAGCTCATTTTCCAAGATCTTTTAATTTTCCCCAAGCTGTACATTCTGGGTTTTTTTAAAATATATATATATATAGTTTATGGTTAGCCTTTCAAAGCAAACAACGTTATTAGAAGCCTAAGACTTCATTACAGGTAATCCTTGATTTAGTTCGTTTAGTTCCATTCAGAGTTAGAATGGCACTGTGAAAAAGGTGATTTATGACCGTTTTTCACACTTACGACCATTGCAGCATCCCCACGATCATGTGATCAGAATTCAGATGCTTGGCAACTGACTCGTACTTATGACGGTCGCACCGTCCTGGGGCCACATGATTCCCTTCTGCGACCTTCTGACAACGGGAGAGCCGGATTGAGTTAACAGCCGTTTGACTTAAATTGACAAATGCAGTGATTTGCTTAACAACGGAGGCCAGGAAGGTCATAAAGCGGGGCAAAACTCACTTAACAACTGTTTCGCTTAGCGATGGAAATTCTGGGCTCAAATTAAGATTGCGATTCGAGGACTCTCTGTGTTATTGATGGACTTTTTAATTTGGAATTTTCCTTTCCATTACGAAAGGCAAAGAGGAAGCAGGAAGGGCATTGAAGAAGGGGAAGGGGACAAGGAAAGAGGAAGGGGAAGAGGAACTGAAGGAGGAAAGGGGAAGGGGAAGTGGAAAGGGAAATAGAAAAGGGAAGGGGAAAGAGGAAGCCGAAGGGGAATTGAAGGAGGGAAAGGGGAAGGGGAAGGGGACAAGGAAAGAGGAAGTGGAAGGGCATTGAAGAAGGGGAAGGGGAACTGAAGGAGGAAAGGGAAAGGGGAAGTGGAAAGGGAAATAGAAAAGGGAAGGGGAAAGAGGAAGCCGAAGGGGAATTGAAGGAGGGAAAGGGGAAGGGGAAAGGGACAAGGAAAGAGGAAGTGGAAGGGACAGGGAAAGAGGAAGCAGAAGGAGAATTGAAGGAGGAAAGAGGAAGGGGAATTGGAAAGGGAAATAGAAAAGGGAAGGGGAAAGGGGAAGGGGAATTGAAGGGAACGGAGAAGTGGAAAAGGACAAGGGAAGGGGAAAGAGGAAGGGGAATTGAAGGAGGAAAGCGGAAGTGGAAAGATAGGGCTCGCAACTTGGGAGTCCTCCTAGATTCACAACTTACTCTGGAAGATCACATAGTGGCCGTGACTAGGGGGGCTTTCGCCCAGGTTCGCCTGGTGCGCCAGTTGCGGCCCTATCTGGACCGGGATGCCCTGTGCACGGTCACTCATGCGCTCGTGACCTCTCGTCTGGACTACTGCAATGCTCTTTACATGGGGCTTCCCTTGAAGACCACTCGGAGGCTCCAACTGGTACAGAATGAGGCTGCGAGAGTTGTCTTGGGAGTTTCCCGGTACTCCCATGTTACACCTTTGCTCCGCGAGCTGCATTGGTTACCAGTTGTCTTCCGGGTGAGGTTCAAGGTCTTGGTTATGATCTTCAAGTTCTTACATGGCATGGGTCCGGGATACCTCGAGGACCACCTGCTGCCGGCGTCGACTCCCCTCCGCCCTGTGCGTGCCCACAGAGAGGGTCTCCTCAGGGTGCCTCCGGTCAGGGAATGTCGACTGGTGGCCCCCAGGGGGAGGGCCTTCTCTGTGGGCGCTCCGGCATTATGGAATCAACTGCCGGTTGAGCTCCGGATGGCATCGGACCTTCGCTCCTTCCAGCGCGGGCTGAAGACCTACCTATTTGAACTAGCTGGTCTGGCCTGAGGGGGAACATTAGGGTTTTTTTAATGGTTTTTTACTATTTTTATTGTTATTGTATTTTAATTGGGCATTGTTTAATTTCTTTTTAATTTTTGTACTGTTATTTATACATGCCCTGTCAACCACCCTGAGTCCTTCGGGAGAAGGGCGGTATACAAATTGAATAAATAATAATAATAATAATAATAAGAGAAATAGAAAAAGGAGGGGGAAAGAGGAAGCAGAAGGGGAATTGAAGAAGGGAAAGGGGAAATGGAAGTGGAAAGGAGGATATTTGTAGCTCAGGGCTGAAATGGGGGTGGTCCTTGGTGCCCTCTGAACTCGCTTGTTTTGTTGCCGGCAAGAAAACATGACCCACGTTAGGGAACATCATCAGTGCCAGTGGAAAGTGAAATGGAAGAAAGGAAAGGGGAAGCAGAAAGGGAAAGGCAAAAGAGGAAGGGAAAGGCAAAGAAGAAGCAGGAAGGGAATTGAAGAAGGGGAAAGGGAAGTGGAAAGGGGAAAGGGAAGAGGAAGGGACAGGGGAAAAAGGAAGCAAAAGGGGAACTGAAGAAGGAAAGCGGAAGCGGAAGTGGAAAGGGAAGTAGAAAAAGGAAGGGGAAAGGGAAGGGACAGGGAGAGAGGAAGCAGAAGAGGAAGTGAAGAAGGGAAAGGGGAAAGGGAAGTGGAAAGGGAAATATTTGTAGCTCAGGGTTGACATGAGGACCCCTGGGTGCCCCATTTGAGCTTCTGCTTGTTTTCTTGCAGACGTTTCATGACCCAAACTGAGTAACATCTTCACCATGCCTCCGGAAAAGCGAACTGCGCCTGCCTGATTTTATTTTATTTATTTTTATTTTTATTCCATTTATATCCCGCCCTTCTCCGAAGACTCAGGGCGGCTTACAAGCTTAGCAGTAGCCTTCATTCTATGTATATGCTGCTTATTAGGGCTTTCACACACACCCCAAGCGGCATTATTACAAAGTCAGCTTATTGCCCCCAACAATCTGGGTCCTCATTTTACCTACCTCGGAAGGATGGAAGGCTGAGTCAACCTTGAGCCTGGTGGGACTCGAACCTGCACTAATTGCAGGCAGCTGGTGTTACTTAAGGAGGCATTAGCCCACTGCTCCACCAAGGCTCTGATGACGTTAACTAGCCAGGGTCATGAAACGTCTGCAAGAAAACGAGCAAAAGCTCAGAGGGCAGCGAGGAAACTCCTCTTTAGGAAAGCTGGAAGCCGGGGGGGTCACATCACATTCTGCCCGCTTGAGATGAAAAATGATGGAAACGCCATCCCCTTGGGGGAAGAGAATTGAGCATCTGACGCAGGCCCAAACCTGTCGTCCGAAGCGTGCAACTTAACACCGCTGCTTCTCTTAAAAATCCTATCCCGCGCGCGTCCCGAGGAACACAATCCTCGCCTCCTCCTTTCGTCGCGCTCCCCGCTCCATCCTCCCGGTGATCCAGTTCCCCGCTCCCCCGCTTCCCTTCCAAGCAAAAGGGGGTTCATTCTGCAAATTCTCTCCGCCTCTCCTTTTCGTTCCCCAATGGCTCTCCAGGACATTGTCAGCAAGAGGGACCCACCAAGGGCTCCTTCTTGGCTTCAGCCGCCCTCCGGCGGAGCCGGGGTCCCCCGTCCTTTCCTGCTGTCCCATGGCACCACCACCCTCGCCTTCCGCTGCAGCCACGGGGTGGTGGTGGCTGCGGACACCCGTTCTTCCTGCGGCGGGCTGGTGGCCGATCCCTCTTCCCGCAAGGTCATCACGCTCCACCGCCATCTTTTGGCCACCACCTCGGGGACCTCGGCCGACTGCGCTACTTGGCTCCGACTCCTGCGGTGTGCGCTCCGCCTCAGGCACCTGTCGGAAGGGCAGCAGCCCAGCGTCGCCGGGGCGGCCAAGCTGCTAGCTTTCATGCTGCGGGGATGCGCCCAGAAGGATCTCTGCGTGGCCACCTTGCTCTGCAGTTGGGATGGCCAAGGACCCGGCTTGCACTACGTCTACAGCGACGGGACCTGCTTCTCCGGGGACGTATTGGCCGTGGGATCAGGATCCACTTACGCCTACGGGGTGCTGGACGGCACCTATCGTTACGATCTGCCCCGGGCGGAGGCGTTCGGGCTGGCCCGCCAAGCAGTGGCTCATGCTGCCCACCGAGACGCCTATTCCGGCGGCAACGTGGATCTTTACCACGTCCGGTCCGACGGATGGGTTTGCGTGTCGCGGGAAGATCTGAGTCAGGTTTATCACGGCTTGGAGTCCCGAGCTGAAGAGGATGGAGACCGCGGAGAGGATCCCCACGAAGAGGCCCACTAGCACTCACAGCAGTCTTCCAGTATTTGTGGGGCTGCCACAGAGAGGAAGGGTGGGGGGTCAACCTATTTTCCAAAGCACCTGAAGACCAGACCAGGAATAACGGATGGAAACTGATCGAGGAGCGATTCAACCAAGAAATAAGGAAAAATTTTCTGACCGTGAGAACAATCAACCGCTGGAACAGCTTGCCACCAGAAGTTGTGGGAGCTTCATCACCGGAAGCTTTCAAGAAGAGACTGGACTGCCATCTGTCAGAAAGAGGGTAGGGTCTCCTGCTTGGGCGCGGGGTTGGACTAGATGACCTAGAAGGTCCCTTTCCAACTCTGTTATTCTATTCTATTCTATTCTATTCTATTCCCTATTTTCTATTCTATTCTATATCTTCTATTCTATTCTAATTCTATATATTCTATTTTATTCTATATATTCTATTCTATTCTATTCCTACTTGAGCAGGGGGTTGGACTAGAAGACCTCCAAGGTCCCCTCCAACTATTATTCTGTTACCCTTTAGCAGTCACCATGATATATGTTGATCGAAAAATCCATCATTCTATGCGATTTGGAGCATAGGGGAACCAGGGTGCAAATAAACCAGCTTGAGCGATATCAGCTTTGCCTCTTTTGTTTGGTTCAAGATCAAAGATAGATCCAGCTGAAGGAATCACAGGGCCTCGAAAGATGAAATAATTAACCATGATGGTGGGAAATCCTAGATACAAGCTTTCTGCTCACCTAAACCGACATGACCTCACATAAGCGAGACAATGTCGGAAGGGAGCAGATGGCCACGTCGCATCCATTGCAGGAAGCCAGAGGCCAGGATAAAACCAGGACAGGACAGGCCACGCTGCTTCCGAGTCTTGCTATCAAGGAAATTCTGTGCCAGATCAGTAAGCCAAACCAGGTTATGGAGCCAGCCAGCCAGTTACATCTGAATGCTGCCGGGAAAGGGTGGACTCACGGGGTCCCCAACTTGTGCGGATCAGGGATCCTCAGAGACTCTCCAACGGGACCGAAGATGCAGGATGCTGCCATTCCAGACCCTAAGCTAGCCAAGATGGGATTCACACAGTCAGTCTAGTTAGCGCCGACCTGGGTTAGTTAGTAAGTGCACTTCAGAAGCTTGCAGAAACTCAGTCCAGGGCGCTCGGTGTATTGCACCAGTCCAGGAATTGTGCAAATGTGTCAGAACAGAAGCCAGCCGGCTGGTCCTCTGCTTCTTGGAGGGGGGGGCAAGGGACCCCCAAACGGCGTGGGGGGGGGAATCTATTCTCACTCCTAGTCTTCAGGGCTGCAAAGAAAGGCGGAAACACCTGGGCCCCTGCCTTTCTCGGGGGGGGGGAGAGCTGTGGAAAGAATAGGATGCTGTTCCCCCCCCCCCCCGTGGTCGCAACGGGATGAGCTTGGAGTGTTTCGGGGGCGTTTTAAACTTCGTCTGCCTGGGGCTGATTGCTATTCCGGGTTGGCGCTGCGTTTCACGGCGGCTGGCGCGCCATGTTCTGCCGCCGCTATCTTAATTGGCATCGTTCACATGCAGCCAGGCGGGCTTTTGCCAACCTGCCCAGTCTTCTCTCTCCCCCCCACCCCGTGTCCTGTACCCCCTCCCTTCTGCCCATCCCTGGCTGGTTTGGCAGCCCCCTCCCTTTCTCTCTCTCTCTCTTTTTTTCTTTTCTTTTTCTTCCCTCTTTCTCTTTCCTTCTCCCTCCCTCCCTTTCTTCCTTCCTTCCTCGGCTGGTTTTGCAGTCTTTCTTCCTTCCTTCCTTCTCCCTCCCTTTCTTCCTTCCCTGGCTGGCTTTGAAGGCCCCTCCCTCCCTCCTTCTTCCTTCCTTCCTTCCTTCCTTCCTTCCTTCCTTCCTTTCTCCCTCTCTTCCTTCCTTCCTTCCCTGGCTGGTTTTGAAGGCTCTTTCTTTCTTTCTTTCTTTCTTTCTTTCTTTCTTTCTTTCTTTCTTGTTTCTTTCTTTCTTTCTTTCTTTCTTTCTTTCTTTCTTTCTTTCTTCCTTCCTTCCTTCCTTCTCCCTCCCTTTCTTCCTTCCTTCCCTGGCTGGTTTTGAAGGCCTTTCTTTCTTTCTTTCTTTCTTTCTTTCTTTCTTTCTTTCTTTCTTTCTTTCTTTCTTTCTTCTTTCCTTCCTTCCTTCCTTCCTTCCTTCCTTCCTTCCTTCCTTCCTTCCTTCTCCCTCCCTTTCTTCCTTCCTTCCCTGGCTGGTTTTGAAGGCCTTTCTTTCTTTCTTTCTTTCTTTCTTTCTTTCTTTCTTTCTTTCTTTCTTTCTTCCTTCCTTCCTTCCTTCCTTCCTTCCTTCGCTGGTTTTGAAGGCTCTTTCTCTTTCTTTCTTTCTTTCTTTCTTTCTTTCCTTCTTTCTTCCTTCCTTCCTTCCTTCTAACTTTCTCCCTCTCTTCCTTTCTTCCTTCCCTGGCTGGTTTTGAAGGCTCTTTCTTTCTTTCTTTCTTTCTTTCTTTCTTTCTTTCTTTCTTTCTTTCTTTCTTTCTTTCTTTCTTTCTTTCTTTCTTTCTTTCTCTTTCTTTCTTTCTTTCTTTCTTTCTTTTTTTGTTTCTTTCTTTCTTTCTTTCTTTCTTTCTTTCTTTCTTTCTTTCTTTCTTTCTTTCTTTCCTCCTTCCTTCCTTCCTTCCTTCCTTCTCCCTCCCTTTCTTCCTTCCTTCCCTGGCTGGTTTTGAAGGCCTTTCTTTCTTTCTTTCTTTCTTTCTTTCTTTCTTTCTTTCTTTCTTTCTTTCTTTCTTTCTTTCTTTCTTTCTTTCTCCTTCCTTTCTTCCTTCCTTCCTTCCTTCCTTCGCTGGTTTTGAAGGCTCTTTCTTTTTCTTTCTTTCTTTCTTCCTTCCTTCCTTCCTTCCTTCCTTCCTTCCTTCCTTCCTTCCTTCCTTCCTTCCTTCCTTCCTTCCTTCCCTGGTTTTGAAGGCTCTTTTTCTTTCTTTCTTTCTTTCTTTCTTTCTTTCTTTCTTTCTTTCTTTCTTTCTTTCTTTCTTTCTTTCTTTCTTTCTTTCTTTCTTTCTTTCTTTCTTTCTTTCTTTCTTTCTTTCTTTCTTTCTTCTCTCTCTCTCCCTTCCCTCCCTCCCTCCCTCTATTTTTTTCTGTCTCTGTCTCTGTCTCTTTCTACTCCCCCCCCCCAGCCCCATCTTATTTATGCCTCTCCTCACCTCCCACCACATGGCTCCCTCCACAGGAGGGGGGGCGTGTGCATCAGCCACCAGACCTGTCAGTCAAGGCTGAAGAGCAGCGGGGGATCAGTCCATTAGCGGGCGCGGGAGGGGGGGGAAGGAGGCAATTATCAGCTTTTTGGATGCTTCACCTGGAGGTGGGGGGGAAGGAGAGGGAGGGGGAGAGCATAGAGCAAGCGAGGCCAGGCGGAAAGGCGAAGAGGAGGGAGGGAGGGAGGGCAGAGGAGAAGCGAGCCAGTTGGCTTTTTAGGCCAGGAATGGGAGGCCAAGAGGAGATCCCAAGGATGGAGAAAAGGCTGGCCAGGGAAGAAGCGAGCTGGTCAGCTTTTTTTAAAGCCAGGGATGGAGACTGTGAGGACATCCCAAAGATGGAAGAAAGTCTGGGCAGGGAAGAAGTGAGCAGGTTACGGATGGGAGACCACAAGGAGATGCCAGGGAGATAGGAAGGTTTGGCAAGCCACCACCAAGCTGCCCCCTCCCCCTCCCCCCCCCAGAAGAAGCTGCAGGAGTCAGGAGTTTAGCTTTGTGGAGCTATGAGAGAGTCTCATCTCAGCCAGAATTTCTCAACCTCGGCAAGTTCAAGACCGCATCCCCACGTCTTAAAGCGGCCAAAGTGGACAAACAGCGATAATCTCTAGCCCAGCGTTTTCCAACCTTAGGAACTTGAAGATGCGTGGACTTCAACTCCCAGAATTCCCCAGCCAGCATAGCTGGCTGGGGAATTCTGGGAGTTGAAGTCCACGCATCTTCAAGTTCCTAAGGTTGGGAAACGCTGCTCTAGCCCAACTAGTTCTCCCTCCCATCTCAAAAAAGGGATGGGGGACCACGAGGAGAGCCTGAAACATACCCCAGGCTGGGCAACAGGAAGAAAAAAAAATCAGGAGGAAGGAAGGAAGGAAGGAAGGAAGGAAGGAAGGAAGGAAGGAAGGAAGGAAGGAAGCCCCCGAGCAGTAGTCTATCTTGCCCTCCAGACAGCAAGCCGATCCCTGTCCTTTCTGACGAGCAGAGGGTTGCCCGGGCCAGGACCAGACCCGGGACTCGGGCCAAAGCATCAGATGAACAGGGCCAAGGGCCGGACCAGAGAAGCGGAGCGGGCTGCACGATCCCGAGAAACAGAGGCACGTGGGAACGCGACTCCCAGAGTCGGGTCAGAGAGGCGGAGGGGACTGCACGATCCCGAGAAAAAGAGGCACGTGGGAACGCGACTCCCAGAGTCGCGCCAGAGAGGCGGAGGGGGGGGCTGCACGATCCCGAGAAACAGAGGCACGTGGGAACGCGACTCCCAGAGTCGGGGCAAACAGGCGAGGGGGGGGGGGGGCTGCACGATCCCGAGAAACAGAGGCACGTGGGACCGCGACTCCCAGACTCGGGTCAGAGAGGCGGAGGGGACTGCACGATCCCGAGAAAAAGAGGCACGTGGGAACGCGACTCCCAGAGACGGGGCAGAGAGGCGGGGGGGGGGGGTGCACGATCCCGAGAATTAGAGGCACGTGGGAACGCGACTCCCAGAGTCGGGGCAAACAGGCGGGGGGGGGCCCTGCACGATCCCGAGAAACACAGGCACGTGGGAACGCGACTCCCAGGAAACCTCCCCCCCCCCGCTAGAGAGGGCAAGGCGGCATTAATATGCAGGCAGAGGAGCAGCCCCCCCGCCCGCCCTCATTTGCATCTAAATTAAAACTTCAGACAAAGCCGCCGCAGCCGCCAGCCACAAAACCCGTCGCGATGCCGGGTTTTCCAATCCAGCCCCCTCACTCCAGACCCCTTAATCCCCCCCCCGAGAAAAGCTCCCCCCCTCCACACACACACCATTCCTGCAATCCCTGCAGCCGCTTGCACGGGAGAACGGAGCGGAGCTGCCTGCGGGATCCACGCGCGGACACGGACACGCGTGGCTCCCGGGGCCAAGTCTCTCCGCGGCTGCGGCTGCCCCGCTTTCCCCGAAAGAACGCGTGTCGAGCTGCCGAACCAAGGCTGGGCTGCTCTTCCGTGAGGATGCTCCCCCTTAGCGCTGCCCGCGCGTGTCCGCGCCCGGTGCGACGCTGCTGGTCGTCTGAACGGGCGAAGGACAGGAACTGGGCACGGCTAGTCTAGTGAAGAGAAGGACCAGGGGAGACACGATAGCAGTCTTCCAATATTTGAGGGGCTGCCACAGAGAGGAGCGGGGTCAGGCTGTTCTCCAAAACACCCGTCGGACAAACTAGGAACAACGGATGGAAACTGATCCAGAAGAGACTCAACCCAGAAATAAGGAGAAATTTCCTGACCGTGAGAACAATTAATCAGTGGAACAGAAATTGCCTTCAGATGTTGTGGGAGCTTCATCACTGGAAGCTTTCAAGAAGAGACTGGACTGCCATCTGTCAGGAATGGTGTAGTAGGGTCTCCTGCTTGGGGGCTGGACTAGATGACCTACAGGATCCCTTCCAGCTCTGCTATTCTATTCTATTCTATTCTATTCTATTCTATTCTATTCTATTCTATTCTATTCTATTCTATTCTATTCTGTTCTGTTCTGTTCTGTTCTATTCTATATTTTAGTATTCTATTCTATTTTATTATTTCTAATTCTATTCTATTATTATTTCTATTCTATTCTATTCTATTCTATTCTATTCTATTCTATATTTTAGTATTCTATTCTATTTTATTATTTCTAATTCTATTCTATTATTATTTCTATTCTATTCTATTCTATTCTATATTTTAGTATTCTATTCTATTTTATTACTTCTAATTCTATTCTATTCTATTCTATATTTTAGTATTCCATTCTATTTTATTACTTCTAATTCTATTCTATTCTATTCTATTCTATTCTATTCTATTCTATTCTATTCTATTCTATTCTATTCTATTCTATTCTATTCTATTCTATTCCTTAGATCTATTCCATTCCATCCTATCCTATCCTATCCTATCCTATCCTATCCTATCCTATCCTATCCTATCCTATCCTATCCTATCCTGTCCTATCCTATCCTGTCCTATCCTATCCTATTCCTCTGTGCATTAAGAAAAGCACGATTCATCCTTGGATTTCCAGACAACTCCTAAATTTGCATTCTGAACAAGCTTCTGTGTGACAAAGTCACTCCTGTCTCTAGGACGTTCCCACAGCCCAGGTAGTCCTCAAAATTACAACAGTTGATTTAGTGGCCGTTCAAGGTTACAAGGCCCCTGAAAAACGTGATCTAATGACCGTTTCCCCCCCCACACTTATGACCGTTGCAGCATCCCCGTGGTCACGTGATCAGAATTCAGATGCTTGGCAACTGACTCCTGCTTACGACAGTCGCAGCGCCCCCGGGGTTATGTGATCCCCTTTTGCGACCTTCTGACAAGCCCACTTCACGGGGGAAAGCCAGATTCACTTCACAACCGGGTTACTAATTTAAGAACTGCACGGATTCACTTAACAACCGTGGCAGGAAAAGTTGCAGAATGGGGGGGGGCCTCAGCTCACTGAACCAATGTCTCACTTTGCGACCTAAAAGTCGGGCTCCATTGTGGTCGTAAGTTGAGGAGTACCGGCAGGTCCGTTATATCTGGGCCGTGGGAGATTTTGCGTTTAATAGGGTGGAGACTTAGCCGGTCTGGCTGGGGAATTCTGGGAGTTGAAGTCCGCCCACCTTCAACCGGCCTAGGTTGGGAAAGATCGCACTGGGGAAGCCCGTGTCTGCCGGTTAGCATTGCCAAAACCCGGCTAGAGAGCGGGACTCGGCTCATGTGGAGGGTCTGAGGTTTGGGTCATTGGTTGTACTGAACAGCTGCTGTTAAAACTGCGCAGGTTTGTGATTGTCGCCTTCGAGCCGATGGCGAAAAGGGCATTTTTCTGGCTGATCAGAAGGCTGCACAACACTGGGTAACCGTAAGCTCTGCTATTAGGAAAGAGAGAGAGAGAGGAAGAAATATTTATTTTCCGCCCCAATGGGCATGTTTTTCTATTTTTCCCCCCTTTTTTGCATGCTCTTTTAAATTTCCTCCCTGTGTGTGTGAGAGAGAGGGAGGGAGGGATTGAGGAAGAAGGGAAGAGAAGGGGAGGAAAGAGGGAGGGAAGGAGGAGGGAGGGAGAGGGAGGGAGGGAGGGGGAGGGAAGCAAAGGTGGGAGGGAGGGAAGAAGGAAAGGAGGGATTGAGGAAGGGATTGAGGGAGAGGGAAGGATTGAGGAAGAGAAGAGGGAGGAAGGGAGGGGGAGGAAAGCAAAGGTGGGAGGGAGGGAAGGAGGAAAGGAGGGATTGAGGAAGGGATTGAGGGAGAGGGAAGGATTGAGGAAGAGAAGAGGGAGGAAGGGAGGGATTGAGGAAGGAGGAGAATTGAGGAAGGAGAGAGTGGCAAAGGAAGGGAGGGAGGGAGGGAAGGAGGAAGGGAGGGATTGAGGAAGGGAGGGAGGAGGGAATGAAGGAAGGGATTGAGGGAGGGAGGGAGGGAGGGAGGGATTGAGGAAGAAGAGAAGGGGAGGGAAGAGGGAGGGAGGGAGGGGGAGGAAAGCAAAGGTGGGAGGGAGAAGGGAAGGAGGAAGGGAGGGATTGAGGAAGGGATTGAGGGAGAGGGAAGGACTGAGGAAGAGAAAAGGGAGGAAGGGAGGGATTGAGGAAGGAGAGAGTGGGAAAGGAAGGGAGGGAGGGATTGAGGAAGAAGGGAAGAGAAGGGGAGGGAAGGGGGAGGAAAGCAAAGGTGGGAGGGAGGGAGGGATTGAGGAAGGGAGGGAGGAGGGAATGAAGGAAGGGATTGAGGGGGAGAGGGAGGGATTGAGGAAGGAGGGAAAAGAGGAGGGAGGGAGGGAGGGAGGGAGGAGGGAATGAAGGAAGGGATTGGGAATGGGAGGGAAGGGATTGAGGAAGGAAGGAAGGCCTGCCGCCCATTGCTCCTCTTTTGCAAGCCCTTTCTCCTAAGGAGAGCGACTGAGGGCCTTTTTCCAAAGGCATCGAGGCGGTTTTAGCACTTGTCCCTCTGCAAAGCAGCCAGCCCTGTTTGAGGTTGGGGGGGTTGGGGGCAGCCGAGTGCAAGGAACGGCTTTTGATTCAGCTGAAACCCCCGTTTGAATAAACCATGGGGCAGGATACAATGGGGAGGGGGGGTGAGAAGAGGGGGCGGGAAGCAAGGAAATTGAGCGGTGGCTTCGAAATCAACCCTCGGAAAGCATTCCCCCTTAGAGCATCATCCGTATTTCCGACTCAGCATTTCCCAACGGGGATGCGTTAAACTACATCCATCATCATGGAGGGAAGGATGATTGTTGCCAGCCGGCCATATCCGGAAGTTGATTTGGAACAAGGGGGCTGCAAAGAGACACCCCCACCTCCTTTTCTCTCCCTGCAAAAGCCTCAAGCTTGCCGGCAAAATTTCTGCAAATCCCCCCCACACACACACACACTTTTATTTGCAAAATTTAGCTCTCTTACAAAAGCCTTCCTGGCCCTCTTGATTTGCAGGCTGAATGGCTGAATGGCAGGGCACCCATTGGCCTCCGTGCGTTCACGCGAGCGTTTTCCCAGTCTTTTTAGTATTGCACGCCGTTTTATATATATATATATAAATTACATATATATATATATATATATATATATATATATATATATATATATATATATAAATTACTAACAAAGAATTAAGGGAGACTGAAATGCATTTCAAACTTATTAGTTTTCATCAGTCAGCCATACCCTTCTGAGATTCAAACCTGGGCTGATTGCACATTAGGCAGTTGTTTTTACCTCTTGAGCCACAGGATCTCTCTTGCTTTGTTAGCTTCTGCAAGGGAAGATATGTGTCAAATACTTGTTAACTATTTAGATTACCTTGCTAGGCCCCAAACATGGGGCAAATCTTTATTTCCTGTTTCAGCCTATCTTGAAGGCCATCGAACAGGCAGTAGTCACACCGGACAGCTCATATATTTATATAAATTACTAACAAAGAATTAAGGGAGACTGAAATGCATTTCAAACTTATTAGTTTTCATCAGTCAGCCATACCCTTCTGAGATTCGAACCTGGGCTGATTGCACATTAGGCAATATATATGTATATATGTGTATGTATGTATATATATATATATGTATATGTATATATGTATATATATATATATTTGGGTGGGTTGACTGGAAAAACAATGATCCGTGGTTTTTTCCCCCTGCCGGATTTGACCCTGTATTGTGTTTACAGTAGCACTAGAAAAATACATGTGGAATTGTTTTTGTTTTCCCCCCCCCCCCCCGTTGCGTTTTGTTGTGGCTTCATCTTTCCTGCCATCTCTTTCCGTTATCAAAGATGGCAGAGCGTGTCACGCCAGCGGCGTTTTGCCTCGGAGGTGCCCTCGCCGCGTTGGCGAGCAAGAGGGAGAAGACCAGCCTTTGCCAATTTCCCTCGGGGGGGGGTGGGGAGGGAAAAATGTGGTTATTTTTTTAAACGGCGGAAGAAAAGAAATTCAGAATTTGGAGGGACGTGTCCGCTTCGGGTCGGAACAAGCCAAAGAGCGATTTATTTATTTATATATTTATTTATTTTAAAAAATGGCACGGATATCCTCGGCAGCTCTTTTTCACGTGCCCTTGTTTAAAAGAGTGCGGGGAAGAAGGAAGTGAAGAAAAAAAAAGTAGAATTAGAATAACCCAGTTGGAAGGGACCTTGTAGGTCATCTAGTCCAACTAAGATGATCCAAGGCCTGGAGAATAAAACGTACGAAGAAGGGTTGCGGGACTTGGGTTTGGCTAGTCTAAAGAGAAGAAGAAATAGGGGTGACATGATAGCAGCGTTCCAGTATTTGAGGGGCTGCCACAAAGAAGAGGGGGTCACGTTATTCACCAAAGCACCCAGAGGGAAGGACGAGAAACAACGGATGGGAACTGATCAAAGAGAGAAGCAACCTGGAATTAAGGAGAAACTTCCTGACGGTGAGGACAGTTAACCAGTGGAACAGCTTGCCACCAGAAGTTGTGGGCGCTCCATCACTGGAGATTTTTTAAAAGAGGCTAGACCGGGGGTAGGCCACCTTGGCTCTTTTATGACTCGTGGACTTCAACTCCCAGAATTCCTGAGCCAGCCATGCTGAGGAGTAAGGGAGAGGTCTCCATGCTGAGCCATGCTAGCTCAGGAATTCTGGGAGTTGAAGTCCACAAGTCATAAAAGAGCCAAGGTGGCCTACCCCTGGCCTAGGCCTAGGCTGCTTTATGACTCGTGGATTTCAACTTCCAGAAATCCTGAGCCAGCCATGCTGAGGGAAAAGGGAGAGGTTTCCAAGCTGAGCCAGGCTGGCTCAGGAATTCTGGGAGTTGAAGTCCACGAGTCATAAAAGAGCCAAGGTTGCCTACCCCTGGCCTAGGCCTAGGCTGCTTTATGACTCGTGGACTTCAACTTCCAGAAATCCTGAGCCAGCCATGCTGAAGGAAAAGGGAGAGGTTTCCACGCTGAGCCATGCTGGCTCAGGAATTCTGGGAGTTGAAGTCCACGAGTCATAAAAGAGCCAAGGTTGCCTACCCCTGGGCTAGACAGTTACTTGTCTGAGATGGTACAGATTCTCCTGCTTGAGCGGGGGGGGGGGGGGCTGGACTAGAAGACCTCCAAGGTCCCTTCTGGCTCTATTCTATTCTAAACCCCCCACCACCACCCAAGCAGGAGAGCCTACCCCATTTCTGACACTTGGCAGTCCAGTCTCTGAGGAGACCCAAAAGGCTTTAAAAGCTGAAATAACACGGGTGGTCCTCGATTCACGGCCTCAGCCGAGCCCAACGTATTTCTGTTGCTAAGCAAGACGTCGGTTATGTGGGGTTTTGCCTCGCTTTACGACCTACCTTGCCGCCACGGTTAAATGAATTGCTGCCGTTGTTAAGTTAGTAACACGGTTGTTAAGTGAATCCGGCTTCCCCATTTGAATTGGCTTATTAGAACGTCGCAGAAGGGGATCACGTGACCCCCGGGATGGTGCAACCGTCATAAATATGAGTCACTGGCCGAGGAATTTTGGGCACGTGACCCATGAGGATGCCGCAACGGGCATTAAGTGTGAAAAAATGACCACAAGTCACTTTTTTCAGTGCGGTGGTTAACTTTAAGCCAGCACGAAATGAACTGTCGTAACGTGAGGACCTCCTGCAGAAGGTTTCCTCCTTGAACGGGGGTTGGGTGGGGTGAGGGTTGGACTAGAGGACCTCCAAGGTCCCTTTCAGCTGTGTTATTCTGTTAATTCAGAAAGACTCATTGATAGGGACAGAGACGAGGATTCGAAAAAAGAAGAGAGATTAGATTAGTTCTCCTATTACAAATAGTCCTCAACTCACAATCATTCCTTTAGCGACCATTCAGAGTTACAACGGCATTGAAAAAAAGACTTACGACCGTTCTTCACACTTGCGACCGTTGTAGCATCCCCAAGGTCACATGATCAGAATTCAGACCCTTGGCAAACAACTCCAGTGGAACAATTAACCAGTGGAACAACCTGCCTCCAGAAGCTGTGAATGCTCCAACACTGGAAGTTTTTAAGAAGAGACTGGACAAACATTTGTCCAAAATGGTATAGAGTTTCCTGCCTGAGCAGGGGGTTGGACTAGATGACCTCCAAGGTCCCTTCCAACTTTATTATTATTAACTCCTATTCATGACGCTTGCCGTGTCCTGGGGTCGTGTGATCCCCTTTCGCGACCTTCCGACAAGGAACGTCCATGGCGAAGCCGGACTCGCTGAACGACGGCGTTACTAGCTTAACAACTGCAGCGGTTCAACTTAACAAATTCTGGCAATAAAGGTTACAAAATGGAGCGTAAACTCAACAACTGTACGCGTAGCAATGGGAATTTTGCGTTCAAGTGGTCGTAAGTCAAGGACTACCTGTATTTAACAACCTTTGGCTCACAAAAGCCCAAAATGTTGCTGGTTTTTATACACACCCCCCCCCCCATTCTTACCGGCCATCGACGAATAAATAAATAAATAAATTGCATTTTCAATTAAAAAAATAAATAAATCAGTTTTGCTGATTCTTATCCAGATGCAGCTCATCCTCAACTTACAACTATTTGTTTCACGACCGTGCAAAGTGACAAGGGCCCTGAAAAAAGCGTCAAGAATTATATTTGCACGATATTGGAAGAACAAAGAAACGCCACCAGGAGAAGAAATAATTTTAAAAAAAATACCAGACTGTGTGGAAACGGACAGAACTTACTTTAAGGTTGAAAGAAAGAGAAGAAGCAGGACATTTTCAAACTTGGCGAAGAAGCAGGACATTTTCAAACTTGGCGCCTATTTTATCAATGGTTCGGGAAAAGAGTTAGGGATTAGGAATTTAATTTGTATTAGTGAATAAGATACTCAGACAACACGTTTTTGTTGAGTGATTGCTACTGAATTCTGTTAGAAAAAAAGCAGTATACAACAGTCCTCGCACTTACGACCGTCTTAGCATCCCCAGAGTCACGTGATCCACATTTCAACCCTCAGCAACCAGCAATGTCTTTATGACGGTTGTCAGCGTCCCGGAGTCACGTGAATCCCACTTCTGACAAGCAAGCGAGATTTGTTTAACGACCGCGCGATTCGCTTAACAACCGCCGGGTGAGTGATTCACTTAAAGAGCAGGGCAAAATTAAAAATAAAAAAGATCGTAAGATCAGGCTCCACCGCCTCGCTTAAGGACGTTAAGTTGAGGACTAAGGAAGATTTTTGGCTTTCAGCCGAGCTCGGCGGCTTTGGGTAGAAAAATTCCTTCAATTTCAACATCCGTAAAATGTGCTCCTTCCCCCCCCTTGCCTATCCGTTTTAATCAATTGCTGCTGCTTGCAATTATAAAGGTCCTTGAGGGACTAGTATATTAGAAACACTTATGTCCTCTTTCTGGGAATTTCTGCTGCCTGATCAAATAAAAATCCTTACTCCAATTAGTTATATCGATGACAGATGTCTATACGGGGACCTCCAGAATACGCAACCAACCGGAATACATTTTTGCAGCCGTGTGGGTGATAATAACCTTCTTTAAAATGGAGAAGAAAAAGAGCTTATTCCGTGAGTATCAATCGGAGGAAGAGATTTAAATTTTATGAGCTAAAGGGTAGTTAGCTGGATTTTTATTGGTGTGATATATATCTAATTGAAAGAAAGCTTTCATCTAGTTTTGTGATTTGGGTTCCGGGCTTGGAAAACGGAAGGGGGCGGGTTTTTTTTCATTTTTATTTTTTTTTACTCCTTTACACATAAAACGCTTGAGTAATTTTTAAAGTTTGTAAATTACAGGTAATCCTCGACTTACGACGAGAACTGAGCCCCTGTTTTCTGCCGTGAAGCGAGGCATTGGTTAAGCCAGGGTTTGCCCCATTTGACGAGCTTCCTTGCCGCCGTTGTTAAGCGAATCGCTGCAGCCGCTAAGTTAGTAACACGGTCGTTAAGGGAATCTGGCTTCCCCCGTTGAATTTGCTTCTCGGAAGGTCGCAAAAGGGGATCGCGTGACACCCCCCCCCGGGACGCAGCAACGGTCATAAGTAGGAAGCAGTTGCTGAGCGTCTGAACTTTGATCTCCTGATCATGGGGACGCTACAAGGGTTGTAACTGTGGAACAATGGTCACTTTTTTTCAGTACCGTAACTTTGAATGGTCACTAAATGAACAGTTGTAAGTCAAGGACCGCCTGTATTATTGAAAGTGAATTTTAAAGTATCTGTGTTAAAGAGGAAGTTAAGAAAAAGCAAGGATAAAAAAAAAGATGTATTAGTTAGAACTTACTGATTTTAGAAATGGTTTTAAAGAAATTTTTTAATGTTTTAAAATTTAGAATAAGTGTTTCCCCCCCCCCCCACACTTTTAGGGTTAAAAAATTTGAAAGGATACGGTGAATTTTATGAACAGAAATTATGATGGTCTATAAAGATTAACGATCAAAGAGAAAAATATATTATTTCCCACAACGGGGAAAAGCAGGGATTGTTAAATCGTTTCCTTTATCCAAAGAAGAAAATCTATAATAATGATAATGATGATGATGATGATAATGACAATGACAATAATGATGATGATGATGATGATGATGATGTTGGAAGGGACCCTGGAGGTCTTCTAGTCTAACCCCCTGCTCAGGCAGGAAATTCTAGATCAGGGGTCCCCAACCTTGGCAACTTTAAGATTTGTGGACTTCAATTCCCAGAATCCCCCCAACCTTGGCAACTTTAAGATTTGTGGACCTCAACTCCCAGAATTCCCCCAACCTTGGCAACTTTAACACTTGTGGACTTCAACTCCCAGAATCCCCCCAACCTTGGCAACTTTAAGACTTGTGGATTTCAACTCCCAGAATTGCCCCAACCTTGGCAACTTTAAGATTTGTGGACTTCAACTCCCAGAATACCCCCAACCTTGGCAACTTTAAGACTTGTGGACTTCAACTCCCAGAATCCCCCCAACCTTGGCAACTTTAAGACCTGTGGACTTCAACTCCCAGAATTCCCCAGCTGTCCATTCTCTTCTTGGTTGTCCAATCTGTATTTGGAAATCGCTTCTGGACTGTGTTTGCGATGGAAAAAAAAAATTAAACTTTGTTTTTGTTGATTAGATAGGCTTGTTGTTATGGAAAAGGCTGGTACAGGGGTAGGCAACCTTGGCGCTTTTATAATTCGTGGACTTCAACTCCCAGAATTCCTGAGCCAGCCATGCTGAGGGGAAAGGGAGAGGTTTCCAAGCTGAGCCATGCTGGCTCAGGAATTCTGGGAGTTGAAGTCCATTAGTCATAAAAGAGCCAAGGTTGCCTACCCCTGGGCTAGTAAATACTATCGTGTAAATGTAAACAAATTGAGGTTGTAAAGTTATTACCTTCTACTGTGCCAGAATTGGAAGTCAATTTCCTTTTTTTGTGTTTTTCCCTTTCTATCCCACATTCTCTTTTTCTTTCCCCTAGTGTTCCATTAGAGGTAGTCCTTGACTTACGACCACATTGGAACCCAAAATTTCTCTTGCTAAGTGAGAAAACGGTTATGTGATGTTTTGCCCCCTTTAATGACCTTTCTTGCCACAGTTGTTAAGCGAATCACTGCTGTGGTTAAATCGGGAACACGGTCGTTAAGCGAATCCAGATTCCCCTATTGACTTTGCTTGTCGGAAGGTCGCAAAAGGGGAATCCCGTGACCCCGGGATACGGCGACCGTTACGAAGGCGAACCAGTTCCCAAGCATCCGAATGTGAAATCACCTGACCCTGGGGAACGCTGCAACGGCCGTTAAGTGTGAAAAATGGTCCTAGGTCACGTTTTCAAGTGCCGTTGTAACTTTCAAGGGTCCCTAAGCGAACCGCTATAAGTCGAGGACTTTACCCGTCCTATTTTAACTTTCCTTTCTATCTTCGGTTTGGATAAATCAGTAAGAAGAAATTGAAAGCGGGAAAAAAAAATAACCCCTCTTGGCGGCTCGCGCAGACAATTCAATTTTTTTTTTTTTTAGAAAATAAATCGTTTATTACGAAATTATAACATGGATGTTCCCACCTGACACCGATTTTTGCCTGAACTCCCTAGACTGAATCACGGCAGTCCGGAGACGCAGCGTTTTTCGCCCCGTCCCTTTGGTGTCGGAAAGGAGACGGAGCCCAAAGTCCACGTTTTTAGTCCTTCCACGGCGCCGCAAACTCCACCGATAGAATTTGAAGAGACCCGACGGTTCAGCCGGGCGCTTTGGTGCTGCGGTCAGGGCTTGGGAGATGCAGTTTGAATGAAAGGTCACGATCCATGCTGGCAAGACTGGATAGTATAGGATCCAGGAAGGTAGGGCATCTGGAACCAAGGGATTTTGGGGAGGGGGGAAGATGAATGCATAGAATATTTTAGATATTAGGAATTGGGGTAGGGGCGGGGGGGGGAAGGAAACGTAAGAAACACAGCACAAATCATGTCAAAATTAAAAGAGGGCCCTTGCAAAACGGGACAGGACGGGTTGGGAAAGGTAGTCGAGACGGGAAAGAATAGGATACGAGCGACGGAAAGGGGGAAGAGAAGACAAGGAAATGAGGATAAAGTGGACGGTGGACGGAGAGGGACGAGAACTCTGAATGAGATAGAAGAGAAAGAGAAGGAAATGAGAAGAGAGGAGAAGAGAAGAGAGGAGAAGAGGAAAGGAAAGGAAAGGAAAAGGAGAAAGGAAAGGAAAGGAAAGGAAAGGAAAGGAAAGGAAAGGAAAGGAAAGGAAAGGAAGATAGAAAAAGGAAAGGAAAGGAAGATAGAAAAAGGAAAGGAAGAAGATAGAAAAAGGAAAGGAAAGGAAGATAGGAAAAAGGAAAGGAAAGGAAGATAGAAAAGAGGAAAGGAAAAGAAGACAAGAAAGGAAAGGAAAGGAAGATAGAAAAAGGAAAGGAAGGTAGAAAAAGGAAAGGAAAGGAAGATAGAAAAAGGAAAGGAAAGGAAGATAGAAAAAATAAAAGGAAGATAGAAAAAGGAAAGGAAAGGAAGATAGAAAAAGGAAAGGAAGAGAGAAAAAAGGAAAGGAAAGGAAGATAGAAAAAGGAAAGGAAAGGAAGATAGAAAAAATGAAAGGAAGATAGAAAAAGGAAAGGAAAGGAAGATAGAAAAAATGAAAGGAAGATAGAAAAAGGAAAGGAAAGGAAGATAGAAAAAGGAAAGGAAAGGAAGATAGAAAAAAGGAAAGGAAGATAGAAAAAGGAAAGGAAAGGAAGATAGAAAAAAAAGGAAAAGACAAGAAAGGAAAGGAAAGGAAGATAGAAAAAAGGAAGGGAAAGAAAGATAGAAAAGAAGAAAGGAAAGGAAGACAGAGGAAAGGAAAGGAAAAACAGGATGTACAGACAAAAGAAACCGGACGAAAAACATCGGTCAGAGACGGAGACAGCAAAACGAGAGGAGGTCAACAGGAAGGATTTGGGAACCCAGGAGGTGATGGAACTTGTCATGGACAAATCCCAAACTGAGAACAAGGAAGCTGGTGGACGGAACAGAGAACAAGCAACCGAAAACAGAGGAAGGGGATCGAGGTCCACGCTTTTCCATGGAGGCATCAGGCCCAGGAGGGCTCAGGTTGGAGGAGGACCCTCTGGTGCACCGTACAGCTCGGCCAGCGTTCGGAAGAGGGGCCCCCATTCTTCCAGATACTCGTACCCGCCGCCATCGCTGTCCCCAGCACAGGAAGAGCCAGGGGAGCTGAGAGACCCGGCGGAGGAGCCCTGGCCTTCGTAGCCGTACACCTGGATGGAGTCGTACGGAGGCACGGAAGGATCGGCGTCCACCTCGCTCAAGCGGGCTGTCAGAAAACTGGCCACATCGTGGGGCTGAGGTGGTACCCGGGTGGACAGGGACGGTGGGAAGTGTGGACGGGGCAGGACGTCCCGCCGGAGGAGGCGCCGTTGCTGCGAGGGTGGAGGGGCGGCGTCCGGGTTCTGCAGGGCAGCCATGTCGAAGGCCTCGGTGTCTTCTTCGCCGCCGCCTTCGTCGTCGTAAGTGATGATGTTCTCACGGACGTCTTCTTCCTCGAAGGGCAGCAGCGCAGCCTGTTTCTGCCTCCGGAGGGCGACAAAGAGCAGCACCAGGGCTAGGTGCGAGCAGGAAGTTGGCACATTGGTGAAGCCGGATGGAGGAACAGGGGGAGAAGGCGAGATGTTAATTACAGATTATTGCAACCCATTGCGAACACCCTGCCTGTGGGTAATGGTAAGTGGGAATGGCCTTGGGAGCCAGGGAGAAGAAACGCAGGTGAGGGAACAATTGGATATAAGGTAATTGAGCCCATAGCTGTATAGTGGGCAGGACAGCTCAGAAGGCATCCTCCCTAATTTCTTGGGCTGTAAAGGTGACAGGGGAGAAACGTATTTTCAGACTTTCAAGATTAGGTTGTGAGGTAGACCCGATAGGAAGCACCGCCAGCCAAGTTAATTCTATTCTATTGTAAGGTTATATTAACAGAGGGCGGCGTGGTGGCTCAGCAGTTAAGACGCTGGGCTCATTGGCTGGAAAGGTTCAAGCCCGACCTCCACGCGACAGAGTGAGTTCCCGTCCTCACCTCAGCTCCTGCAAACCAGCAGCTCGAAAGCATACAGATGCAAGTAGATAAATAGGTACCACTTCGGTGAGAAGGTAACAGCGTGACATGTCATGCCATGCTAGCCACATGCTGGCCACAATAATGTCTTCGGAAAGTGCTGGCTCCATGGCCTTAAAATGGAGATCACCCTCTACAGTTGGCAACAACTTGCGGACTAAAATCCAGAAGTACTCTTTTATCTCTTTTACTGTGTTTCCCCGAAAATAAGACCCGGTCTTATATGCATTAGGGCAGTGATGGTGAACCTTTTAGAGACCAAGTGCCCAAAACTGGCCCCGCCCCCATGCCACCCACTGCCCTGCTCTGCTTCCTGTTCTGCCTACCCGCAGGGCCACCCACCACTTCCACAGCCCACCGCAGTTCGCCCAGGTGGCCCAGCAGCGCCATGGCAACTACATCCTCTGCCTGCGCCCTGTAGCATCAACTGTCCGCAACGGGGTGCGAGGGTGGAATCTTGTCCCCAATGCCTGGCTACCATGTCCTCGGCTGCGCGATTCCGTGCGGGCCACGCTCAGCAACTCTCCTCCGGGGGGGGCTGTTGATGAGGAGGGGGCCGTGGGGGGAGGCGGGGCTGAGGTGATGGCGTAGGTGCCCACAGAGAGGGCTCTGAGTGCCACCTCTGGCACGCGTGCCATAGGTTCGCCACCACTGCATTAGGGCTTATTTTAGGGGAAACATAGTATCAGGGTGATCAGCCCGGCTGGGCGCCCCACCCCCAGCATGCGCACAAGAGGTGGTGAGCACATGGGGCCCAACAGTGTCTAGCAGCAGCCACCACCCGCTGGCCCCTCGGCGCAGCGCAGGTAAGTCAAGAATGGAGCAGAGGTGGGGGGAAGCAGGTGATCCGGACGTACTGTGCAGCCACCTGGCTCACGGGAGGTTTGCAGGAGGCTCGCACAGCGGCACCGGAAGCAGGTGGAAGCAGAGGCACCAGACACCGGAAGCTCCTGCATGCTCACTGCCTCCTGTACTGACCATGCCCACCCACCCCCGGGGCATATTTTTGGGATAGGGCTTACGTTGGGTGCACCCTAAAAATTAGGCTAGGGGTTATTTTCTGGGTGGGTCTTATTTTTGGAGAAACACAGTACCTATATTAACAAAACATCGCAATCTGAAGGGACATTTCTCCCTCCCTTCCCCTTTACAGCCCGTGAAACTAGGGAGGGTCCTTCCTCAGATGCTTCGACTCAGCTGCCTCTTATCTACTGTTGCCAAGGTTGCAGCTGTTCCTCCTGTTTCCCAAGGTCGTTCGCGCATACCATTATACCCTACCGGAGAAACTCGGTACAACTAGCCAAACATTCCCCAAGGCTCAGTGACTTTTCTCCACACGGCCTGGGAATCACCACGCAGTGTTGATCCCCACCTTGTCTTGTAGAGAGACTTCGAGTGTCTCGTATTCCAGAGGTCCCCAACCTTTTGGGCACCAGGGACCGGTTCCGTGGAGAAAAGTTTTTCTGCGGACCGGAGGGTGCACGGTTATGTCTGCTGCCTGCATCCCGCGAATGAGGCTTTGCTTGTTTGTGCGGATCGGTTGCTGGCACACCGCGACCTGGTACTGGTCCACAGACCAGAGGTTGGGGACCCCTGTTGTACTCTACACGAGAAGTTCTCCAGAGTGATTACTAGAGACGTACTCAGGATAAGTAGTCTCAACAATTCCCCGGCTGAAATTCCTGTAACACAGGTAGTCCTTGACTTACAATCATTCGTTTACTGACAGCTCAACGTTGCCACGGCACTGAAAAAAGTGACTTGTGACTGGTTTTCCCACGACTGTTGTGGCATCCCCATGGTCACCTGATCAAAATTCAGGCACTTTTCAACTAGCATGTCGCTATGACAGTTGCACTCTCCTGGGGTCATGTGAGCAGTTTTTGTAACCTTCCCAGCTGCCTTCCGACAGGCAAAATCAACGGAGGAAGCAAGATTCATTTAACAACCTCATGATTCGCTGAAACAACTGCTGTGATTCGCCGAACAACTTTGGCAAAAAAAGGGCACCGTAAAATAGGGCACCACTCACTTAACAATTGTCTTGCATAGCAGTGGAACGTTTGGGCCCCATTGTGGCCGTAAGTCAAGGACCACCTGCACTGTTTTTCTTTGGTGGTGCAGGGGTTAGAATGCAGTACTGCAGGATACTTCTGCCAACTGCCGGCTGCCTGGAGTTTGGCAGTTCGATTCTCAGTGGCTCAAGGTGGACTCGGCCTTCCATCCTTCTGAGGTGGATAAAATGAGATTGTTGGGGGGGGGGCAACAGGCTGACTCTGTGAACCGCTTAGAGAAGGCTGTAAAGCCCTGTCAAACAGTATGTAAGTGTAAGTGTTATCGCTACTGCCCTTCCTTCCTTCCTTCCTTCCTTCCTTCCTTCCTTCCTTCCTTCCTTCCTTCCTTCCTTCCTTCCCTCCCTCCCTCCCAGTGGTTAGAATGCAGTATTGCAGGCTAATTCTGCCGACTGCCAGGAATTCGATCCTGACTGACTCAAGGTGGAATCAGCCTTCCATCCTTCCGAGGTTGGTAAAATGAGGAACCAGATTGTTGGGGGCAATAGGCTGACTGTAAACTACTCTGGGAGGACTGTACCACTGTGAAGCGGTATATAAGTCTAAATGCTATTGGTACTGCCCTTCCTCCCTCCCTCCCTCCCCTTCCTCCTTCTTTCCCATTTCCTTCCTGCCTTCCTTCCTTCCTTCCTTCCTTCCTTCCTTCCTTCCTTCCTTCCTTCCTAGTAGTTAGAATGCAGAATTGCAGGCTAATTCTGCCAACTGCCAGGAGTTCGATTCTCATCGGCTCAAGGTAGAACTCAGCCTTCCATCCTTCCGAGGTCGGTAAAATGAGGACCCAGATGGTAGGGAACAATAGGCTGACTCTGTAAACGGCTCTGAGAGGGCTGCAAAGCACTGTGAAGCACTATATAAATCTAAGGGCTATTGCTATTCTCTCAGCCACGCCATCAGCATGCGAAACTGAAATCTCACCAAGTAGGGTACCAACACAGGCCAGGATGGCGAGCAGAGCACCAGTGCTGAGGCCAGCAGGAGATCCCAGAGCCTCAGGACCACACGTCTGCATGGCCCCGTCTCGCTGACATCGGCAGATGCTGACCGTCAGAGTCGGGGATCCCGTGCGAGTCGGGGAACCGCCATCCACTAGTTCCAGGGGCACAAGCAGAAACCCGCCTTGGGGTGGCAGACGGGTAACCCGGAGCAACAAGGAGGCTGAATTGTCTGGAGACGGGAAGATTCAAAGGAGAAGAGTGAATTGAGGACCAATATATATCTGCCAACATATATACATATATAGGTTAAAGGTAAAGGTTCCCCCACACATGCGTGCTAGTCGTTTCCGATTCTAGGGGCCGGTGCTCATCTCCGTTTCAAAGCCGAAGAGCCAGCGCATGTCCGAGGACGTCTCCGTGGTCATGTGGCCGGCATGACTAGACGCCAAAGGCGTACGGAACGCTGTTACCTTCCCACCGGAGTGGTCCCTATTTTTCTACTTGCATTTTGACGTGCTTTCGAACTGCTAGGTTGGCAGAAGCTGGGACGAGTAACAGGCGCTCACTCTGTTACGCGGCACTCGGGATTCGACCCGCCAAACTGCCGACCTTCTGATCGACAAGCTCAGCGTCCTAACCCACTGAGCCACCGCGTCCCTATATACATATATACATATATATATGTTTCTACTATATATATGTATGTATGTATGTATGTATGTATGTATATGTATATGTATATACATATACATATACATATACATACATACATACATATATATAGTAGAAAAATAGGGACCACTACGGTGGGAAGGTAACAGCGTTCCGTGTACCTTTGGCGTCTAGTCATGCCGGCCACATGACCACGGAGACGTCCTCGGACAAGCGCTGGCTCTTTGGCTTTGAAACGGAGATGAGCACCAGCCCCTAGAGTCGGAAACGACTAGCACGCATGTGCGGGGGAACCTTTACCTTTACCTTTACCTATATTTCTAAAATGGTGGGTTCCTTGTAGGTAGTAATAACGTTGTAGATACGTACCACCATAACCAAAGGGTAATAATGTTGATTAATACAGGGTCTTTTTAAACAGTTTTGTATAGTTTTCTGCCTGGGGAATTCTGGGAGTTGAAGTCCAAACCTCTTAAAGTTGCTAAGATTCAGAAGCACTGCTAAACATGCTCGTGACATACTCTCGGAAATGTCTACTCTCTTTTTGTCAACAGTGCAAGTTCCTAGTCCATAAGGAACATGATAGCAGTGTTCCAATATTTGAGGGCCTGTCACAGAGAGGAAGGGATCAACCTATTCTCCAAAGCACCCGAAGGCCGGACAAGGAATGACAGATGGAAACGGATCCAGGAGAGATTCAACTTAGAAATAAGGTGAAATTTTTTGACCGTGAGAACAATCAACCAATGGAACAGAAGTTGCCTTCAGAGGTTGTGGGAGCTTCATCAAAAGAAACTGGACTGCCATCTGTCAGGAATGGTGTAGAGTCTCCTACTTGGGAGGGGTGGGGTGGGGTTGGACTAGATGACTTACAAGGTCCCTTCCAAGTCTGTTATTCTGATACTGAAAGGGAAGCAGACTCTATTCTGCATTTTCAGACAGGCGCGTGAGTCTCACCCTTGTTATCCCGCACAGTGATGTTTGGTTCTCTGATCCCAGGCGAGGAACGGATGATGATACGGCTCGTGTTACCGTCCTCGTCTCGGTCGACTGCTCGGATCAGCTGCACCAGCTGGCCAAAAAAAAGGCCAAAATTCTTCTCAGCCAGTGCCTTCCTCTCCCACCCACCCCCTGTCCCATCAGCGCCCCAGGGACCCCTCAACTTACTTGGCCCGGGACAGCATTATCACAGGCGAAAGGCTCGTAGCTCTGCTCCAGCTGGGGTGGGTTATCGTTAACGTCCAGGATTTGAACGGCCACACGGACTTGGGAACCTTGTGTGGGGCTGTCTGAGAGTAAGAGTCGGGGATAAGGAGCAGCGTGGAATCGCACAACCGGACATGCAGGGCAATCCAGTTGAAGAACGGGAAAGACAGATATGAGATGCAAATGGGGCAAGCGATTCAGCCATGCAAGAAAGCCATAAAAGGTCGCCCCCATGGGGAACGAATCAGATCCATGGTCCCCAATCCAGTGGGGTGAGGTTGGATCCCATTCATAAACACCCACCCACCCCAAAAGAACCCGTCATCGTACCACCAACAGAACCAGACAGGCGAAAATCACATCAAGAGGTTGAAAGACGTGGGCAGACGTGTAGAGTTAAAGGGACGGAAGAGAGCAACGGTGCACGATGAAGCCCATTTGTGCACGGGTGGGCAAACATAAATGTCCAACGTGACCAATAAGTGAGATCAGGCAGCCATAATAAAACCATCCAGCCAACACGGGCAATCAATCAATCAATCAATCACAGGGAAACACACACAGAAAGCGCAGCCCCGCTCCACAATGCCGGTTAATGGGGGTGGGGTGGGGAAATGCACATTCGACATGCAAGACGAAAACAGAGAGTAGACACCGTTCCAAGACAGCAGCAAACAGATACAGGGATGCAGGAAAAAAACGAGAAGGAAAAGAAGGGGAACAAAATTAGTAAACAATTGCCATTGCTTTGTCTATTCCAGGTAAGTCCTCGTTGTACGACCACGATCCATTGCTAAGCAAGACAGTTTTTCGGGCCCGATTTTACGACCTTCTTTGCCAGAACAGTTTAAGCAAATCACCGCAGTTATTAAGTGAATCGCGCGGTCATTAAAAGAATCCAACTTCCCTCGTTAACTTTGTCAGAGTTCAGCTGAGAAGGTCACAAATAGGGGGGGGGTCACTTGACCCCAGGACGCTGCAACTGTCATAAATCCATGCCGTTGCCAAGCACCTGGATTTGATCACGTGACTGTGGGAATGCTGTGACAGTCATAAGTCTGAGGATCGGTCATAAGTCCCTTTTTTCCCCATGCTGCAGTAACATCGAACAGTCGCTAAACAAATGGTTGTAACTTGAGAACAACCGGTAGTCCCTGACTTACAACTACCATTGAGCTCCAAATTGGTGTGAGTGAGACATTTGTTGTGAGTTTTGCCCCATTTGACGACTTTTCTTGCCACAGTTCTTAAGTCAACCCCTGCAGTTGTTAAATTAGTCGCACGGTTGTCAAATGAATCTGGTTTCCCTGTGGACTTTGTCAGAAGGTCTCAAAAAGGGATCGCGTGACCCCCAGGGCCCTGCAAATCATCATAAATACGAGTCAGTTGCCAAGCGTCCAAATGTAGATCACCAGTGCCATCACTCTGAATGCTCACGAAATGGACTGTTGTAAATTGAGGACTATCTGAATTCTGGACCGATGAATCCCAATATGAAAACTCTACGTTTGCAATGAAAAGCTTCCACTACCTTGGGACCCCCCCCACCCACCGTATCCACCCTGATTCCCTTGGCCCTTACCAAGTTCCGTTGCCAGTACGGTCATATTGTGCCAGGGCAAAACCTCTCGGTCAAGTGTCACCGAGGTCAGAATTGCGCCATCCTGTGGGTTGATGCTGAAATAGCGCTCTGGGTCCGTGTGCGGCAGGATGGAGTATCTAGAAGATGGAGGGTGGGCACCTGGGGTATCAGGTTGTCACGGCAACGAGGTATAAATGGAGTAACCGGAACTTCACACACAACCACAAAGACAACAAACACCGGCTCCCACCCTGCTGTTCCGTGGTTTCCCCCAGCTATTACCGGATGACACTGCTGGGGGTGTCAAGGTCCACCGCCGTGACTTTGCCCACCGGGATCCCCGGCGGGCCGTTCTCATAAACGGCCAGATGGTACTCGGGACGGGAGAAGACCGGGGGTTCATCCGCATCTTCTACTGTCACCCGGACGGTGGCCACGTCCTTGAAGGGGCCCTTCCGGATGTACTGAGGATCGATCTGCGTGTTGGTGGCTTCGACTCGGAAAGTGTAAGAGTGGCGGGATTCAAAATCCAGAGGCTGCTCGCCGATCCACACAAAGAGGAACGACGACGTGAGAAAAACTCAGGATTAGAAGCGAGCCAAAGCAGACGGCGTGGCGAGTTGGTGCAGGACGTACAAAGCGCCAAGAATTGTGGGTGAGGTCTCTAAGACACCATTTTGTCCAAAGAAGGAACACGAGAGACAGTTTGGTCTAGCCCAGGGGCAGGCAACCTTGGCTCTTTTATGACTCGTGGACTTCAACACCCAGAATTCCTGAGCCAGCATGGGGGAACTATGGCCCCTTCATGACCTGGGGACTTCAACTCCCAGAATTCCTGAGCCAGCCACGCTGAGGGAAAAGGGAGAGGTTTCCAAGCTGAGTCATGCTGGCTCAGGAATTCTGGGAGTTGAAGTCCACGAGTTGTAAAAGAGCCAAGGTTGCCTACCCCTGGGCTAGTTCATTGGCTTCCAACCTTTTCTATACCCCGGACCCCTGGAATGCTTCTGATATATTCGTGCACCCCTTACAAAAGTTCGAAATAACGGCAGCAAATTATGCACATACATTATAATTTTGAAAACCCAAGTTTTCGCACCCTCTGGAATACCCCCGGTTGGGAACCCCTGGTCTAGTAGTTAAAGCACCAAACTAGAAAGCAGGAGATGGTGAGTTCTAGTCCCACCTTAGGCATGAAAGCCGGTTAGGTGACTTTGGGCCAATCACCAGGAGACGGTGAGTTCTAGTCCCGCTTTAGGCATGAAAGCCGGTTAGGTGACTTTGGGCCAATCACCAGGAGACGGTGAGTTCTAGTCCTTCCTTAGGCACGAAAGCTGGTTAGGTGACTTTGGGCCAATCACCAGGAGACGGTGAGTTCTAGTCCCGCTTTAGGCATGAAAGCCGGTTAGGTGACTTTGGGCCAATCACCAGGAGACGGTGAGTTCTAGTCCCACTTTAGGCACGAAAGCTGGTTAGGTGACTTTGGGCCAATCACCAGGAGATGGTGAGTTCTAGTCCCGCTTTAGGCATGAAAGCCGGTTAGGTGACTTTGGGCCAATCACCAGGAGACGGTGAGTTCTAGTCCTTCCTTAGGCACGAAAGCTGGTTAGGTGACTTTGGGCCAATCACAAAGAGATGGTGAGTTCTAGTCCCGCCTTAGGCACGAAAGCCGGTTAGGTGACTTTGGGCCAATCACCAGGAGACGGTGAGTTCTAGTCCTTCCTTAGGCACGAAAGCTGGTTAGGTGACTTTGGGCCAATCACAAGGAGACGGTGAGTTCTAGTCCCGCCTTAGGCACGAAAGCCGGTTAGGTGACTTTGGGCCAATCACCAGGAGATGGTGAGTTCTAGTCCCGCCTTAGGCACGAAAGCCGATTAGGTGACTTTAGTCCAGTCACTTTCTCTCAGCCAACCCACCTCACAGGGTTGTTGTGAAAAGAGGAGGAGGAAAGTGTGATGGATATTTTCGCTGCCTTGAGTTATTTGTAAACATTCGGGCAGTCCTCGATTTAGGACCACAACTGAGTCCCAAATTTTGGTTGCTAAGCAGGTCAGTTAAGTGAATTTTGCCCCATTTTACGACCTTTCTTGCCACAGTGATTAAATGAATCACTGCAGTTGTTAAATTAGGAACACGGTTGTTAAGTGTATCAAGCTTGCTTGTCAGAAGGTCACAAAAGGGGAATTACATGACACCGGGATATTGTAACTGTCATAACTGTCATTTCCTGCCTATGCAGAGGTTTTGGACTAGATGACCTCCAAGGTCCCTTCCAATTTTATTATTATTATAAATAGGAGTCGGTTTCCAAGTGTCTGAATTTTGAACTTATGACCATGGGGATGCTGAAATTTGTGTAAAAAATTAGTCATAAGACCCTTTTATCAATGCCCTTGAATGGACACTAAAAATGATTGTAAACCTAGGACTATGTTTAATAAAGGCAGAAAATAAAGAAAACACAAAGAAAGGAGCAAAAAAATAAATAAATGGATAGAAGGAAAAAGAAAGAGAGATGGAAAGAGAAAGAAAAAAAGGAAAGAAAGAAAAAAGGAAAGGAAAGGAGGGAGAGAAGGAAAGAAGAAAGAAACAGAAAAAATGGAGAGAGGGATGGAGAGGAAATAAATAAATAAATAAATAGAGTGGAGAGAGGCAAGGAGGGAGGGAGAAGAAAGGAAGGAAAGAAGAAAGAAAGAAAGAAAGAAAGAAAGAAAGAAAGAAAGAAAGAAAGAAAGAAAGAAAAGGGAGGGAGGGAGAAGAAAGGAAGGAAAGAAGAAAGAAAGAAAAAGAAAGAAAGAAAGAAAGAAAGAAAGAAAGAAAGAAAGAAAGAAAGAAAGAAAGAAAGAAAGAAAGAAAGAAAGAAAGAGAAAATGGAGAGGTAAGGTGGGAGGGAGAAGAAAGAAAAAGAAAAAAGAGAAAGAGAAAGAAAGAAAAAGAAAGAAAGAAAGAATAGAATGGAGAGAGACAAGGTGGGACGGAGAAGAAAAAGAAATAAAATGGAGAGGTAAGGTGGGAGGGAGAAGAAAGAAAAAAGAAAAAAGAAAGAAAGAATAGAATGGAGAGAGATAAGGTGGGACGGAGAAGAAAAAGAAGAAAGAAAGAAAGAAAGAAAGAAAGAAAAGAAATAGAATGGCGAGAGGTAAAGAGGGAGGGAGAAGAAAGAAAGAAGAAGAAAGAGAAAGGAAGGAAGGAAGGAAGGAAGGATGGATAATGGCTCCCGCATCAAATCTCCAGGAATGAAGGGAGAGTGGAGACGTCCACATAATTCTGGGGTTCTTCACCCACCTTTTTCAACGTAATGATCCCATCCTGTCCCAACATGTCCGTGTGAATGGCAAAGGCCTCGACTCCATCTCCTCCATCCAGGATACTGTAGGCAAGCAGGGCGTTCTCCCCTTCGTCCGGGTCGTGTGCGCGCAGCCTCCCCACCGCAGACCCAGGAGTTGCTGTTTCCACCACAGAAAACTGGTAAGAACCTAGACAGAAACGGGGGGGGGGGGGGGTTGTGTGTGTGGAAGCACAAGCAGAACAACACTTCATTCTCAAGCTTTGGGAATTTGGCATCCTCCGGACGCGTTGGACTACAATTCCCATCCTACTCCAAGCCACGCTGCCAGACGTAAACCACACAGGAAGCACCACCCGACGAGCTACTTCTACACTCCTGCAAAGCTACCTTAACAGATTCCTGCAAGTCTAAAGGTACAAATCTACCGCTGCCTCTTTTAGAGACTGAGAAGCTAAAGGAGGTATTCCTTCTGAGTTTCTTCCTCTGCCCTTTATGCAGTTGTGGGCTAAGCTCTCTCTTATCTGGCCATTCTCTAGGTAGCTTTTCTCCCTCCCCTCCCTGTTTCCCAAGGTCTTCCTCACATACCGCAGGACAGTTCAAATTTACAGACTTACAACTGTTCATTTCGTCACCGTTCCAAGTCACAACGGCACCGTTAAAAGGACCGTTTTTCACACGACGGTTGCGGCATCCCCCACGGTCACACAATCAAAATTCGGACCCTTGGCAACCAACTCCTACTTATGACGGTCGCACCGTCCCGGGAATCAGGTCATCCGCTCTGGCGACCTTCTTACGAGCAAAATCGAAGGGGAAGGCGGATTCGCTTAACCACCGCGTTACCAACCTAAACACTGCGGCGGTTCACAACGATGGCAAGACAGGTCACAGAAAGAGACAAAATTCACTTGAGAAATGTTTCGCTTGGCGACACAATTTTTTTTGGGGGGGGAGAAGGTGTCTGTTGAGGACTACCGGTAATGACTTAAAATCATTTAAAAAAATAATTTAATTTTTGTCAGTCGCGTTTTGTTTTCTTTCTGTTTCTTTTGTGGTTGTATTCCACTGTTGAATAGAATAGAATAGAATAGAATAGAATAGAATAGAATAGAATAGAATAGAATAGAATAATATTAGAATAGAACAATATTGGAATAGAACAGAACAGAACAGAACAGAACAGAATAGAACAGGGGTGTCAAACTCCATTTCATTGAGCGCCGCATCAGCATTGCGGTTGCCCTCAGGGGGTCGGGTGGGTGTGGCCTGGGTGGGCGTGGCCTACTGGGTGGGCGTGGCCAGCTCTACATCGTTCCCATCAAGGGTGCCTATGGGGGCCTGGGCAGGAGTGGGACAGATCTGAGGGTCTCTGGCAGAAGGAGGGTCTCTGGGCCAGGGCCAAGGCAGTGGGGGCCGTTCCCTCACTGTTTCCAGGATGGCTTCGCGGGCCGCATGATACCACTTCACAGGCCGGATATGGCCCCCGGGGCTTGTGTTTGACATGTCTGGAATAGAACATTAGAATAGAATAGAATAGAATAGAATAGAATAGAATAGAATAGAATAGAATAGAATAGAATAGAATAGAATAGAATAGAATAGAATAGAATAATATTAGAATAGAACAATATTGGAATAGAACAGAACAGAACAGAACAGAACAGAACAGAATAGAATAGAACATTAGAATAGAATAGAATAGAATAGAATAGAATAGAATAGAATAGAATAGAATAATATTAGAATAGAACAATATTAGAATAGAATAGAATAGAATAGAATAGAACATTAGAATAGAATAGAATAGAATAGAATAGAATAGAATAGAATAGAATAGAATAGAACATTAGAATAGAATAGAATAGAATAGAATAGAATAGAATAGAATAGAATAGAATAGAATAGAATGGAATGGAATGGAATGGAATGGAATGGAATGGAATGGAATGGAATGGAATAGAATAGAATAGAATAGAAAATATGGAATAGAATAGAATAGAATAGAATAGAATAGAATAGAATAGAATAGAATAGAATAGAATAGAATAGAATAGAATAGAATAGAATAGAATAGAATAACAGAGTTGGAAGGGACCCTGGAGGTCATCTAGTTCAACCCCCTGCTCAGGCAGGAAACCCTATCCCGTTAGAGACAAACGGCTGTCCAATCTCTTCTTAAAAACTTCCAGTGTTGGAGCATTCACAGCTTCTGGTGGCAGGTGGTTCCACTGGTTAATTGTTCTGACTGACACCCCTCCCCCTGTTCTTTGTGGCAGCCCCTCGTACTTTAGCAACTCTACGATTGGAGCGAGTTCAGATCCATATCCTGCCTTCGTTGTCATCTGCCTTGCTACAAGGCTGGCTGACTTCCAGGGCATTGCTTGCTGGACATAATTATTCCAGATGTTGCACTACTTCCTCTCATCATTAGTTCCCACCTCTCTGGCCAATCTATTTCACGCCTCGTGAAGATGAACTTGTCAGGCAGCTGTTAAAATTGATGGATGGGTTGGCTGGCTGGCTGGCTGAAAATATTTATAGCCCCCTCCCTTCCCTCGCGCCCACCCCCTACCGCTTTCAAGACCATCCGGTGATGGGTTGCAACTCATAAGAAGTATTCCCGAGATGTAATCACCTATGAGAGACAGCCTGGTAACCCCGAGAGATGTCTGAGGGACAAGCAGACATCGTGGAGCCCGTGTCCCACATACAAGAAGGAAAAGCCAGGCGTTGAAAGGCAGACGAATGTCATGCTTGATATTCCTTGATGTCTGGAGAAAGGACGTTTACCCCCCCAAAAGCAGAAGCTTTTGAGCTTCCATGCGCAGCACATCCCTGAGATATGCATTCAAGGAGTCCTCGGTCCTTGCACACAAGGAGACACTAACTAGGCCAAGGCTAGGCAACCTTGGCTCTTTTAGGACTCGTGGACTTCAACTCCCAGCATTCCTGAGCTGACTTCTCATGTCCTGGGAGCCGATGTTTCCACATCTCCACTTCTCTGGGTGTACAAAGAGGGCCAAATCTCCTTCTCCACAACTCTGCCCCTCTTCTAAGTAGCTCTTTCTCACTTACTCTGTGGGAAGCGAGGAGGGTTATCGTTGACGTCACTGAGCGTGACCGTGACGGTGGTGCTTCCAGACAGTCCGCCGGTATGCCCACCCATGTCTTTGGCCTGCACCACGACGAGAAATTCCTGTTGAGTTTCACGGTCCATATTGGGAGTGGCCGTCCGAATCACACCTAACGTCACGGGGAGAGGGAAGGAAGGCGAGAATCAGAGAAGGGCAGAGAAGAATTGGCTGATGAATCGGGCAGGAAAGAAATTCGAGTTTCGGAGTCCCACCCACCCATGATGGAGAAATTGCAGAGAAGGCAACCTGCAACGTGGCTGAGCACATCAAATACACATCAGTTGTAGGGGGAGAACATGGTGGCCGAGCCAAAACGTCCAATGGTCTCTAGGCTCAGGTGATGAGTTAGATGGATGGATGGGTGGAGAGATGGATGGGAAGAATGGGCAGATGGATGAATGGAGAGATGGATGGATGGGAAGAACACATGGAAAGTTGGATGGATGGAACAATTGATGGATGAAAAGATGGAAGGATGGAGGTATGGAATGGATGGAAATATGGATGGATGGAAGGCTGGATAGATGGGAAGAATGAATAGGTGGATAGGTGGATGGATGGATGGATGGATGGATGGATGGGAAGAAGAGAGGGAAAGATGGATGGATGAAAAAATGGATGGATGGATGAAAGAATGGAGGGAGGGAGGGATGGGTGGATGAATGGAGGGAGGGAATGAATGGAAATATGGATGGAAGGATGGATAGATGGGAAAAATGAATAGATAGATGGATGGATGGATGGATGGATGGATGGAACAGACAGAAAGATGGGTGGAAAAATGGAGGGAGGGAGGGAGGGAGGGAGGGAGGGAGGGAGGGGAAGATAGATGGAAAGATGAATGGATGGAAGAACAGATGGATGGGAGAATGAAAGGATGGATGGATGGGAAGAACAGATAGAGGGACGGATGGAAGGATGGATAGATGGGAAGAAGGAATAGATGGATAGATGGATGGATAGATGGATGGGAAGAACAGACAGAAAGATGGATGGAAGAATGGATGGATGGAAGAATGAAAGGATGGATGGAAAACTGATTGAATAAAATTAGCTGTAGATGGACGAATGTTCAGAGAAGGAACTTCTCCTTCTACTACATCAACAGCCCCAGCAGAGAAGAAAGGGAGGTACCTTCACCCTCAATGGTGGCATCTAGCCAGCAACCCACAGGAGCTCGACTAAGGTCTTTGTCTTAAAAGCATTTTTCAAGATCAGGAGAGGTGAACCCAGAGCTAAGAAAGTGAAGAGAGCCATCCCTCCCTCCCAGTTGGCTTTGAGGGCCAACTGGGCTATCTTCTAATCTAAAGCAGGGGTGTTCAAACGTGGCCCATTGATGACTTGTGGACTTCAACTCCCAGAATTCCTCAGCCAGGCACATGTGCCTGGCTGAGGAATTCTGGGAGTTGAAGTCCACAAGTCATCAAAGGGCCAGGTTTGAAGACCCCTGTTCTAAACACATGGCCGGCTCCTTAACCTCTGTGAAGTTCAGAGCATCTGTTGTCCCACCAGGCCATCCCCCCCAACTACCGGTTGTTCCCCTGGATGCCTGCTTTTTCTTCTCCCCTACAGCGTGTGAGGGGGTGTGACACTTGTACCCCTTGCATTCCTCCCCAAAAGCTATCGCCCCCTCCCCATCGTGTACCCGTCTGGGGGTCGACGGAGAAGAACGGCAAGCCTTCGAGTACCGTATAGACCAGCTTGGCGCTGTTCCCGTAGGTCGGATCATCCGCGTCGTGGGCCGTCACCTGGATCACGGACGTACCTGCGGGAACGGAGTGGGAGAAGGGGGGAAAAAAGGGGGGGCTGGTTGTGTGAAGGGCAGGAGGCAGGCAGGCGTGCATCTGAAGAGAGGAGAGGCAAGGATTGTTCAGAGCAAGCTCATGATCTGCCTAAGACTCAGCCTGAAATAGGACGGTTCTTAGCAGGTTGTGTGGACTAGACCATGGAGTTATCAGAACATAACAGAATAACAGAGTTGGGAGGGACCTTGGAGGTCTTCTAGTCCAGCCCCCTGCTCAAGCAGGACACCCTCTACCATTTTCAGACAAGTGGCTGCCCAGTTTCTTAAAAACCTCCAGTGATCAGGCACCCGCCACTTCTGGTGGCCAGCTGTTCCACTGGTTAAATGTCCTCACTGTTGGGAAATTTCTCCTTAATTCCAGGTTGCTTCTCTCCTTGATTAGTTTCCATCCGTTGCTTCTTGTCTTGTTTAGTCCTTCTTTGCTCTAGACCGGCAATAGCCAAATCCTGCAAGCCTTCTTGATATGTTTTAGTCTCCAGGTTCTTAGTTAAAGACAGTTAAAGGACTTAATTATTCTGTCAGGAAATTCCTCCTTAGTTCTAGGTTGCTTCTCTCCTTGATTAGTTTACATCAGGGCTCTTCAAACTTGGCCCTATTGTGACTTGTGGACTTCAACTTTCAGAATTCCTCAGCCAGTGTGCCTGGCTAAGGAATTCTGGGAGTTGAAGTCCACAAGTCATAAAAGGGCCAAGTTTGAAGACCCCTGGTTTACATCTGTTGCTTCTTGTCCTGCCCTCAGGTGCTTCGGAGAATAGCTTGACTCCCTCTTCTTTGGGGCAGCCCCTGAGATATTGGAACACTGCTATCATGTCACCCCTCGTCCTTCTCTTCGTTAAACTAGACATACCCAATTCCTGCAACTGTCCTTCGTATGTTTTAGCCTCCAGCCCCCTGATCATCTTTGTTGCTCTTCTCTGCGCTCTTTCCAGAGTCTCAACATCTTTTCTTATATCCCGGCGGCCAAAACTGGACGCAGCATTCCAAGTGTGGTGTGACACACTTAGAATACGCAGTCGCTTATGGCAATTCAGCAGAAAATCCAGCCGCCCTATCATATCAGAGTAGAAAAGGAATGTTGGAAAGAGACCTCGGAGGTCATCTAGTCCGACCCTTTCCAGGCAGGAATCCCCAGCAACCCCTTAGCAAAGTCAAGAGCAAATGTTTGCATTTGGCTGCCTTTTGAAGGCTGAAGAAGAAAATAGCGTTAAAACAAACAAGCCAACAAAAAAAAAACCCTCTGGGAAAGCCAAAGTTTTAAAAATCCTCTCTTAAGTCCTTTACCTCCGTTAGGGATGACCGATTTATTTTCCTTTTTCGCAACCTGCGGCCAGCCTTGCTCTGTTTATTTCTAGGGAGCAGCTGAGTTCTTTAAAAAATAAAACACCTGGTCCGCCCAAAGGCCTACAGCCGAAAAAACGGTTTGGAAAAGCGTTCCCATAGCAACATAGATCAAACCCTCCAGAAACATTCAAACAGGCACAATCTCAATTTAAAACAAGCTGGGAACGGTTAGATCTGCGAAACAGAAGGCCTGGGGAGGGAGTTGGGGGGGGGGACGTTCCCAACTCAATGCAATTGTCCAGTTTGCCAAACAAATGTAAAACACATTTATTGTAGATCAACTTTAAGATCAGTGGACTTCAATTCCCAGAATTCCCCAGCCAGCATGCTGGGCAATAAGTCACTTTTTTTTCAGGGCTGTTGTAACTTTGAATGGTCGCTAAATGAACTGTTCTGACCCAAGGACTACCTAGTTTCGCCCATTTGTGGACAAGGCCACCTGCAACTCTACTGTGTGAGCCACAGGACCACAGGACCAAAGCCACGTCTGAACCAATGTAATAAGCTTAGGGGTTTAGGTTAGTGGTAGGGACCCAATGGGGGTGTTTGTTACTGGAGGTGGTTGACCAATTAAAAAGTAATCCCACCTTCCACCTCTTAGAATGGACTAGACTAGACTAGACTAGACTAGAATAAAATATATAGACTAGACTAGACTAGACTAAAGGGACGCGGTGGCTCAGTGGGTTAGGACGCTGAGCTTGTCGATCAGAAGGTCGGCAGTTTGGCGGGTCGAATCCCGAGTGCCACGTAACAGAGTGAGCGCCTGTTACTCGTCCCAGCTTCTGCCAACCTAGCAGTTCAAAAGCACATAAAATTGCAAGTAGAAAAATAGGGACCGCTACGGTGGGAAGGTAACAGCGTTCCGTGCGCCTTTGGTGTCTAGTCATGCCGGCCACATGACCACGGAGATGTCCTCGGACAAGCGCTGGCTCTTCGGCTTCGAAACGGAGATGAGCACCGGCCCCTAGAGTCGGAAACGACTAGCATGCATGTGCGGGGGAACCTTTACCTTTACCTCTAGACTAGACTAGACTAGACTAGACTAGACTAGAATAGACTAGAATAGACTAGACTAGAATAGAATAGAATAGAATAGAATAGAATAGAATAGAATAATAAAATATAGACTAGACTAGACTAGACTAGAATAATAAAATATAGACTAGACTAGACTAGACTAGACTAGACTAGACTGGAATGGAATGGAATGGAATGGAATGGAATGGAATAATGATAATAGGAGAGGAGAGGAGAGGAGAGGAGAGGATGACAGAAGAGGAGAAAATGATAATAGAAGAATAGACTACACTAGATTAGACTAGAATAATAAAATATAGACTAGACTAGACTAGACTAAACTAGACTGGACTAGAATAGAACAATAAAACATAATAGAATAGAATAGAATAGAATAGAATAGAATAGAATAGAATAGAATAGAATAGAATAGAATAGAATAGAATAGAATAGAATAGAATAGAATAGAATAGAAGTTGGAAGGGACCCTGGAGGTCATCTAGTCCAGCCCCCTGCTCAAGCAGCAGAACCTCCCTCCCAATCCCCCCCACACTTTGGACCGAGTGTCCAGCTCCCTCCTTTCCCATCTGGTGTTAATGCTTTTATTTGTTAATGATTTAATCCACTGTGTCTCTGTGATGGTTTGATTTGAATGCTTTTTAATACTTTAATGTTTTTTATGCTGCAGGCCGTCCAGAGTCGTTGGATACAAGACCAGTGGCAAATAAATGTCATAAAGAAATAAACAAATAAATAAAAAGGGCTATTTACTGAGATCAGGTTTTCCTCTGATTAAGCCTTTTCTTATTCCCCAAGTTAGGAACTTTAAGATGAGTGGACTTCTACTCCCAGAATTCTCCAGCCAAATTGCTGACTCGAGAATTCTGGGGGTTGAAGTCCACAGATGCTGGCTGGTGAATTCTGGGAGTTGAAATCCACACATGCTGGCTGGGGAATTCTGGGAGTTGAAATCCACACATGCTGGCTGGGGAATTCTGGGAGTTGAAATCCACACATGCTGGCTGGGGAATTCTGGGCATTGAAATCCACACATGCTGGCTGGGGAATTCTGGGAGTTGAAGTTCAATTCGCCAAGTTTGAAAAATAATGGACTAAGCCAACATTTTGGGCTGTTAAGAATCCTTGTGTATTCCTCAATTATAATTCAGGAAGGAAACCCACTTGGGCTCAATAATATCGTAATGTTGACAGATAATGTCAACACACCTCATTTTAAATTGGCTTTTTTAATTAGGTCTCATTTCACACAATGTATTTAAGGCACCAAGCTGGGTGCCAAAGCATACCTTGAACAAGAAATCATGCAACTGGCTTGGTTGGCCCCCACATTTTAGCCAGAAAAATACACAATAGAGGTATGTGTTTTACAGCATAATCATTTACTGCCCATTTGAAGTTGCAATAACACTGAAAAAAGTGACTTTATGCATCATTTTTCACACTTATGACCCCTGCAGCATCCCTCTAGTCACATGATCAAAATTCAGACGCCTGGCAACCGGTTCATAGTTATGACGGGTGCAGCATACCAGTGTCACGTGATCCCTTTTTCGGCTTTCTGGCAAGCAAAGTAAATGGGGAAGCCAGATTCACTTAACAACCGTGTTACTAAACGGCTGCCCTGATTCACTTAACAACTGTGGCAAGGAAGGTCGTAAAGTGGGACAAAACTTACTGAACAAACGTCTCACTTAGTAACAGAACTTTTAGGTTTTAGGCCTGCCTGTAAAAAGACTCGGAAGGGACACAATTTGGGCTTAAAACGTCCGTTTTTGGTACATTCCACGAGTTGGGACTTTACCTCTCCTGGAAGTTGCGTGAACGTTGTTAATTTTTTTTAGGGGAAAAAATGGCCCATCGTCAGAAAGAATAAGAACAACAGGGCCAGAAACAAAATACAAGTAGTCCTCAAACTTACATCCATTCATTTAGTGACCGTTCGAAGTTGCAGCGGCGCTGAAAAAAATGAGTTAGGAAAGTTGTTCGCACTTACGACAGGGCAGCCTGCAGCCGTGGTCACAGGGTCAAAATTTGGACGCTTGGCAACTGGTTCCTATTTACGACCTTTTCTGTCGTTAAGCAAGACAGCTCAGTGAATTTTTCCACATGGTGCGACCTTTCTTGCCGCAGGGGTTAAGTCAATTAAATTAAATTAAACTTTGATATTTTTTTTGTTGATTAGATAGGCTTGTTGTTATAGAAAAGGCTAGTATATAGTATTTTGTCAAAGTAAAAAAAATGAGGTTGTAAAGTTATTACCTTCTACTGTGCCAGGATTAGAAATCAATTCCTTTTTTTTTTCCCTTTTTCCCTTTCTATCCCACATTCTCTTTTTCTTTCCCCTAGTTTTCCATTAGAGGTAGTCCTTGACTTACGACCACATTGGAACCCAAAATTTCTCTTGCTAAGTGAGAAAACGGTGACGTGAGTTTTGGCCCTCTTTTACGACCTCTTCTTGCCACAGTTGTTAAGGGAATCGCTGCCGTGGTTAAATTGGGAACACGGTCGTTAAGCGAATCGAGATTTCCACACACACACCCCTTGACTTTGCTGGTCAGGAAGTCACAAAAGGGGAAATCACGTGACCCCAGGACACGGCGACCGTCATAAATATGAGTCGGTTGCCAAGGTCTGAATTTTGAATGTCACCCTCTCCAGTTTTCCACTGGGAAAAAAAAAAATTAGAGGTCCCTTCCTGTTGCGTGGTCAGGAGGAGCAGGAACTCCACGGATCATCTGGAGATGTTCTCCTCACTTTTCCGGCAACCGACTCACCGACATTGCTCATCTCCGGCACGGTGGCATGATAAGGGCCCTGGAGGAAGACGGGTGGATTGTCATTAATGTCCTGGACTTTGATAATAAACTCCGAGGGTGGCTCCAGAGGCCGGTTGGAGGCCCGATCCACCGCTTGAGCCAGCAACGTATACTGGGCCTTCTCCTCTCGATCCAACGTCTTGGTGACATGGATGTTGCCTGTCTTCTCATCGATGACGAAGACCGTGCCTGCCCCTTCTCCGGTCAAGACATACTTGATACGGCCTTCCCCACGATCCACATCCGTGTGCAACTGCCAAAGAGAAGGAAGACATACAAGGAAGGACGTTGGCCAACGGGATCTGTCAGGGTTGAAGAGTAAGATCAGGTGGGCCAATCTTCTTGAGATGAATGTAGAATGATAGCATTGGAAGGGACCTTGGAGGTCTTCTAGTCCAACTCCCTGCTCAAGCGGGAGGCCCTACACCACTTCAGACAAATGGTTGTCCAATCTCTTCTTGGAAACCTCCAGTGATGGAGCACCCACAACTTCTGGTGGCAAGCAGTTCCACTGGTTAACTGTTCTCACCGTTAGGACATTTGTCCTTAGTTCTAGCTTGGATCTCCAGTCCTCCCAAGCTGTGGACTTCCTATGACTTGAAGAACTGCAAGTTGCAATGGACCACCTACCAGAAGACCACCCAGATCCGAGGATTCCGGGTAGAAGAACCAATTGGTCTTCCAGAGAGGTAGAATCAAGATCACGCGAAGTGTTAGTACCACTTCCTAATACCCGGGTAAGACCGCAGTTGGGAAGGTCTATGGAGATTTTCAGAGCTCACGAAGCTTCTTGCATGAGAAGCAAAACCTCTTCAAGGAGAAAAAAAAGAAAGTCCAATTGCCTCCTGGGAAAAAAAGCACCTTTGGGACCGCACATGGAATATTGCATCCGTGTTTGGTCACATGATAAAATAAAAGACGTTGAGCCTCTGGAAAGAGCACAGAGAAGAGCAACAAAGGTGATTAGGGGGCTGGAGGCTGAAACGTACGAAGAATGGTTGCAGGAATTGGGGATGTCTAGTTGAATGAAGAGAAGGGCCAGAGGTGACATGATAGCAGTGTTTCAATATTTGAGGGGCTGCCCCAAAGAAGATGGGGTCAACTTATTGTCCAAAGCGCCCGAAGGCAGGACAAGAAGCAACGGATGGAAACTCATCAAGGAGAGAAGCAACCTGGAATCAAGGAGAAATTTCCTGATAGCAAGAACAATAAATCAATGGAACAACTTGCCTTCAGAAGCTTTTGTAGAAAGAGACAGGACAGTCTTAATACTGCCTATTACATTTTTTCTGCATTCAGCATCCAATTAGTGGAATGTTTATTGATTCTGATCTGGCCTTTGGTCGAAGACAGAATTTTAAATATTTCCTCCCCCCCCCTTCTTTCTGGTCAATTCCAGGAAGATCACACATCACGATGAGAAGTTTGGGAAAGTTTGCATTAATTTCTAAAATGCCAGATCTGGCTGTGGGAGAACTGACCAGGGAGAACTTTAGAGAAGAAAAGGCCACGAATGAAGAATCTCCAAAAAGAAGAAAAGGGAATCAAACTATATATATATATCCAAGATGAAGTAGAGAGACCACATTGGAAACTGATCATGGAGAGAAGCAACCTGGAATTAAGAAGAAACTTCCTGACAGCGAGGACAATCAACCAGTGGAACAGCTGGCCACCAGAGGTTGTGGGTGCTTCATCACTGGAGGCTTTTAAGAAGAGACTAGACAATCACCTGTTTGAGATGGTGTAGGTTCTCCTGCTTGAGCAAGGGGCTGGACTAGAAGACCTCCAGGGTCCCTTCCAGCTCTATTCTATTCTATTCTATTCTATTCTATTCTATTCTATTCTATTCTATTCTATTCTATTCTATTCTATTCTATTCTATTCTATTATTATTACATTACATTACATTTCTATTCTATTCTATTCTAAATTCCATTCTATTCTATATTTAATTATTCTATTCTATTCTATATTCCATTCTATTTCTTATTCTATTCTATTCTATTCTATTCTATTCTATTCTATTCTATTCTATTCTATTCTATTCTATTCTATTCTATTCTATTCTATTCTATTCTATTATTCTATTCTATTCTATTCTATTCTATTCTATTCTATTCTATTCTATTCTATTCTATTCTATTCTATTCTATTCTATTCTATTCTATTCTAAATTTCTATTCTATTCTATTCCATTCCATTCCGTATTTTATTCTTCTATTCTATTCTATTCTATTCTATTCTATTCTATTCTATTCTATTCTATTCTATTCTATTCTATTCTATTCTATTCTATTCTATTCTATTCTATTCTTATTACATTACATTACATTACATTACATTTCTATTCTATTCTATTCTAAATTCCATTCTATTTCTTATTCTATTCTATTCTATTTCTTATTCTATTCTATTCTAGATTTCATTGGAAGGCTAATTAAGGAAAGTCCTTCATTAAACTCTGCTACCATGGATATCCATGGGGCTAGTATGCAGGATTCTCCTCAACGTAAGATCCCTTCTGAGAAATTTCCTTCAGGGCTCACCCTTCCAATGAGGACAGGTTCTGGACCAGAATATTCCTCAATGACGAAGAACTGGTTCCACACCCAGCTGCGACGAGTCCTGAAGAGCGGTCTCTCCCAACGTTGAGAGAGGTTTCCACGGAAGGACCCGGCCTTGGCTCCTTGGCTGGGGGGCACGAGGCGGCCTGCGCAACCACACCCTCCCAGCCAAGCGAGGAGAAACTGCAGGAAGCTGATCATGGCTTGTCCCCCCCAGGTTCAGTCACCTCGCGACAAGACGCTCAGCTCTTCTGCATGGCCCATAGAGATCGGCTACCCCATCTGGGTGGATCTGGACACAAGGAAGAGGATTGGAGCTTAAACAGGCCTTCCCAGCCATGGTGATCAACCACAGGATCTTCGAACGAACCCACCAGCAGAACATCTGGGCACCTTTGGGTTCCATGTTTCCAGCTCTACATGTCTTTTGGTCAGATTATTTGAAGGACCATCTTTCATGGATGACATCTAACATCTGACCCACCAGAGCAAGGAAGCCGAGGATGTTATGGGTCCTCTTTCCTAAGGAAGTCCCTCCAGTGCAAGGGTCTCCAAACTCGGCACCTTTAAGACTTGCGTCCCAAAGGTGCTTTTTCGCTTCTCCTCCAGGAAGCTTCTTCAACTCTGAGCTGAAGAAGCTTCTTGGATGAGAAGCGAAACATCTTCAAAGAAAAAAAGAAAGTCCAGTTGCCTCGTGAAAAGGCATCTTTGGAACTACTACGACCTGGATGACTGAGAATCTCCATAGGCATTTAAGACTTGGGGACTTCAACTCCCAGAATCCCTCAGGCTGGGGAATTCTGGGAGTTGAAGTCCACAAGCCTTAAAGTTGCCAGGTTTGGAGAACCCCGGGCCTAGTGGGACCAAGGAGAAGGGACGTCTCTGTGGTGGCTCTCTCCCTGTGGGACACTAACCTTGCAGAAATAGGACCGGCCGCCATCTTGAAACTCTTTCGAAAGGCCCCAAAGACCTGGGTTTGCCAATCGGCCTGGGGACCCCCAAGTGATGCAGTGCCTGTCAAACTGTTGGTTTGATACTTGTCACCGGCAGGGTGGGGAGTGGGAATTTATTGAGTTTCGTACTGGAGTCCCCCTGAGTATGTTGGGCAGCCACGCAAATTATCTAGGGCAAACAAACATCTGCACTGCAAATGGACGAAACAATCGGGGTCTCTTAAAAAGCATCTTTGGATTCTGTGGTTAGCATGAACCACAGATCACATCCCAGCAGTGAGCGTGTCTCTAGCCGCATATGTGTCCCTACTCAACGCCTGAACTCCTCTCCTTCTGCAAGCGTGGGGCGCAGCTGCTTCTTCTGAAATGAAGTGCCCTGATGTGGTAATTTCCAGCCATACTGATTCCCCAAAAGTTGGCTCTCCTCTAGCCAGATGGAGCCCTTAACATTTTCATTGTGTTTCTTTACCAACGTATGACTCAGGGCAAGGTCGCTGCTTTCTCCGAAAGAGAGATCCTTTGAGTCTGGACTGGCATCTCCCTATGGCCAGCAATAGAAAAAATAGGAGATAGATAGATAGATAGATAGATAGATAGATAGATAGATAGATAGATAGATAGATAGATAGATAGACAGACAGACAGACAGACAGACAGAGACAGACAGACAGACAGACAGACAGGATGAATGGATAAATGGATGGATGGATGGATGGATGGATAGAGAGATGATTGATAGAAATGATGGATGGCTGGCTGGCTGAAGATCTATCAATCATCTATCTATTATCTATCTATCATCTATCTATTTTCATCCATTCTCTCTGTCTCTTTATCTCATAGATAGATAGATAGATAGATGATAGATAGATAGATAGATAGATAGATAGATAGATGATAGATAGATAGATAGATAGATGATAGATAGATAGATAGATAGATGATAGATAGATAGATAGATAGATAGATAGATAGATAGATAGATGATAGATAGATAGATAGATAGATAGATAGATAGATAGATAGACAGACAGACAGACAGACAGACAGACAGGATGAATGGATAAATGGAGAGAGAGATGATTGATAGAAATAATAATAATAATAATAATAATAATAATAATAATAATAATAATAATAATAATAATAATAATAATAATAATTTAATTTTTATACTGCCCTTCTCCCGAAGGACTCAGGGCGGTGTACAGGGCAATACAATAAAATACAATATATAAAAATTAAAAGAAATATTAAATACAGTAGCCCAATTAAATAGATGGCTGGCTGGCTGAAGATCTATCAATCATCTATTATCTATCTATCATCTATGTATCTATTTTCATCCATTCTCTCTGTCTCTTTATCTCAGATAGATAGATAGATAGATAGATAGATAGATAGATAGATAGATAGATAGATAGATAGATAGATAGATAGATAGACAGACAGACAGTCAGACAGACAGACAGACAGACAGGATGGATGGATGGATGGATGGATGGATGGATGGATGGATGGATGGATGGATGGAGAGAGAGATGATTGATAGAAATGATGGATGGATGGATGGATGAAAATCTATCTATCATCTATCTATTTTCATCCATTCTCTCTGTCTCTTTATCTGATAGATAGATAGATAGATAGATAGATAGATAGATAGATAGATAGATAGATAGATAGATAGATAGATAGATAGATAGACAGACAGACAAGATGAATGGATAAATGGATGGATGGATGGAGAAAGAGATGATTGATAGAAATGATGGATGGATGGTTGAAGATCTATCAATCATCTGTCTATTATCTATCTATCATCTATGTATCTATTTTCATCCATTCTCTCTGTCTCTTTATCTTAGATAGATAGATAGATAGATAGATAGATAGATAGATAGATAGATAGATAGATAGATAGACAGACAGACAGATAGATAGATAGATA
>NC_138205.1:4395080-4572580 GCF_964194415.1 Vipera berus | reverse complement strand
AGCCAGGAGGTTTCTCATGTGGAAGATGGGGCTAGAATTCACAATCTCCTTCCTAACCCTAACCCTTCCTTCCTTCCTTCCTTCCTTCCTTCCTTCCTTCCTTCCTTCCTTCCTTCCTTCCTTCCTTTCCTTCTTTCTCTCTTTCTCCTTCCTTCTACCCTCCCTTCCTTTTCTTTTCCTTTCCTCCCTCCCTCCCTCCCTTAACTTTTCTTTCTTTCCTTTTCTCTTTTCCTCCCTCCCTTCCTCCTTTTCCTTCCTTCCCCTTCTCTCCTTCCCACTGTTATTCCCTTCCTTCCTCTCATCCTCATCTCTTTCCTTCCTTCCTTCCTTCCTTCCTTCCTTCCTTCCTTCCTTCCTTCATCCCTTCCTTCCTTCCTTCCTTCCTTCCTTCCTTCCTTCCTTCCTTCCTTCCTTCTCCTTCCTTCCTTTCCTTCTTTCTCTCTTTCTCCTTCCTTCTACCCTCCCTTCCTTTTCTTTTCCTTTCCTTCCTCCCTCCTTCCCTTAACTTTTCTTTCTTTCCTCCTTTTTTCCTCCCTCCCTTCCTCCTGTGCTGGATTTGGGCACCAGACCATGAAGTCCTCGACCTACAACCGCAACGCAGCCTGCCCATTACAGTCCTAACATTCACAAAACAGGCGAGTCTGGGACCAACCCGATTTTGCAATCTCTTTCCCCACCCACACGGTTATTAAGTGAATCACACGGTCATTAAGTGAAATCCAGTTTTCCCCCCCTCCCCCCCCAATTGTCGGAAGCTGGCTGGGAAGGTCGTAAAATGGAGGACACACGATCCTGGGATGCTACAAGGGTGATAAATGTATATCCGTTGCTAAGCGGACCATGGGGACATGGTTGGTTGTAAGTGTGAGGACTGGCCCTGTCACTTTTTCCAGTGCCGTTGTAACTTGGAACGATTACTACACAAATGGTCGTAGGTCAAGGAATAACTGGGTTTGGGCAACAGGCCAGGGGCACCTGAGCTGGTTAAGCGTGTGGTGCAAAACAGAGTCCATTTCTGACTGTCGTTTGCTGCCCAAAACAGGTGGTCCTCGACTTACGACCCCAGTGGACCCCCAAATTTCTCCTTAAGCAAGAGCTGTTAAGTGAACTTTGCCCCATTTTACGACCTATAATCCGAATTAACCTGGCCTTAATGAACCCTGGCAGGCCACTAATCCAGGTTAGAATCAGCCATGGGAAACAGAAGATGGAGGGAAAGCCATAACTTTTAACCCAAAGGTGGGGAACAAGGGCCCCCCCTTATGACTGGTGGACTTCAACTCCCAGAGTTCCTCAGCCAGAAAGATGGATTAGAACAGGGGTGGGGAACTATGACCCCCCTTATGACTGGTGGACTTCAACTCCCAGAGTTCCTCAGCCAGAAAGATGGATTAGAACAGGGGTGGGGAACTATGACCCCCCTTATGACTGGTGGACTTCAACTCCCAGAGTTCCTCAGCCAGAAAGATGGATTAGAACAGGGGTGGGGAACTATGACCCCCCCTTATGACTGGTGGACTTCAACTCCCAGAGTTCCTCAGCCAGAAAGATGGATTAGAACAGGGGTGGGGAACTATGACCCCCCTTATGACTGGTGGACTTCAACTCCCAGAGTTCCTCAGCCAGAAAGATGGATTAGAACAGGGGTGGGGAACTATGACCCCCCTTATGACTGGTGGACTTCAACTCCCAGAATTCCTCAGCCAGCAAAATGGATTAGAACAGGGGTGGGGAACTATGGATCCCATTATGACTGGTGGACCAACTCCCAGAATACCTGGGCCAGCATGGCTGCCACAGGAATTCTGGGAATTGAAGTCCACAAGTCATAAAAGGGGCCATAGTTCCCCACCTGTTTTCTAACCCATCTTTGTGTAGCATGTGATGTGAGGGAAGAGGCGGTTAAATAAAAAGGATGATATTCTAAATTTGCATTTCAAAAATATCTGAAAGCAGTCCACATTGCAAGTGGGAAAGCCAGGAAATTTGTGTCTGTCTGTGTGCGTGTGTGTCTATGTCTGTGTGTCTATGGGCATGTGTGAAAGCTGTATGACTCAGAACGATATCACGGGATCGAAATTATCATGGACCTCAAAGGTGTGCGTATGGGTGTGTTTTTGCGTAAGCTCTGAGACTCAAGAGGGATGCCATGAGGGCCAAGATTTTCATTCATGGACCTCAAAGGGGTATGTGTTTGTGTGCTTGCAAGTTTGTGTGTACGTTCTGGGACTCAGAATGATGTACAACTTCATTTACTGATCATTCAAAGTTACAACGGCACTGGAAAAAAGGAACATGATCGTTTTTCACACTTAGGATCAAAGTTTCACCTGATCAAAATTCAGACGCTTGGCAACTGATTCATACTTACGACGGTCGCAATGTCTCCCCGGGGTCATCTGACCCCCTTTTATGACCTTATGACAAGCAAAGTCAATGGGGAAGCCGGATTCACTTAACAACCGTGTTACCAACTTAAACAACTGCATCATTTCACTTAACAATGGTGGCAAGAAAGATTGCCAAATGGGTTGAAACTCACTTGACAAATGTCTCACTTAGTAACAGAAATTTTGGGCTCCCTTGTGGCCGTAAGTCAAGGGCTGCCTGCACCTCAAAGGCCTCCGAAGTCCGGAATCAGCCTCAAATATTTGGGTTTTGCAATAAAGTTGAAGAAAGTCGAGAGCCACCCAAAGGGTCTACCTCCCCCCACACCAACCCACAACCCCCTGGCTGTGGAGCATGGGACGTTGGGCTGCAAAACTCGCTCTTTAAGGACTCCTCCTCTAAATAAAATAAAATAAAATAATAAAATAAAATAAAATAAAATAAAATAAAATAAAATAAAATAAAATAAAATAATAAAATAAAATAAAATAAAATAAAATAAAATAATAAAATAAAATAAAATAAAATAATAAAATAAAATAAAATAAAATAAAATAAAAAAATAATAAAATAAAATAAAATAAAATAAAATAAAAAAATAAAATAAAATAAAATAAAATACTAACAACTGTAACGATTCACTTAACGACTGTGGCAAGGAAGGTCGTAAAATAGGGCAAAGTTCACTTAACAAATGTTTCACTTAGCAGCAGAAATGTTGGGCTTAATTGTGGTCGTAATTTGAGGCCTGCCTGTAGATGCTTCCATGAAAGAGGCCAATTTACTGGTGGTGGAAAATATCCCAAATTTGCCCTCTAGAAAAGCCACTTCTACATCCCAAAGGCCCAACTCAACCCTTGGCGGGAGTTTCTTCTCTCGGACCTCAATGAGGACTAGCAGCCATCTGTTAAAAGAAGATCTGCTCAACTGGCTCCTGGAACAAAATGTTCATTTTATCTTAGGAAGAAACCGAAAAGAGAAGGGACAAAAACTATAATCTGAGGAAATAATAATTATCTTCAGTACAGGCCGTCCTTGACTTACGGCCCCAATTGAGCCCACAAATTTCTGTTGCTAAGCGAGACATTTTTTAAGTGAGTTTTGCTCCCTTTTACGACCTTTCTCGCCACAGCTGTTAAGTGAATCGCTGCAGTTGTTCAGTTAGTCACACAACCGTTCAGTGAATCCGACTTTCCCCGTGGACTTTGCTTGTCAGATAGTTGCAAAAAGGGATTGCGTGGCCCCCGGGATGCTAACTAACAAATGCCATGATTCACTTAACGACTGTGGCAAGAGAAGGCGTCAAAATAGGGCAAAGTTCACTTGACAAAGGTCTCGCTTAGCAACAGAAATTTTGGGCTCCGTTGTGGCTATAAATTGAGGCCTAGCTCTACCTCAAAAGCCTCCGAATATTTGGGTTTTGCAATAAAGTTGAGGAAGGAAGGACAAAATAATAATAATAATAATAATATAATAATAATAATAATAATAATGATGTTGATGATGATGATGATGATGATGATAACAATGGTGATGATGACGATGATAACAATAATAAAGTTGGAAGGGATCTTGGAGGTCATCTAGTCCAACCCCCTGCTCAGGTAGGAAACCTACTACACCATTTCAGACAAAACCCACCCAAAGGGCGGCAAAACTTGCCCGTTCAGATGACCTCCCCTCAAAAATAGTAAAATGAAATAAAAATAATCGGGTAGAGGGGCTCAAGCTTTCTTGCCCGAAGGAAGAAGAATTTTCCTTTTGCCAGACACGCGCCTTGGACCATGACGGTTATAAAGTAGAAAATTAATTTGAGAGTAAATCTCTCCGGGAGTTCTTGAGGGCAGAAACGCCACCTTTTTAATTCGCACGTGAGGGATTTTTTTTTTAAATCTAATGATTTGTTTTCTCTACTCTGTAATGTCTGACTGCTGAATAATGGAGAAAATTAATTTGAGAATAAATCTCTCCGGGAGTTTTAGAGGGCAGAAGCGCTAGCTTTTTAATAATAAAAAAAATTCACATGTGATTTCAACCCTCCCCCCCCCCCTCGTTATTTGCTTTTCTAGCACTTTTGGCAACCGAGAAAAGGGCGTTTGGACCCATTCTCTATTTTTTATTTTATTTTATTTCATCTGAAAGGGGGAAACCCAGAGGGGATAGTATCTGTCAGGGAGCTCCGTTTTTTTTTTTGTTGTTGTTTTTCCCCCTCTTTTGCTCTCAGCTACAAATCGGAGGGCAATAATCTGCCAGAGCTTTAAAAAAACTTGTGTTTTGGACTTCATAGCCTAGGAGTAGCCAATTATTTTATCGAGCTTTTAAGGAAAGATAGTCTGCTTAGGCGGAAGGCTTACGCGCCGATGCTCGAAGTAGTCTGAGTATCGCAAACCCATTTAAGAAATAAGTGCTGCTTTTGATGAAAAGGGTTTTTTTTCCCCCCATAGTGGATAATAACAGGGGCTTTGAGACCGGATTGGAGGGAACAGTGAACCTGAGGTAAAACTTCCTTCCTTCCTTCCTCCCTCCCTTCCTTCTTGCTTCTCTTCCTTCCCTTTCCTCTTCCCCTTCCTTCCTACATCTCTCCCTCCCTTCCTTCTTTCCTTTCCTTCCTGCTTCCCTCCCTTCCCTTTCCTCTTCCCCTTCCTTCCTACATCTCTCCCTCCCTCCCTCCCTCCCTTTCCTTCCTGCTTTTCTCCCTTCCCTTTCCTCTTCCTTCCTTCTCACCCTTTCTCTTCCTCCTTCCTTCATCTCTCCCTCCCTCTCTCCCTCCTTTCCTTCCTGCTTTTCTCCCTTCTCTTTCCTCTTCCTTCCTTCCTTTCCTTCCTTCTCACCCTCTCTTCCTCCTTCCTCCTTCTCTCCCTCCCTCCCTTTCCTTCCTGCTTTTCTCCCTTCCCTTTCCTCTTCCTTCCTTCTCACCCTTTCTCTTCCTCCTTCCTTCATCTCTCCCTCCCTCCCTCCCTCCCTCCTTTCCTTCCTTTCCTTCCTGCTTTTCTCCCTTCCCTTTCCTCTTCCTTCCTTCCTTTCCTTTCTTCTTACCCTTTCTCTTCCTCCTTCCTCCCTCTCTCCCTCCCTCCCTTCCTTTCCTTCCTGCTTTTCTCCCTTCCCTTTCTTTTTCCTTCCTTCCCTTCCCTTTCTTCTCGCCCTTTCTCTTCTTCCTTCCTTCATCTCTCCCTCTTTCCCTCCCTCCCTCCCTTTCTTCCTTCTCCTTCCCTCCCTTCCTTCTTTTCTCCCTTTCTCTTCCCTTCTGTTCCTTCTCTCCCTTCCCTTCTTCCATCCTTTTTCTCCTTCCTTCCTTCCTTCCTTCCTTCCTTCCTTCCTTCCTTCCTTCCTTCCTTCCTTCCTTCCTTCTTCCCTTCCCTTCCCTTCCCTCCTTCCTCCCTCCCTCCCTCCCTCCCTCCCTCTTTATTCCAGACCTAGGCAACGTTCAGGAGATGTTTGTCTGGTGAAGGGGATTGTGTTTGTGTGAGTGTTGAAACTCCCTTTTTCTTTCTTTCCTGGAACCGGAGCGATTTTTGTCCCTATTTAACTCAATAATCTCAATTAAGCAGCATTGGAGATGGCCTCTCTCAATATCCTCCCCCTCCCCTCCCCATTTAACCAGCCCCCTCCCTCTCACCCTTGTAGTAGTAGCCCCAAACCTTTGCTAAGTAAAGCTTTCTTTGGCCTGGAAGTGAGGAGATGGAGAGGAAAAGAAAAAAAAGAGAGAGAGATTTCCTCCTTTCCTTTCAGCAGGAACCACAAACCGCCTCGGGGAAACCCACCGGAGGCCCAAATTCTTCTAATTCCTCCCTCCATCCTTCATTTTACCCCCTACCCCCCTCTCTCCCCCTCCCCAAAAAGGAGCATTTCGGATGTTTGTTTGTGAGCTGTCGATTTCATTTTCCTCCCTATAAACAGATATTTTGGCACAGGGGAGGGGGGGGCACACGGGTCTCCTCGGGGCACGCAGCCCCCCCCCCTTTCCAAGTATCCCATTAAACCCGCCGCGAGTTAAGTCTTGTTTGTTTTAATTAACTCCTCCTTCTCAATTTTCTTTTCTTCTTTCTGCCTGGCAGGGTTTGTTTTTTTTTCTTTTCCCTTCTTTCCCCCCCAGCCCCCCCCCCCCGTTCTCCCTCGCTTTTGCCCAAACCTAAAAGGATTATTGTTTAGGATTTAGTTATTCCCAAATGCAGATCCCGGGAAGGGGTGGGTGGATGGGTGGGTGAGAAATTTTAATAATAATAATAATAATAATAATAATAATAATAATAATAATAATAATAACAACAACAACAACAACAACAATAGTAATAATAATAATAATAATAATAATAATAATGATAATAATAATAATAAATAATAATAATAATAATAATGATAATAATAATAATGATAATAATAATAATAATAATAATAATAATAATAATAATAATAATAATAATAATAATAATAATAATAATAATAACCTGGAGAACAAAAACCCTAATACATCTTATTCCGCCTGGTCAGAAAATTGACTCCAGAAGAAGCGGGGAGGGGGGGGAAAGCAAAGTGTGCAGTTTTCCATGGAGGAGGAAGGAATTGGGGGGGGGGGAAAGGGCAATCCCAGAGCGATAAATGGGGAGGGGGCTGTTTGATGGAGTTGGGCTGCTGGCTGCTGAGGCTGAAAAAGGTCTATTTTTTTCGGGGGGGGGGAAATTGGACCCTCCTGGTTCCCCTTCGCTCTTCTACCCCCCCCGCCCCCATCACAGGGATGTTCCAATGGGCGGGGGTGGGGGCTGGCAGCAGGCAAGGGGAATAGATGGGGAGGGGGCTGTTTGATGGAGTTGTGTGGTGGTCTGGGCTCCTCGAGGAGGAAAGGGGTATATTTTTTGGGGGGGTGGGTGGGGGTGGGGTGGAATTGGACCTTCCTGGTCCCCCCTTCGCTCTTTTACCCCCATCACAGGGGGAAGTGATGTCCAAATTGGGGGGGGGGCCGCTGGCAGCCACGGCTGGCATAGGGAAGGGGAGGGAAGGGGGGGGAGCTGGTGGTTTGCAGGCGGGGTGCGACAGGCCAGTCCCCGGGGGTCCCCCCAAGAGCCAGCCGCCCCTCCCCAAAGAAAGAGACCGGAATCCCCACCAGTGTGTGAGTGAGTGGGGGGGGGGCAAAAGCTGGCTGGTTGATGGAGTTGTGTGGTGGTCTGGGCTCCTCAAGGAGGAAAGGGGTATATTTTTTTTGGGGGGGGGTTTGGGTTGGAATTGGACCTTCCTGGTCCCCCCTTCGCTCTTCTACCCCCATCACAGGGGGAAGTGATGTCCAAATTGGGGGGAGGGGGCCTGCTGGCATAGGGAAGGGGAGGGAAGGGGGGGAGCTGGTGGTTTGCAGGCGGGGTGCGACAGGCCAGTCCCCGGGGGTCCCCCCCAAGAGCCAGCGGCCCCTCCCCAAAGAAAGAGACCGGAATCCCCACCAGTGTGGGGGGCAACAGCTGGCTGAGCCTGGGGGGGTGGGCAGAGGGAGGGAGAAGGATGTAGCCAGAGGTGGATTGGTGGGGAGGGGGCGCCGGGGAGGTCAGGATGCAGCCCAGAAAGGGGTGGGTGGGTGTTGTTGTTGGGGGGTGGGGTGTAGAGAAGGTGTTGAGAGGAGAGAAGGGGGGAGCTACGGATCTGGGTTGTGGGGGGGCAGAGGGGGGGTCTCCGGAGGAAGGGGGCTGCCAGCGCGCTGGAGAGACCGACCGCAACGTGACCCAGGCGCGCTCCCTCCCTCGCCTCCGTCTCGCCTTCTTCCCCTACGGGGATGCTGGGATGGGGAGGCGAGGGGAGCCCTCGCTGAGCCCCCCCCACCCCGCCGTCCCGCCGCCGGGGGTCTCCCCGAGCCCCCGCCTCCCTCCTTTCCTCCCCCCCCCCCCGCCTCCCCGCGCTGCAGTCTTTTAAGACTCCCGGGGTAGATTTACAACCCGGAGCTGCGTGCCTGAAATCCTTAATTGGGAAGGGTGAGGGCAGCTGAGCCTGGAGTAGGGGAGGGGGGCGCCGAGGGGGGAGACCCGGTGGCTGGGGTGGGGGGTGGTGGTGGTAGAGAAAGACGCCCCCCTCCCCAAAATCCTTCCCCAGCCCGGATGGGAATCCCGCTCCCCAGTCCCTGGGAATTCTCTCCGGACTTGGAAGGAGGGAAAGGGGGAGGGAGAGGGGTTGGGGGAGGGCAGGTGGGTCGTGGACCCCCCCACCCCTTCTCTGCCGGGCTCCCCCTCCCCTCCTGCCCCCTAAACCCAACTTCCAGCCCCCTCGCCAGCCCCCCAGACAGAAGCGGCGAGGAGGGGCGCCCACCTGCAGCGGGAAAAGGGGTGGGGGGGGCGAAGGAGAAAGTGGGAAGAACGGAGAAAGGCAGGAACTAGGCGACCCCCACCCCCCCACCACCCCCACCACCCCGTCCCCAAATTCGCCTACTTTGTCCCTCCCCAGTCTTCTTTCCCCCCGCCGCCCCCTCCCCAACTCAAGATTGCCTAGATCACGTCCCCCTCCCGACCCACCCAACGACCCAGGACGGGGGGGGGTTTGTCTCTGCGCCCTCCCCCCAAAATAAACCCCTCTGCACCCCCCTTTGGGGGGGGTCTCCCCCTCCTCTTCCCTCCCCCCCCACCCTCTCCAGCCCAGAAGTGACGGGACCTACCTGGGTCGGTGGGAGTCCGGGCAAGGGACCGGCGATGGAGGAGAAGGAGGAGGAGGAAGAGGAGGAAGAAGAGGGAGGGGGAGGGCGAAGAAGTGGGGGGGGGTGGCGGCGGGGCGGCCAAGGGCAGGAGGAAGAAGGGAGCGCGGCAGGAGCGGCGACGGAGGGATGCGGGGCTGGCTCGTCTTCTGCGGCGCTGCCCGTCTGAGTCTCCCGCCTCCCTCGCTCGTCTTCTTCGGCTACTACGCCTTCCCCTCCCTCCCCTCCCCTCCGCTTTCTCCCCCTTTCTCCCTTCTGCCGTTGGGGGGGGGGCGAGTGGAGAGTGCATAGAGGTGCCCGAGTCAAAATTCAGGCTTGGGGATGGGGGAGAAAGAGCAACCGACGTTTCCCCCCCCCTCCCCAACGTCTGGCACTGCGACAACACTTTTCCCGACCCCGGGCAGCCCCCTCCTCACCTTCCTTGGGACTCTCTCTCTCCTCGGCTTCTCCCCCACCCCACCCCAGGAATCTCCTTCCAGGAGTCTGCTAGCCCCCCCCTCCCCCTTTTCCCCTTCCTCAGCCTCCCCACCACCACTTGTGTCGGCATCTCCACCTCGCACCCCAAAACTTCAGCCCTTCTAGGTTGACCATCTGGGGAGGGGGGTCGGAGGGTTTGTGGTCCTATCTTCAGCCCTGACCTCTATCCCGCCCCCACCCACCCCACACTTTGGTTGCCTGGATGGTGAACCCCTATTTCTGACCCACTGAACCCCCCTTTTTTCCTCCCTCTCTCTCTCTCTCTCTCTCTCTCTCTCTCTCTCTCTCTCTCTCTCTCTCTCTCTCTCTCTCTCTCTCTCTTTTCTAGGAATAGATATACCTTACACCCCGTTCCCCTTTCTTTCTCTCCCTCTGGAGGCGTTGTGGGGCCATCTCCCGCCCCCCCACCTGAAAAAAAATATCCTCTCAATCAAAGGACCCCTTTATTAATCTCGGACTTTTCCCCTCCGGGGTCTAGCTAGCCCCTAGCTAGCCCCCTCCCTCAAAAGTCCTTTCCCACCCCCCACCCCCCACCCACGCCCGCCTCTCCTCGATCACGCCTTTCTGTAAGGTTTCTCTGACTTCTCGGTGGATTTTAGGGAGCAACCCCCCCCTATTAAAAACTGGAAGAGCGAGGGCGCCTCTGAGCATGTACAAACTGCCCAGCAATCTTTTCTGTCCTTATATCCCCAGAAGGTGAACGAAGTGGGTTTTCTTGCAGGCAAAGACCGAATTTAATAAACCCTGAATGGAGAGAAAAATGACCATTTATATATATATATGTTTGTGTGTGTGTGTGTGTGTGTGTGTGTGTGCGCGTGCCGTATTTGGGCCGTATGTATGTATATATGTATATGTATATGACTGTGTATATACATATATACATATACATATACATATACATATACATATACATATACATATACATATACATATACATATACATATACATATACATATACATATATATATATATATATATATATATATATATATAAAGTATAAAATCTTCAAACACTGGGATGGATAAAAAACACTCGTTTATTGCTAAAAGATCATAATAAGCAATAAACGACTGTTTTTTATCCATCCCGGTGTTCGAAGACTTTATACTTTAAGTAAATATGCCTGGGATCCATATTTTTAAAATTATTAAGAATATATATATGACCATTTATATATATATATATATATATATATATATATATATATATATATATATATATATATATATATATATATATAAAAAAATTATTTTTCAATTGAAGGGCTTTCCAATTTTCTCAACTCTTCCTGGCTTCCCCCCCCCCCCGCCATGCACACACACACTCCATGTGAGTAAACAGCCCCCCCTCCCGAAATTGTTTAATTTTAATGAGCTTTTTAAAAATAAAAAATAAAAAAAATAAAAATTTAAGAGACCAGAAATGGGTGAAGGAGGCAGGAATTTGGCCTGTCTGCCAAATGGGGGGGGGGGGGTTGCTAAGAGAAAAGGAAGGACAATGGATCCATGGCCAATCTCTCTTCCCCCGCCCCCCCCCCCACTTTGAATTTAGAAGAGGGGGGGATCCCCAGAGGAAAACACCCCCCCTTTTTTTCTCCCTCCGTCTTAATGTGTCTAGGTTTGTTTTGTTCCCTGGATTATTCTCCAGGGAAGACTTTCTGAATTTCTAACAAGAGTTCGCATTAAAAAATTGATAGTGGAGTTTTAGGCCAGGCAGAATAAAATAGGAGCGTGGGTTTGTTTTTTTTTATTGTTTGGGCGAGTGGGGGGGGGCAGAGAAGGGGTCTGGCCCCAGATAAGGGGGGGGGGGTCAACACTCTGGCCCCAGATAAGGGAGGGGCCCTCTGCACCCCAAAAATAAGAGCACAGGTAGTTCTCGAGTTACAACCGTTCACCTAGTGACTGTTCAAAATGTATTTATTTAGGAAATGTATCTAGCTGTCTACTGGCTCACAACGAATCGAGGCAGCAAAAACCCGAAAACAACACAATACAGAAAGAAAAGATTAAAAAAAAAAAATAACCCCCCCTCACACACACACACACAACACACACATGCACAACACACACACACAGAGTCAAATAAAGCCATTAGAAGTAACAAAGGCACTGAGAAAGGGCACTTAGGACCGTTTTTCACACTTAACGACCGATCCAATTTTGGATGCTTGGCAACAGACTCGTGTTTACGACGGTCGCGGCGTCCCCGTGTGTGTGTGTGTGTGTGTGTGTGTGTGTGTGATGTGATTCCCTCTTTTGCGACCAGCTGGCAAGTGAAGTCAACGGGGGGGGGAAGCCCGATTCGCGGAATGACCATCTTACTAACTCAACAACTGCAAGGATTCACTTAAGGACGGTCAAATGGGGGCCAACCTCACTTTGCAACTGTCTCACTGTGTGACGGGAAATTTGGGCTCGGTATTAGGAAAGTGAAGAAGCTGGAGAAGGAAGGACTCGAAATGAGCCAGAAGGGTAGCCCCCCCCCCTAAATCAGGGTCCCCCCCAAACCTTGATGTGTGGGGGGGCTGAGCAGGATAACAGCCGTGGGGATGGGGAGAGCCTATGAGTCACCCTCCTTGTCGCCCCCCCCCACAGTGAGGCTTCTGGGATGTTCATTATTGGTCCGCTTTTAACGATGGATTGAGGTTTAATTAACTGGCGGCAATTATTTGAGGAAATTTAAATAGTGTAATTAACCTGCCAGGCCGGGGAGGGGGGTAAAACGGCTCTGGAAGAAAAAAGAGAGGCAGGACAAATCAGGAAGGAGGAGAAAGGTTGGTGGGGGGGGTCTCAAAAGGGGTGGGGGAGACATTAACTCTTTCCCCTGAGTGTGTGTGTGGGAGGGAGGGATTCCCATTTTTAATGGGTTTGGGGGTTTCATTTTGGGGAGGGGGGAGTCTGAGAAGGGCCACTGAGCAAATTGGGAAACCTGGGGGAGAAGCTAAAAGGAAGAAGAAAATCTCGTCCCCCCCAAAAAAAAAGAAATTCTTGAAGATGGTTGAGATCCTCGAGAAAGCAGAATAATAGAATTACAGAATAACATAGTTAGAAGAGGCCTTGGAGGTCTTCTAGTCCAACCCCCTGCTCAGGCAGGAGACCCTATACCATTTCAGACAAATGGCGGTCCAGACTCTTCTTAAAAGCCTCCAGTGATGGAGCACCCACAATTTCTGGTGGCAAGCAGTTCCACTGATCAATTGTTCTCACCGTTAGCAAATTTCTCCTTAATTCAAGGCTGCTTCTCTCCTGGATTAGTTACCACCCGTCGCTTCTTTCCCCCCCACCCTTGATAATATTTAATTTATTCAAGAAAAGTTAAAATACAAAACACCAAAACATGGGGGGGGGAGAAAAAGAAAAAAAACACAACAAACAGGTCATTTTTAAAAAAATGTCTTTAAAAAAGATTAACTGATATCGCAATTGCGACAGCATTTAGACTTATATAGCGCTTCACCGTGCTTTACTGACCTTTCAAGTCATTTACAGAGTCAGCCTATTCTCCCCAAAAACTGGGTCCACATTTTACCATAAGGTGAATACGTGTTAATCCATCCATTGTTTCTTGTCTTGCCTTCAGGAGCTTTGGAGAACATTATCAACCACTTCTGTTCTGTTCTGTTCTGTTCCGTTCCGTTCCGTTCCTTATTTTATTATTCTATTCTATTCTATTCTATTCTATTCTATTCTATTCTATTCTATTCTATTCTATTCTATTCTATTCTATTCTATTCTATTCTATTCCATTCCATTCCATTCCATTCCCTATTCTATTCCATTCCGTATTTTATTATTCTATTCTGTTCTGTTCTGTTCTGTTCCGTTCCGTTCCATTCCATTCCTCATTCTATTCTATTCTATTCTATTCTATTCTATTCTATTCTATTCTATTCTATTCTATTCTATTCTATTCTATTCCATTCCATTCTATTCTATTCTATTCCGTATTGTATTATTCTGTTCTATTCTGTTCTGTCCTGTTCTGTTCCGTCCCGTTCCTTATTTTATTATTCTATTCTATTCTATTCTATTCTATTCTATTCTATTCTATTCTATTCTATTCTATTCTATTCTATTCCATTCCATTCCCTATTCTATTCCATTCCGTATTTTATTATTCTATTCTGTTCTGTTCTGTTCTGTTCCGTTCCGTTCCATTCCATTCCTTATTCTATTCTATTCTATTCTATTCTATTCTATTCTATTCTATTCCGTATTTTATTATTCTGTTCTATTCTGTTCTGTTCCGGTCCGTTCCATTCCGTATTTTATTATTCTATTCTATTCTATTCTATTCTATTCTATTCTATTCTATTCTATTCTATTCTATTCTATTCTATTCTATTCTATTCTATTCTATTCTATTATTTCATTCCATATTGTCTATTCTATTCTATTCTATTCTATTCTATTCTATTCTATTCGATTCTATTCTATTCTATTCTATTCTATTCTATTCTATTCCGTATTTTATTATTCTGTTCTATTCTGTTCTGTTCCGTTCCGTTCCATTCCGTATTTTATTATTCTATTCTATTCTATTCTATTCTATTCTATTCTATTCTATTCTATTCTATTCTATTCTATTCTATTCTATTCTATTCTATTCTATTCTATTCTATTCTATTCTATTCTATTCCATTCTATTATATTCCAGCAGGAGTAATCGAAGTGGGCAGAGCTGGAGAAAAGAAAAGGAGAAATAGAAGGGAATTTTGAAGGTGGGAGAAGAGGTCAAAGGTCAGGCCCGGGCTGGGTCCCTTTTCAGAAGTGACCCTCTTCCCGGGCTGCCCGCTCAGCAGATTTCCTGAGCGATCCTTTTCACCGGGAAGAGGTGAAGGGGAACGAAGGAAGGGATAAAAATAGACCATACCTGGCGGGGAGAAAAAAAGTCAGCTTGGGCATGGGAAAAAGGAGATTTGTCCCCACCCTGCAAAACCCCTCCCCCCAGCAGAAGGGCAGGCCATTTACTCAGCCCTCTTCCTCTTCCTCCTGCCTGCTGCCCCATAGCAAAGATTGGGCCCCTGATCCCTGGCAAAGCAGCTGGAATACCCCATGTGCCTTTTGGCAACCCCGATCTTCACCTCTGCAATGGGGGGCAGCTATGGATGGGAAGGGTGTTGGGGGGGTGTCAGGCCCCTGTTTTGTGGGGTGCAAGAGACGGCGACGGCCGAAAAGGGGAGAGCCAGAGGCCAAGAAGGGCCATTTCCAGGCCAAAATCCTTGCCCAAACGGTGAGTTTAAGCACATTTTGTTTGTTGCTGATGTTTCCATTCAGCCGTTTGGTGGTTTGAGGCTGGTCCTCGACTTACGACAGTTCATTTAGTGACTGTTTCAAAGTTATGGCGGCACTGAAAAAAGGGGCTGATGACTGCTTTTTACACTTTAGTACCCTCGCAGCTTCTCCCATGGAATAGAATAGAATAGAATAGAATAGAATAGAATAGAATAGAATAGAATAGAATAGAATAGAATAGAATAGAATAGAATAGAATAGAATGGAATGGAATGGAATGGAATGGAACGGAACGGAACGGAACGGAATAGAAAATATAGAACAGAACAGAACAGAACAGAACAGAACAGAACAGAATAGAATAGAATAGAATAGAATAGAATAACAGAGTTGGAAGGGATCTTGGAGGTCTTCTAGTCCAGCCCCCTGCTCAGGCAGGAAACCCTGTATCGCTTCAGACAAATAGTTGTCCAATCTCACCCCAAAAATGAGTTTTTAATACTTTGGGGCTTGCTGCCAAAACAGCTGGCCTTTAGTTTCAGGCAGGCCCCTGCACCCAATTTGTCCTTGCCCCCCCCCCCCACACTCAAGTCATGGAGGTCTCTCACAGGAAGGGATCAAAAGAAGCAAATTTTGGAATCTGCAGAGGAAAACCATCGATGGAGGAACATATATATAGTCTACACCCTTATGCAGCTGCACTCTGGACCACTTGGGAGGGTGTGTGGGGGGGTCTTTTTAGGCCCCTGGCTGTGGGGGGGGGGAAAGACGGAGGCCCTCAAAAGCCTTGCCAAACGTGCCTTGTTTGATTGCCGTCAGCCCCAACGCCAAACATCAGCATCCGAGAAGCAGGGATCGAAGATCTAGAATGCGGGTGGAAAAATTGGACGACAACTCCCATCCTCTTCCACGGAGCCTTGCCCCAGGAAGGAAGGAAAATAGAACAGGCCGGGGAGGTGGGGAGGGGGCGCTTTGGGTTATGTGTAGGATGAAAAAAAAAAAAGAGGGCAAGGGGGCGAAAAGCAAGACAGATGGCTGGAAGCAGGAAAACAACACGGCCGCAGCTGCAGATGTTCCTCTGGGGGGCCGAGTTGAGCATCTTGTGGTTCTGGAGCACAAACCAAGATCTTACTGGGGATGGAGGTGGGGGCGGGTTAGATGATGAAAGAGACCAAGTTCTGGGGCCAGAAATGTTGTCCCTTCTCCCTCGGCCCCTCTCCTTTGTCCAGTTTGCCCCCTTGGCCTGCCTTTTGTGTGTTTTTCTATCTAGGAATGTGTGAACTGCCTCCTTCCTTTGACCTGGTTGTGTGGAAGACCGGCGCCATCTATCGGCCAAGAAGGAAACAGCACCTGTGAGAAATCTTTGCCAGTTTTTTGTGGGTTTTTTTTTTTAAAAAAAAATTCCATTCTGTAAATCATCATCTGTCGTTGTGGTGCTCGCCTGGATTGTCCGTGTGCAAATCCTAGCCGGAAATCTCTCTCGTGTGCATCGATCACGCCTCTCAATCCGGCCTTCTTTGTAGACCAGAACGGGAAAACTGGAAAGGAAAAAAAAGACATGGATGCACACACACACACACACACACACACCCCTCCCGAAAACTCTTTTAAGAAAGGAGGAAATATAAGTGCCAAAAAAGGGGAAAAAATGTTTCTTTATTCCACTTGGAGAGAGGGGAGGGAAAAAGAAGAGTTTGCAGACTAATTCCAAGCCCAGCGCAAATCTTTTTAGTTGAGCCCTCGTGTTAAGACATTCAAGCTATATTTGGATCTTATTGGAACATTAAAGCTAATCGTGTTTATGTAAGTTTCTAAACAGTATTAAGGCATCAAGCCAGTTTTCCAGCTAAGGTTTTTGAAGCTTATTTTTCATCATCACTATGAGGTGTTTATTAACACTGTGGCCTAATTCTGCAACCCCTGCGTTCAAAATATCCCTTTTTCTTGAAGTATTTTTTTCTGCCTTCCTTTAATTTCCTTTACATGTGAACTCCCAAAAGTCTCACTAATGAAGGCAAATACACATGCCCAAGGATAACATGGCAGGATCTAATCTGGGTTGGTCACCAGGACCAGGTCTTGTCTTGCAAACTTTGGGACTCATGCTGGAGGCCATCCTAAGGAAACCTCTAACAGTGTGTGGGCTATTCTGTGTGTGGTACAGGTAGTCCTCGACTTATGACCACAATTGAGCCCAAAATTTCTGTTCTTGATACATTTTATCAAGATAATGATTTAACAGCTAACCGGCTCGTGTAATGTAAAATGTAAGATGTAATGATGGGAATGACTCAGCAGGGTCTGAGTCTCTTTAAGAGCCTTTGTATAAATGGGAAGGTTCCGTGGATGTGTTCTCTCTTCAGTTTCCTGCTTAACTGTGGCGTGTTGGATCCTGCTGTATTAGCACGTGTATGTATAATTATTCCTGCTGTATGATATTGTAGACAGTATAAGTTAAACCACCATTTAATATAGACCAGTTTACTGTGTTTACTCCTAGATTATCTCGCGGAATAAGACTCTGCACACTATGACACATTTGTTAAGTGAGTTTTGTCCCATTCTACGACCTTTCTTGCTGCAGTTGTTAAGTGAATCAGTGTCATTCGTAAGTTAGTAACCTGGGTGGTTCAGCGAATCCGGCTTCCCCATCAACGTTGCTGGTCAGAACGGTCGCAAAAGGGGATCACATCACCTTGCGACACAGCAACGGTCATAAATATAAACCAGTTGCCACGCATTTGGATTTGATCGAGTCATCCTGGGAAGCTGCAGAGGTCACAATTGTGGGGCCCGTTTCCCAGGCTTCAATCACTTCCATGGCTGTTTTTGTCCCTGCTTGGCCAACAATCGTAGTAGCTGCAAAACAGAAGCCTTAAAGCACACTCTCTGCTGGAGAAAGTCTGAAAACTCGTAAGATTACATCTCTGGTCCTGGTGACCGATCCAGATTGGATCTCAAAAGTCTATTTCCTGTTTTGCTTAATGTTGGTTTTGCTTGGGCAGGTAAGGTTGTTTGTCTGCCGAATTGTGTACTCCGTGCTCAATTTTCGGGTGACCGAGCTAAACTCTGGAATTCATGAAATCAAAATCGGCTGGCCGAGCTATTTTGACGGTTAAATGGCCCGACTGAAGGGAGATGCTCTCATTTTGCTGGGTTGGTTGCCTGCCTCTTGAAAAACAGTCTGAACGGCACAGACCACAATAAGAAAACAAACAAACAAAAATGTTTTTAATCCGTTTTGTTTTACAGTTTTAATATGATTTTATAGGTTTTAACTGCCCAGGGTTGGCTAGAAGAGGGATGGCTTTAGAAATGTTTCAAATAAATATGTAAAATATAATAAAATACTCAAGCGTTCCGGTCAACCAAGGTTCTTTTTTTAAAGGACCCTTTTCTGCATTAAAGGGACGCGGTGGCTCAGTGGGTTAGGACGCTGAGCTTGTCAATCAGAAGGTCGGCAGTTTGGCGGGTCGAATCCCGAGTGCCGTGTAGCAGAGTGAGCGCCTGTTACTCGTCCCAGCTTCTGCCAACCTAGCAGTTTGAAAGCATGTAAAAATGCGAGTAGAAAAATAGGGATCACTACGGTGGGAAGGTAACAGCGTTCCGTGCGCCTTTGGCGTCTAGTCATGCCAGCCACATGACCACGGAGACGTCCTCGGACAAGCGCCGGCTCTTCGGCTTTGAAACGGAGAAGAGCACCGGCCCCTAGAGTCGGAAACGACTAGCACGCATGCGTGGGGGAATCTTTACCTTTTCTGCATTAATACGAGCCATTCGTGGGGGGGGGGGTTCCTCACGTGTTCTCTGAGCTTGGTTGGGTTCCTGCAGATGTTTCACGACCCAACTAGGCAACATCAGCAGTGCTAGAAGGGAGTGGGGCTTACTCTTTGTTTACACGCTAGTGGCTTGCCCTGTTAAGTGTTGGTGGGTGTTCTTAGTGGCTGTTGTTTACTGTTTGACTGTCTTGAGTTGGTAGAGCCTTCGTTTGGATTTTGTTTACCAAACGCCACTCCCCGATGACGTTACCTAGGTGGGTCATGAAACGTCTGCAAGAAAACCACCCAGCTCAGACAGCAACAAAGACCCCACATTCCTCCTCCTTCTCCCCAACTCCACATACCCGTCTCTTCTAGCATCAATCTTCCTCCTCCACTCCGCAAACCTCACTCCCTTGTAGCACCGATGTTACCCAGCTGAATCGCGAAATCTCTCGAGAAAACGGCCCAGTTTAGAGTAGCGAGAAGCCCACATTCCTCCTCTCCCCTTCCTCCACTCCACATGCCCCAGTCTCTTCTAGCGCTGACGACGTTACCTAGTTTGGTAATGAAACGTCTGCAGGGAACCAACCAGGCGGAGAGAGCACCAAGGACCCCCACAGTTCAACCGCCAGCGACAAATACTCTCTAGGTACAAACCGAACTGCTGGCTTGGGAACAAATTCCACCGCATTGCTAGAGGGGTGTGTGTGTGTGTGTGTGTGTGTGTGTCTCCCTTCCCTTTTGGGAAAACCCAACGAGAGCCCTACTACGCACCAGGGTAGGATTTAAGTGTCCTTTTTGCAAGAGGAATAGGAAACGAATTTTTCCCACAACGGCGGCGGTCTCTCCTTTCTCCGCGCGCCCCCCCCAAAAGAAAGCAGGACAGCCGCTTTAAAACTAACGCCATCTCTTTATTATGCTCTCTTTTCCTGTATCATCAGAAGAATAAAAAAAACATTTTCCCAAAATAAAATACAAATCAACGGGAAGGACACTGGCTCCAGAAGAGGGGAGCAGGAGGGGGGGGGTTCAGGAATCAAACTTATCCCCACGTTAGGGGGAAGGAGGGGGCAGAGCCCCACCACTTTGGCCGCCCGCCATGCCGGGCCCCTCTCGGCCTTTCCAGTGGTGGACAAAGAAACTCACGCTCCCCTTGTTCTTCCTTACTAGGAGCTCCATTTTTTGGAGGGGGGGGAGGGGAAGTGCCCCCAACCACCAACTCCCCCCTCTTCCCCGCTGAAGGTCAAAAGAAAGGCTGGGGAAATAGCTCAGCGGCGCCCCCCTCTGTCCTGTACAGGCGTGCTCCGACTCCGACTCCGGCTGTGGCGGCTTTTGGCCTCGCGCCGTTCGCGGTCTCCTCCTCGGCCGCCGCGTTCGCCCCCTCGGCTGGCCCCACCGCCGCTGGTGGCATTGGGGCGCTCGCGTTCCCGCTCTCTGCTGTGTTCCCGCCGCTTGTCACGCTCGGCTTGGCGGTTGCGTTCTCGCTGACGGGCCTCCTCGGCTTCCAGCTCTTTGCGCCGGCGTTCCCGTTCTCGGGCGCGAGCCGCTCGCTCGGCTTGTTTCTGGACACACTGCAAGGAGGGAAGAGCAATGGTGAAAGGACTGCCCCCGCACGGGTAGTCCTCGACCTACGGCCACCGAGTCCCAAATTTCTGTGGCTTAAGCGAGACAGTTGTTAAGTGAATCCGTTGCAGTTGTTAAAAAGTTAGAACAGTTGCAAGTCCTCAACTTACAACAGTTCACTTAATGAAGTTACACGGGACTGGGAAAAGGGACTTGGGTGGCCGTTTCCCACACTTGACGACCGTTGCAGCACACACCCCCGAGTCACATGATCAAAATTCAGATGCTTGGCAACCGACTCACAGTTACGACAAGCTGCCGCGTCCTGGGGTCGGGCGGTCCATTTCTTGCTACCTCCTCGCAAGGCAACGGTCAATGAGGGCACGGCGTTGCTCTCTTTAACAAGCGCAGGGATGCACTTAGCAAGCGTGGCATGAAAGGTCAGGAAACGGGGGCCCAATTCAGTTGACAGCCGCCTCGCTTAGCCAACAATTTAATTTTTAATTTAATTTAATAATATTTCTATACCGCCCTTCTCCCGAAGGACTCAGGGCGGTGAACAGGGCAAGAATAAAAATACAGAATTACAAAAGTTAAAAAATGATTAAATACATGCCCACTAAAAAACAATCAATACATATTAAAACCCCAATAAAATGACCCCACCAATCCCCCATCAGGCCAGGCCGGCTTGTTCGAACAAGTATGTTTTGAGATCGCGGCGAAAGGAGCGAAGATCGGGCGCCATCCGGAGCTCAACCGGCAACCGATTCCATAGCTCCGGAGCGCCCACAGAGAAGGATCTCCCCCTGGGGGCCACCAATCGACATTCTCTGATCGGTGGCACCCTGAGGAGGCCCTCTCTGTGGGAACGCACAGGGCGGAGGGAGGTTGATGCCGGCAGCAGGTGTTCCCTAAGGTACTCCGGACCCCTGCCATGAAGGGCTTTAAACATCATTACTAGTACCTTGAATCTCACCCGGAAGACAACTGGTAAGAGTTTGGGGGGGGGGAGGAGTTCAACTGTGGTCGTAAGCCGAGGACTGCCTGTTCACTGCATCCACCCATTTGTCCCGACTGCATCTTGCGGAGTTTCTCAGCCCCCAAGTGTGGAAGGAACCAAGAAACCACATTTTGAGCCCTTACGGTCACCCCGGCTGGGGTCCGTCCCTTCTCACCTGGATGTCGGTGAGGGGCAGCCAGTAAATGCAGGGGGCCGCCTTGGTTTTACGGAACAGATCGTCCAGCAGCTTCGCCGGCGGTTCCTCCTGCGTTTTCTCTGTCGGGGAAAAAAGGAAGAGAGTTAGGTTGAAGCTCGGCCCTTTTCCTGCTGAATCCCAAAGGTGCTTCTTCCCCCCCCCCCCCCCCCAGGAGGCACCCGGACTTTCTTCCTTTTTCTTCGAAGACCGTTTCGCTTCTGGTCCAAGAAGCTTCTTCAGCTCTGATTGGATGGTGGGGAAATGGAAGGATTTATGTTCCTTGCAAAGTGCGTATAGTCAAGGCTACGGTCTTCCCAGTTGCAATGTATGGCAGTGAAAGTTGGACCATAAGAAAGGCTGAGCGCCAAAGAATGGAGGCCTTTGAACTCTGGTGCTGGAGAAGACTCCTGCGAGTCCCTCGGACTGCAAGGCGATCCAACCGGTCAGTCCTAGAGGAGATCCACCCTGACTGCTCTTTAGAAGGCCAGATCCTGAAGCTGAAACTCAAATCCTTTGACCACCTAATGAGAAGGAAGGACTCACTGGAGAAGAGCCTAATGCTGGGAAAGGTTGAGGGCAAGAGAAGAAGGGGACGACAGAGAAGGAGGTGGCTGGATGGAGTCACTGAAGCAGTAGGCATGAGCCTAAAGGGACTCCAGAAGATGGTAGAGGACAGGAAGGCCTGGAGGAACATTGTCCACAGGGGTCGCGATGGGTCAGACACGACTTCGCAGCTAACACCAACAATGTTCCTTGCAAGCCATTGGTCATTTGCATTCTTTCGGAGAGCCGTTGAGGCCACTGGGAGGTTTGTCTGTGTCTTCAGGGTCACCTGAAGGGTGCAAATGGGTGTGTGTGGAGCCTTCTTTGGCTGCAGGATTGTTTTCGCACCCTCCAAACACACACACACACACACACACACACTTGCACCCCGAAGACGTAGCTAAACCTCCCAGTGGCCTCTGAAAGGATGCAAACGACCAGCTTGTCTGCAAGCAGCATAAATCCTTCCATTCCCCACCGTCCAGTCGAGAGCTGGAGAAGCTTCTTGGACCAGAAGCGAAACGTCTTCCAAGAAAAACAAGTCCAGTTGCCTCCTGGGAAAAAACAAAAAACAAAAAAAAAAACAAAAGCGCCTTTGGGACGACTCTGACGTGGATGATTTGAGAATCTCCACTGACGTTTTTTTCTCTGCTGAGTTTTTGCCAAGGGGCTGGAGAAGGCGGCTTGCCATAGCTCGGCCATCGAAAAAGGCAACGCCTGGTTAAACCCACAACACAACACACACACACACACACACACACATACCACCGTTATACCTACGTCCGTAGTCCCCCAAAAGTGCTTTTCCCCCCCCAAAAAAAACCAACTGGGCTTTCTTGGGTTTGCAATAGTGGCGTATATATGTCGCTGGGGTGTAGGATGAGGGCGAAAGTTCGTCCTCGGAGCTGGTGGGCTGGTTCCTGAACGTAACCTGGTTAAGGAAATGTTCGGAATCCAACCCAGAAGCTCAGACAACCATACTTCCCCCCCCACACCCTCATCTTATACTTGGGGGAGGGTTGTCTTCCTGGAAAACATTTCGCTTCCCCTCCCAAGAAGCTTCTTCGGTTCTTTAGAAAAGCTTCTTTGAAAAAGGTTTTCAAAAATGGCGATTAAAATTTATTGTGTGTGTGTGGGTGTGTGTACAGTATGTAAGCGGGTATATAGCGTGCGTGCGTGTTGTGTAATGGGAATGGGTAGAGAGATACTTTGTCTGGAGAACAGGCGACAGAAATTTCGTTTCTTTTAATGTGGGTCGGTGCGCTCGCGCTAAAAAAAAATTGACAATCAAAGTTGCTTTACCTTATCTGGAACCGAAAGGCTTTCCAAGTGGAAAACACACACACACACACACACACACCAAGGAAGTCCTGTTGTTTTTTTTGGAAAAGGATCTAGCAGGAAAGTCCACTTTGAACTAGAACCAGGCTTAAAACTTAAAAATCTGAGCCTCCAAGCAGGAGACCACGTTCTCTAGGGATGTTGGCTTGTGGGGGGGCTGCCCAAACCTCCCTCCGACTCGGAAGGCACAAACTTATTTATCTGTATTCTGCCATTCTTATTTTTATAAACAACTCGAGGGGGGCGAACGTATTGCTTTCTCCTCCTGTTTTCCCCATAACAACAACCTTGTGAGGTGGGTTGGGCCGAGAGAGAGGGACTGGCCCAAAGTCACCCAGCCGGCTTCCATGCCTAAGGCGGGACTAGAACTCTCCGTCTCCTGGTGATTGGCCCAAAGCCACCCAGCTGGCTTCCATGCCTAAGACGGGACTAGAACTCACCGTCTCCTGGTGATTGGCCCAAAGTCACCCAGCTGGCTTTCGTGCCTAAGGCGGGACTAGAACTCACTGTCTCCTGGTGATTGGCCCAAAGCCACCCAGCTGGCTTTCATGCCTAAGGCGGGAGTAGAACTCACCGTCTCCTGGTGATTGGCCCAAAGTCACCCAGCTGGCTTTCATGCCCAGGGTGGGACTAGAACTCACCGCCTCCTGGTGATTGGCCCAAAGTCACCCAGCTGGCTTTCACGCCTAAGGCAGGACTAGAACTCTCTGTCTCCTGATGATTGGCCCAAAGTCACCCAGCTGGCTTTCATGCCCAGGGTGGGACTAGAACTCTCTGTCTCCCGGTTTCTATGTCTCCCTTGTGCACCAGGCCAAACTCTCTCGCCTGTTACCTTTCTTCTCGGCTTTCTTCTCCTTCGATTTGGGCCGCTCCTTGCGGCGTCTCTCTCGGGACCGGGAGCGAGAGCGGGGGCCCTCGCGCACCTTGTCCCGGTCCCACTCCCGTTCCGCCAGGGTCCTCTCCCGACGTTCCATCTCTCTCTCCCGTTCGGCCCACTGCTCCCGCACGGCCGCCTCCCGCTCCCGGGCCTCCGAGCGCCGGGACAGCTCCCGTTCCCCCCTGGGGGTCGGGCCCACCCCGGGGAAGGTGGGCGCTTCATCTGCCTTGGCCTCGACGGGACGGTCGGTCAGGAGACCCCGATGGAAGTCCAGCTGAGGAAGAGATGGGAAGGGCAGGCGAAGGTAAGCTCTCCGAGGTACAAACTCAAAAGATACTCGCGGGAAAGCTAAGAGGCATTGTCTCGGGGCAATTAATTTGACAGGCAGTCCTCAGCTTATGACCATAACTGGGTCTAGGGTTTCCCTTGCCTATGGGGATTAATTATGTGAGTCATGTCCTATTTTATGACCTCTTTTCTTGAGGTTCTTAAGCAAAGCAGGCGGCTGTTCAGCGAATCCAGCCTCCCCGTTTGCCGGAAGCCCAAGGAGGACGCAAATGACCGCAACGCTTGTAAAATTTACGCCGGCACCCAGTTTGGATTTTTTTTCAATCACGCGACGCTGCCGCCAGAGTTGCGACTGTGGAGACGGGTGGCGAGTCCCCGTTTTCAACAGTAAGTCTGAGTGGTGGCTAAGGGAATGGTCGTAAACTGAGGACTACCTGTACTTTCTTCCTCCTCCGACGGAGGGACAGTGGCAACCTGCGGAAGCTGACGGAGTGGAGCAGAGGAATGGCTCCAGTTCTCTTTTGGCCGTTACCGGTTCAGTCCTCGGCTTACGACCACAGTGGAGCCCAACATTGATGTCGGGAAGGGAGACATTATGTTTTGCCGCATTTTACGACTTTTCTTGCCAGAGGGGTTAAGTGAACCACTGCGGTTGTTAAGCTAGTCACACGGTTGTTAAGTGAATCTGGCTTCCCCTGTGGGCTTTGCTTGTCGGAAGGGTGCAAAAGGGGATCCCATGAGACACACACCCCCGGGACGCTGCAACCGGTCATAAAAAGCGAGTCAGTTGTCAAGCATCCGAAGGTAAAATCGCGTGACCGTGGGGATGCAGCAACGGCCATAAATTGTGAAAAATGATCACAAATCACTTTTCTTTGGCGCCGTTAACTTGGAACAGTCACTAAGTGAGCTGTCGTAAGTCGAGGGCTACCTGTATCGCTAACAGCCAGAGAGACGTGTCTTCTGCAAACCCACCATTTTCGGAGCATGTTCTACCTGTTTCGTTTTCTTGCACCGAGCTCCAGGGCACGGGGGACCACCACCCCCTCCTAATGTTGGATCCCTCCCCACATGCCCCACGTCCTTCCTCCCCGTGGGCTTCCGTACCTCATCCTGCTCCACAAAATCTGCCGATAAAAACTTGGGGTTAGACTGCGGCCACTTGACCCCGTGGAGGGCGTTTCGCGTCGCGACGGCTTCTTCCACTGTTGAATACTGAAAGGCAATATTGGGGGAAGAGAGAAAAAGGAGAGAGGGAGGGGAAAAGGGAGAGGGAGGGAGGGAGAGGGGGAAAAGAGAGACAGAGAGGGAGACAGGGAAGGGAGAGCGAGAGGTAGAGAGGCAGAGAGGGGGAGGGGGAGAGAGAGAGAGACAGGGAGAGGGAAGGTCAGAGACAGAGGGGGAGGGAAAGACAGAGAGGGGGAGGGAGAGACAGGGAGAGGGAAGGTCAGAGAGACAGGGAGAGGGAGAAAGACAGAGACACGGGGAGAGAGAAAGGGAGGGAGAGACAGAGGGGGAGAGACAGAGAGAGACAGAGGGAGACAGGGAGGGGGAGGGAGAGGGAGGGAGGTAGACGGGGAGGGACGGAGACGGGGAGGGAGAGAGAGGGAAGGTCAGAGAGACAGAGGGGGAGGGAGAGATAGGGAGAGGGGGAGAGACAGAGAAGGGGAGGGAGAGAGAGGGAAGGTCAGAGAGACGGGGAGGGAGAGAGGGAGACAGAGGGAGGGAGGGAGGGAAGGTCAGAGAGACAGGGAGAGGGAGAGGGAGGGGGAGGGAGAAAGACAGAGACACGGGGAGAGAGAAAGGGAGGGAGAGACAGAGGGGGAGAGACAGAGAGAGACAGAGGGAGACAGGGAGGGGGAGGGAGAGGGAGGGAGGTAGACGGGGAGGGACGGAGACGGGGAGGAAGAGAGAGGGAAGGTCAGAGAGACAGAGGGGGAGGGAGAGACAGGGAGAGAGAGGGAGAGGGGGAGAGACAGAGAAGGGGAGGGAGAGAGAGGGAAGGTCAGAGAGACGGGGAGGGAGAGAGGGAGACAGAGGGAGGGAGAGAGGGAGGGAGAGAGAGGGAGAGACAGAGACGGGGAGGGAGGGAAGGTCAGAGACAGAGGGGGAGGGAGAGACAGGGAGACAGAGGGAGAGAGGGGGAGGGAGAGGGAGGGAGGGAGACAGAGAGGGGGAGGGAGAGAGGGAAGGTCAGAGAGAGAGAGGGGGAGGGAGAGAGGGGGGAGTGAGAGAGAGAGGGAGGGAGAGAGAAGGAGGGAGAGACATGGAGAGAGAGAGGGAGAGACAGAGAGGGAGAGATGTATGTTTCCAACCATTTCTCCCTCCTGCTCCCCAAATCCTGAAAAAAGCTACTCGGAGGAGAAGCGAAACGTTTTCAAGAGGACAAACCCCACCCCACCCCACCCTCCAAAAAAGCCCAGTTGCTTTTTGACAAAGCACCTTTGGGACAACCGTGACTCTGGGGGGGGGGGGGAAATTGGGAATCCCTGTAGACATTCCGCCCCCCCTCCCCTGCCCCCCCGAAAGGAAAGCTTGCTTTAAAAATCCTGCCTAAGTTCCCTTTAAACCGGGACAGGTATTTTCCACCGAGCAGCGTTGACGAACGTGCCCGGACAATTTGGGGCCAATCCTCTCCCTCTTAGCTTGAACCTTAAAAGGCACCTGCCTGGCTCTGAACAGAGCTTTCCATAGAGGCGCAGACTTTTTCTGGAAAGGAGAATTTCTGGAGGAAGGAAGGAAGGAAGGAAGGAAGGAAGGAAGGAAGGAGGGAGACGAGAACACCCGCAAAGACTCACGGTGACGTAGCAGTGCGATTTGATCTTGTCAATCCAAAAAGCCTCCTCGACCAGCGTGCCCGTCCGGCCCAGAAGCTCCTTCAGTTGACCCAGGGTGAAGGGCCTCACCTGCCCGTGTGGACAAACACCCAGGGATTAAGAAAGGCCCCCGAAGGCCCCCCCCAAAAAAAAACCACTCCTCCCAAATAAGGGGGTCCCTGGTGTTCTCTGAGCTTGGCTTGTTTTCTTGCAGACGTTTCATGACCCAACTAGGGAACGTCATCAGTGTTAGAAGGGAGAAGAGAGGAACTGTGGGGTCCCTGGTGCTCTCTGAGCTTGCATGATTTCTTGCAGACCTTTCATGACCCAACTAGGGAACGTCATCAGTGGTAGAAGGGAAGAGGGGACTGTGGGGTCCTTGGCGCTCTCTCGAGTTTGCGTGTTTTGTTTTTTTTTTGCAAACGTTTCGTGACCTAACTAGGGAACGTCATCAGTGCTGGTAAAAGAGTGCTGTAGATTGAGGGCAATAGAAGGGGACGACAGAGAACGAGGTGGCTGGATGGAGGCACTGAAGCGGGAGACGTGAGCCTAAAGGGACTCCAGAAGATGGTAGAGGACAGGAAGGCCTTGGAGGAACGTGGTCCGTGGGGTCGCGATGGGTCGGACGCGACTTCGCAACTAACAACAACAACAAGTAAGAAGTGCTGTTTGCTGTCGGTTTATATTCCGGTTGATATTGCCTATCTGGGTGGGTGGGTGGGTGGAGGTGTTAGGGATTCTTCAATCGGGCTGTTTACTAATGGCTCTTTCGCAGTTTCTCGACCGGGGTGTTGCTAGCTTGATGTTTGGGTCTGAAACTTACCTTGGAGTTAAATCTATGCTGGAGGCCTTTTCTCTTTGGGGGTCGGCTCAGGAGTAGGCCACCTTGGCTCTTTTAGGACGCGGGGACTTCAACTCCCAGAATTCCTGAGCCAGCCACGCTGAGGAGAAAGGGTGAGGTTTCCAAGCTGAGCCAGGCTGGCTCAAGAATTCTGGGAGTTGAAGTCCACGAGTCCTAAAAGAGCCAAGGTGGCCTACCCCTGGCCTAGGCCACTTTATAATAATAATAATAATAATAATTTTATTTGTATACCGCCCTTCTCCCGAAGGACTCAGGGCGGTGAACAGGGCAAACATATAAAAATACAAAGATACAAAAGTTAAAAAAGAATTAAACACAATGCCCAAGCTAAAACAGTGAATAAATATATTAAAAACAACAATAAAATCCCAACCCATCCCCCATCAGGCCAGGACGGCTTGTTCGAACAAATAAGTCTTCAGATCGCGTCGGAAGGCCGGGCGCCATCCGGAGCTCAACCGGCAACCGATTCCATAAATCCGGGGCGCCCACAGAGGAGGACCTCGTGGACTTCAACTCCCAGAATTCCTGAGCCGGCCACGCTGAGGAGAAAGGGAGAGGTTTCCAAGCTGAGCCAGGCTGGCTCAGGAATTCTGGGAGTTGAAGTCCACGAGTCATAAAAGAGCCCCAAGGTGGCCTACCCCGGGGCTGGCTGATTGGCGCCCTTCGCATCACAATCTGCAGAGGTTTATTAATATCGAGGCCTCGACCGATGGCTTGATTTGTCAAACGGTTGCTAGGCTTCTAGAAATGCTCTGGCAGGTTTGGATCGGGCCCGGTCTAGAATTACCGTTGCATTTCCCCCCCCCCCAATTGAAAACCACGGTTAACTCTCTCTCTCTCTACGTTGCAGAAATTTAAAAAAAAAAAAGAATTTCCATCAGGCCCTTTGGGGTTGGCCAAACGACTCACCAGGTTGCAGATGTGAACGATGCAGCTGACCTTGCCGCGGGGTGGGGAGGGGACCTGGGCCGTGCGGACGGGGTCGTCGATGGTGATGGAGACCCCGGAGCGCTGCTGGCTGATGGACCGCCGGGTGAGCGTGTCGCTCAGCGTGACTGCGGGACGAAGGAAGGCAGACCAGTCAACAGGTGACGCTCTTTACCTGTACGGCCAATTGCTTCGCCTCTTCTGCCAGTCATCTACACCCCCCCCTGCCCACCCCACCCCAGGTACCTTTTTTGACTTCGTGCTCTACCGGCAGAGGCAGGACCACCGTCTCTACCGCGGCAACAGGCGCCACCTCCGGCTGTTCTTCCTCGTGGACCTTCTCCTCTTCCTCCTCCTCCTCCTCCTCCTCTTCCTCCCCTTGGCCATTCTCTTGCCCTTCGACAGGGACCACCTGTGATGGGAAAGGGGGGGGCAGGGTGGGACAGAGGTTTCTAAGCAGCCGGGGACCAAGGTGAGCTTGAGAAAAAGACCTTTTTTTAAAAAACATGATCAATGCTGGTCTAAACCCGATTTTTTTTTGGGGGGGACCCCCCCCCCGTGAGCTTTTCTCCATCCCGAGATCTTCGTGTTGCGGACGAGACGAAGAAGCGTCTCCCGTTCTTCTCTTCGGTTCAGGGATAGCAGAGAACGATCGAATGTTTGCACAGAGCATGTTCCAACGGGTTTCTAGTCCTCGTGAGCACGTGGAATAGAAATGTTTCTGTGTGTGTGGGGGGGGGTCCCTTCGAGGCCTCTAAGCTCGGTTGTTTTTTCTTTTTTCTTTTAAATCTCAAATTTTTTTGGTTAATTCAGATTAAAATAGAAAAGAGGGGGGGGGGGAATTAAGAGTCAAAAGAAAACCGGACAAGAACATTAAAAAAAAAAGTGAATTAAAAAGATAAAAAGACCGAAACTTATATTATATCCCCTACAATGAAGACTGATGAATCGATTCCAACAATAATAGCTTCCTCTCCCTGTTATATACTTTCCACTTTGAGAACGATTACATTTTCTCCAATGGGTATTTAACAGAATAGCAGAGTTGGAAGGGACCTCGGAGGTCATCTAGTCCAACCCCCTGCTCAGGCAGGAAACCCTACACCGTTTCAGACAAATGGCTGTCCAGTCTCTTCTTAAAAACTCCCAGTGATGGGAGCGTTCACCGCTTCTGGAGGCAGGTTTGTTCCACTGATGAATTGTTCTCACTTTCAGGAAATTTCTCTTTAATTCCAGGTTGCTTCTCTCTTTGGTTAGTTTCCATCCGTTGCTTCTTGTCCTGCCTTCGGGCGCTTTGGAGAACAGACTGACCCCTTTCTTCTTTATATAGATTTTCAGTTCATTTAATGGCAAACCCATAGAATTAATCCTATATTCTGTGGAGTTCTTGGTGCTCTCTTGAGCTTGCTTTGCAGACATTTCGTTACCACAGCCTAGGCCCAGGGGTAGGCAACCTCGGCTCTTTTATGACTCATGGACTTCAACTCCCAGAATTCCTAAGCCAGCGTGGCTCAGCTTGGAAACCTCTCCCTTTCCCCTCAGCGTGGCCGCCTCAGGAATTCTGGGAGTTGAAGTTCACGAGTCATGAAGGGGCCAAAGTTTCCCTCATGCTGGCTCAGGAATTCTGGGAGTTGAAGTCCACGAGTCATGAAGGGGCCAAAGTTTCCCTCATGCTGGCTCAGGAAGTCCACGAGTCACGAAGGGGCCAAAGTTTCCCTCATGCTGGCTCAGGAATTCTGGGAGTTGAAGTCCATGAGTCATAAAAGAGCCGAGGTTGCCTACCCCTGGCCTAGGTAACGCAGCCAGGGTTCCTGGCAAGCTGAATTCGCTCTACCCACGCAGAAGAGGGGCGACGTTAGTTGCCCTCTCCCTTCTGACTCTGGCCAGACAACTTTGGTTGAAGCCGGTCGGCAAACGTGGTTTGCGAGAATAATCTGGACCGGTGGATGGCTGTGTTAAAAGGAGGGCCTCTCTGCGGATCAGAACCCGACAGCTACGTTAGATTCTTGGCCAGGTTGAGGCTTATTTTTAGTTTAAATCCGAGCGTTGCCTCGGCCTGCAATTAACACCTTGTCCCTTTTTTTTTTTGGAAAGTTAAGTGTCACGCTACTAAACAGTTTCGGTTTATGGGAGATTGGCTGTCCACCGCCCTGGAAATCTATGGGAGATTTGAAACATCGAAGAGATTGGCCGCCGAGCGCGCAACCTCGTGGCTTGCCGGAGTGCTGCTTCCTTTTATGGAAAACCCCCGCCCCCTTCATTCCAGGAGGAAACAATCGGGAGCCCCATCGCCAACACCCACCTGGGTGACCGTGCGGCATATCTTGAGAGCTTTCTCGTGGGCCGGCTCTTCCAAGTGGCGCTCGGCTTCGTCTTCGGAGATGCGGGCGTCGTCGGCGTGAAGCTCCACCACGGCTTCCTGGCCTCCTGGCGGCGGCTTAATCTCCGGGATCAGGCTCTGGAGGGAGAGGAAGACGAAGACGAAGAGGAAAAAAAACAAAACAGCACATCAGGATCTGATCTTGGCTGTCCCGGAACCAACCTTTCTCTCTCTCCTGGTTACCTTCAGGGATTCGGTGGTGATGCTGATGGAAGGTTTCTTCTGGGTCGTGGCGGTGCTGGCTCCCCAGCGCCGCTTGCGGCCCGCCGGCTGGCTTCCTTCAGTGTCGCTGTTTGTGGCGACGGCCCCCTTGGCCACGGAGGAGGCTGCTAGGGAGGGAGGGAGGGAAGGCGTTAAAACCTGAAGAGAGGGGTCGCCAAGAGGCCACCTGTGTCAAAAACTGAGCCACCCCTCTCTCCACGGAAGCTTCTTCAGCTCTTGACTGGATGGTGGAGGATGGGAGGATTTGTACTCCTTTGCAGTCGTCTGGTCGTTAGTATTCTTTTAGAGGATTGCTGAGGCCACCTGGGAAGTTCATCTGTCCTCTCAGGGTCCGCTGAGCAGCGCAAATGGGTGTGGAGCCTTCTTGGAACTGCTGAAAGGACTGTGTGTTGTAAACTGGAGATAGACGGTGTTGTCGTATTCCACCACCACCCCCCGTTGAAAAAGAGCTGTTCAGTTTTGACCTAGATTTTTTTTAAATCCCATTTATATCCCGCCCTTCTCCGAAGACTCAGGGCGGCTTACAATTTAAAGCACAAATCAATGTGCTTAGCAATAGCCTTCATTCTATGTACATGCCTGCTTGTTAGGGCTTTCACACACACCCCAAGCGGCATTTTTACAAAGTCAGCTTATTGCCCCCAACAATCTGGGTCCTCATTTTACCTACCTCGGAAGGATGGAAGGCTGAGTCAACCTTGAGCCTGGTGGGACTCGAACCTGCACTAATTGCAGGCAGCGGGTGTTACTTAAGGAGGCATTAGCCCACTGCTCCACCAAGACCTAGATGGCCTCTGTCCAAATTGGGGACTTTGCTGTCTTCGAAATGGCGGCCTTGGTCTTTTAAAGGCAGGTGGACGGCTGAGTTTTGTCCTGATGGGTTCGTTCTCCTACGTTGTGCCAGGCGTTTGCGAAGTGGTTGTTTTGTTTCCCCAAGGTAGAATATCAAAATTGGAACAGCCCTCTCTCAACCGAGGGGGAGGGACACGACACCAACTATCTCCAGTCTACCACACGGTCCTTTCAGCAGTTTCAAGGAGGCTCCACGCCCGTTTGCAGCACTCAGGTGACCCTGAGGAGACAGATAAAACCTCGCAAGTGGCCTCCACAATCCTCTAAAAGAATGCAAATGACCAGATGACTGCAAAGGAGTATAAATCCTTCCGTTCCCCACCGTCCAGTCCGAACCTGAAGAAGCTTCCTGGATGAGAAGCAAAAGGTCTTCCAAGAAAAAGAAGAAAAAGTCCAGTTGCCCTTGAAAAAAAAACATTCTGCGGGAGTTTAAAGCTAAAGAGTTTCCCCGGGACTCAGTTGAGTCGGCTTTGCCGTCTTGAGGTGGCTCGTCTGAGCGAGTCAGTCTTACTTCCACCCTCTTTCCTTAAGCTCCAGTCCGTCTCTTGCACGGTATGCCAACGCAGGCAGTCCTCGACTCACGACCACAAGAAAGGCCCAAATTACTGTTGCTCAGCGAGACGGCTATTAAGTGAGCTTTTGCCCCATTTTACGATCTTTTTTGCCACAGCTGTTAAGCGAATCTGGCATTCCCCAATGACTTTGCTTGTTGGAAAGGTCGCAAAAGGGGAGGGTGTTGCGTGACCCAAGGGGACATGGCAACGCCGTCATAAATCTGAGTCGGTTGCCAAGTGTCCAAACGTTGATCAGGTGACCACAGGATTGTTGCAACGGCTGCGTGAAAAAGGGTCTTAAGTCAGGAAAATGGTCCTAGGTCGCTTGTTTTCAATGCAGTTGCAACTTCAGGCAGTCACTGAACAAATGGTTGTAAGTTGAGGACTGGGCTAGAAAAGAATCTAAGCCAGGTAATTCTCAACCTCAGCCCCTTTTAAGAGGAGTGGACTTCAACTCCCAGAATTCCCCAGCCAGCCATGTTGGCTGGGGAATTCTGGGAGTTGAAGTCCACCTGTCTTAAAGGGGCCGAGGCTGAGAAACATTGATCTTACTCCAGGGGTAGGCAACCTTGGCTCTTTTATGACTCGTGGACTTCAACTCCTAGAGGTGTGCTGGCTCAGGAATTCTGGGAGTTGAAGTCCACAAGCCCTAAAAGAGCCAAGGTTGCCTACCCCTAATCATTTCCTCTCTTGGTAAAATCACAGCTGCCTTCGTTACAAGGATTAAACGAACTAAGTTTCTGTTACTCCAATGCTGCATATAGTAAGCTGGCCGAACCACTTGGGTGTCAAGCTTGTTGCCACTGAGAAATAAAAACTGTGTTTTAACCAAGCCACAGGAGCATAAAATCTTTTTTTTTTTTAAAAAACACCCACCCAATCCCACCAAATGCAGTCCTCGAATTACAGCCGCAATGGAGCCCAGAATCACAATCGTTAAGTTGTGGTTAAGGAAGTCCCTATGTGATTGTGTCCGATGGTACCACCATTTTTTTTCCTGCAGTGGTTGTTAAGACGAATCCATTATACGCCATGGGGATTTTTTTTGGGGGGGGGGGGGGCGGCGGCGGCGGAAACCAGCCCAAAGCAGGTCATGGGACTGTTGGACGCTACAAACAGGCATAAATGTGAACTGGTCGCTAAGAACCCAAAATACAACCATGGGATTGTCCAGGAAGGTGTTTGCAGTTCTCACAAGAGCTAGTTTGTACTAGTGGTTAAGGTGCTGACTCTGAAACTGGGAAACAGCGAGTTCTAGTCCCACTTAGGTATGAAAGCCGGCTAGGCCAATCACCAGGAGACGACGAGTTCTAGTCCCACCTTAGGCACAAAAGCTGGCTGGGTGACTGGACCAATCACCAGGAGACAGTGAGCTTTAGTCCCGCCTTAGGCACAAAAGCTGGCTGGGTGACTTTGGGCCAATCACCAGGAGACTGGGAGATCTAGTCCCACCTTAGACACAAAAGCTGGCTGGGTGACTTTGGGCCAATCACCAGGAGACTGGGAGTTCTAGTCCCACCTTAAGACACAAAAGCTGACTAGGTGACTTTGGGCCAATCACCAGGAGACGGTGAGTTCTAGTTCTGCCTTAGGCATGAAAGCCAAGAGGTGATTTTGCCCCAGTCGCTCTTTCCCAGCTCGACCCACCTCACAGGGCTGTTGTTGTGAGAAAACAGTAAGAGGAAAGAGCATTAGGTAGGTTTGCCATCTCGAGTTACTTATAAAGGAATAAAGGTGGGGTAAAAATCTTAACAAGGGTGTCTACCTTCTGAGAGGGTCAGCTGTAACTTCACCGTGTCACTAAACGACTGGTCGTTAAGTGAGGACTACCTGCATGTCAGGGTATTAAATGTATTTAGTTTATAAAGTGTATTTAATGTATGCTTACAGCAGTTCATTCAGTGATGGTTCAAAGTTACCACAGCACTAAAAAAAAAAAGGGGGGGGGGAAACTCATGATCCATTTTTTTCAACTGCCACTTTTGCAGCATCCCGACGGGTCACCTGATCAAAATTCAGATCCTCGGCAACTGGTTCAGATTTACGACGGCCGCAGTACCCCAGGGTGATGTGATCCCCTTTTGCCACCTTCTGACACGCAAAGTCAAAAGGGGGGGGGGGGAGAGAGGGGAAAGCCGGATTCATTTAATAACTGGGTTACTAACTTAACCACTGGGGCGATTCTCTTTGGCAAGAAAATGTCGTAAAATGGGCCCAAATTCACTTACCAAAGGTCCTCGCGTAACAACCGACGTGTTTGGCTCAATTGTGGCCGTACGTCAAGGACTGCCTGCAGTGTATTTAACTGTAACTGTATGTAAGGGTCTCTTTTAACCACGTTGGCCTCCAGGGACGTGGTGACGTGAGCCTCCCTCCGCAAAGCCAAGGCCCAGATGGGGCAGCCCCCCCCCCCCCTGCCCCAGATGGAAGCAAAACAGGTCCCCTTCGCCCAGACCTGCAATCTCTGGCTTTTCAGATTAGCCAGCCTTGAGAGTGGGAGTAAAAATTAAAACACAATTTTCAAGGCTTACACTCCTTTGCATGCTGCTCCAGAGGGACCTTGTCTCTTTGGGGGAGGCAAGGGAACGTCCCTCCCCCTCCATCCAAGCACAGGACCTTCGCTCTCCCAGCCCTTAAAGCAGGGGTCTCCAACCATGGCCACTTTAAGACTTGTAGAACTTCAGCTCCCAGAATTCCTCAGCCCGTCTCCAACCATTACCAGTTTAAGACTTGTGGGCTTCAACTCCCACAATTCCTCAGCCCGTCTCCAACCTTGGGCCGGTTTAAGACTTGTAGAACTTCAACTCCCACAATTCCTCAGCCCGTCTCCAACCTTGGCCAGTTTAAGACTTGTGGGCTTCAAGTCCCACAATTCCTCAGCCCGTCTCCAATCTTGGCGACTTTTAAGACGTATGGACTTCAATCCCCACAATTCCTCAGCCAGCCCTTCCAGCAGGGGTCTCCAACCTTGGCGACTTTTGTGGACTTCAGCTCCCAGAATTCCTCAGCCAGCACTGCTGGCTGAGGAACTCTGGGAGCTGAAGTCCACAAGTCTTAAAGGGGCCGAGATTGGAGACCCCTGCCTTAAAAAGGCCCAGGTGGTGGGACCTCCAGCCTCCTCAGGTGTCCCATTCAAGTGGTCAGGAGACAGTTGAGCTCAATGGGTGGAGAACCTGCCCCCCTCCCCTTTACTTACAGACGACGGAGATTTTCCTCTTGAAGGCCTTGGGCTGAGCCGAACCCTGTGGAGAAAAGGAAGGAAGGAAGGAAGGAAGGGCAGAGAGAGAGAGAAAGAGAAAGAGAGAGAGAGAAAGAGAGAGAGAGAGGGGTAGAAAGACAGACAAAGAAAGAAACCCCGCATAGAGGGGGGAGTCAAGTCAGTATCGGGGATTTGGAAAGTGGCCGTCGCATCTAGGGGACATCAAGGGGGTGGGTGGGGGAAGAGAGGGCGTAAATAATGGAGGGGCCCAGATGAAGGGGGTGGGGACGGGCAAAGGGGTCCCCCGCTGCCTCGGCAATGAAGTGGAGAGGGTAGAATCCTGCCTCCCTAACTTTGCGCAAAAATTTGGCTATTAGGTTTCTTTGCCCACACCTGGAGTGGAATCACCGGAAGCGGCCCTCATGAGGACTAGAAACCCTTTGAGAACACTCTCCACTCGGCCGCTCGGGAGGCCAAATCGAGAAATGTTCTCAAAGGGTTTCTAGTCCTCGAGAGGACGAGAAATCGAAAAGAGGACTGGGGGGGGGGGGGGGGAAACAGAGAAATGTTCTCAAAGGGTTTCTAGTCCTCAAGAGTGTGAGAAATTGAAAAGAGGACTGGGGGGGGGGTGGTTTGTCCTCTGAGTTGGGTTATTTTCCTGGCAGACGTTTCGTTATCAACCTAGGCAACAGCATCAGTGCTCGAAAGGAATGAGGTTTGGGACCTCCCAGTTCAACTCTTGAGCTTACAAATACTTTCTTTTACGGGGACAAATGTTTCCGGAGCTAAAACTATTCCAGGGATCGGAAGCGTTATTGAGGAAATATGACCCTTTTTCATTTATCTAATGAAGTCCACATCTCGGCTAGGTGAGCAGACCAATGAGAAAAACCACCCACGATTTTCTTAGCTGTGGCGCCAAATACAATTACCAGTCCCGCTTGGATCCCTTTTTTTAAATTCAGAAACGGGCAGCTGACTTTCATGATTTTAACAATATTTGAACAGGCAAACTATTGGTTTCATACATTTGCTCTAGAAAGGTTGGGGGGTGGGGGTGGTGGAAAGGGATTCCACGATTTAATTTTTCCCTGCTTTTCCTCACTGTTCTGCTTTTAACAGCTTCTCCTCAGTGTTTCTTTATTTCTGTACTATGGAAACAAGATTTTAATGAAAAATAAGGAAGCCGCAGGAATAGCAAAAAAGGCTGAAATCGACGGAGGTTCAAACCCTTGGCTCTCGGCTGCATCGGACTACAAGTCCCATTAGCCCCAGCCAGCCTGCCCTTTCCCAGGCTGACTGGGAATGAGGGGAACGGAAAGCCAAACACAAACGTAGGGGGAACCCACCGCTAGCAATTCTTTAAGCGACGTCTATCGTTTCTTTTTAAAAAAATCGAAATATTTTTTGCCCGCCGGCTGGATTTTTTTTTTTAAAAAAAAAAGCAAAACCAAACATTAAACCTCTTTGATTAGGCTTATCTGCTTTGAACCGACCAATCGAACGATGACTTCCGATTATTTTAATGTCCCCAGTGTCCAGCCGATGGGACTTATTAAAAGTCGACGCAGACAAAAAAGCAGGCATATAGCAAGCCGTTTTGATTGGACGGGCTTGCCAAGTTCATTAAGAGCCGGCCGTCAGCTCATTGTCAGAGGGGAAAAAAATCAAATAAAAAATAAAAATACAAGATCGGAGAACAATTACAGAAGTGGTTGTGGATTTTAGCCACTTTAACCCTTGGGGGTTAGTTCAAGACAACGGGCACACTTTTTAAAAAAAAGTTTCAATCCCATCAGGACTTTTAAAAGATTCCCACCCAGTTGCAACATTTATTTAGGTCAGGGGTCTTTAAACTTGGCCCTTTTATAACTTGTGGACTTCAACTCCCAGAATTCCTCAGCCAGCGTGCCTGGCTGAGGAATTCTGGGAGTTGAAGTCCACAAGCAGGGGTCTTCAAACTTGGCCCTTTGATGACTTGTGGACTTCAACTCCCAGAATTCCTCAGCCAGCATGCCTGGCTGAGGAATTCTGGGAGTTGAAGTCCACAAGCAGGGGTCTTCAAACTTGGCCCTTTGATGACTTGTGGACTTCAACTCCCAGAATTCCTCAGCCAGCATGCCTGGCTGAGGAATTCTGGGAGTTGAAGTCCACAAGCAGGGGTCTTCAAACTTGGCCCTTTGATGACTTGTGGACTTCAACTCCCAGAATTCCTCAGCCAGCATGCCTGGCTGAGGAATTCTGGGAGTTGAAGTCCACAAGCAGGGGTCTTCAAACTTGGCCCTTTGATGACTTGTGGACTTCAACTCCCAGAATTCCTCAGCCAGCATGCCTGGCTGAGGAATTCTGGGAGTTGAAGTCCACAAGCAGGGGTCTTCAAACTTGGCCCTTTGATGACTTGTGGACTTCAACTCCCAGAATTCCTCACCCAGCATGCCTGGCTGAGGAATTCTGGGAGTTGAAGTCCACAAGCAGGGGTCTTCAAACTTGGCCCTTTGATGACTTGTGGACTTCAACTCCCAGAATTCCTCACCCAGCATGCCTGGCTGAAGAATTCTGGGAGTTGAAGTCCACAAGCAGGGGTCTTCAAACTTGGCCCTTTGATGACTTGTGGACTTCAACTCCCAGAATTCCTCACCCAGCAATGCTGAGGGGAAAACCCAACTGGCATTCTGGGATTGTTTTTTTTTCTTTCCTTTTTTTTCTTTTGGTATCAACGGAAGCATTTTGCAAAACGGGCCAAATTCTAATAAGGGAGAATCTTTGTAGCTCAGGTTTGACCTGCGGGGTCCTTGGTGCTCTCCGAGCTTGGCTGATTTCTTGGCGGTACAGGTAGTCCTTGACTTACGACCGCAACTAAGCCTCACGTTTCTGTTGTTAAGCGAGACATTTGCTAAGCGAGGTTTTGCCCCGTTTTACGACCTCCCTTGCCACCGTTGTTAAGGGAATCGCTGCAGCGGTTAACTGAGTAACCGGGTTGCTAAGTGAAATCTGGCTTGCCCCGTCGACTTTGCCTGTCGGGAGGTCACAAAAACGGGACCACGTGATCATGGGGTCTCAAGCGTGAAAAACGCTCCCAAGTCCCCTTTTTTTCAGCGCCGTCGTAACTTTCAAGGGTCATTAAACGAACTGTTGTTAAGACGAGGACTGCTTGCACTGGTCACGTTACCTAGTTTGTCCTGAAACGTCTGCAAGGAAGCAAACCTCTGGCAACGTTCATGACAAGATCGTTGTCCGAGAAGATTTTCACGGCTGTGTCTCCTGTGATCCCGCGGTCGTGCGCACCAACATGGGGTCCCAGCTAGAGATGGGAAGACCCGGGGGGGGGGCAGGGCGGACTGGAAAAATTGGGAAAAAATAAGTTTTTTTCCCCAAAACAGTTTTGAGAAGGAAAAAAAAACGAGGGGGGAAAAAACCTACGTTTCGACCCCCCCATTTTTCCTGATTCCCCCCCCAGGCCTTCCCATCTCTAGACAGCATCCATTGAGGTCTACGCGCCTGCATTTCTGTAAAATGTATTTTGTTTGTTCCTTGCTTTGTGGATCTCCCCCCCCCTTTTTTGACCCCCCCCATATTTAGGACGGCCTCACTCTCCCCCCAGCAGGGGGCGGGTTGGACTAGATGAACTCCAAGGTCCCTTCCATGATTCTCCACTTTATGGCCGAAGAGCAGGTGCCCCTGGAAACGACAAGGGCCAGTTGGTGGAAACCAGGTGCCATCCCACTGTCAACACAGGGGTCAGTTTGAGCAAGGATTTGGGGAGGGGGAACCAAACCAGGCTGTCACACCTCTTAAACTAATTCCCAAAGACCCCCCCCCATTTAAGAAAAGCTGAGGGGGACCCCTCCATTTTAAACCGAAACGGGATCCGCCCACCCCGCCGCCCCCAGCACTTCCAATTCTCTCTTTCTCTCTCTCTCTCTTTTTTTCCATTTAAATTAAGAACATTAAAAAAAAAGAAAACAAGCAAAAAAAATATTATTTTTTTTTTAAAAAAATAACAAATTAGGACAAGCGCTCCAGGTACCCTCTCACACCTGGGGCAGGGTCTTCTGTTCAGCCAATCACACCTCAGTGTGTGCGCTGTATCTAGGCAACGGCTGGTCCAATCGGAACGAGCCCTCCCTGGCCTGAAAGGTGCGTGGCTTGGTTGGACTGGGTGAACAAGAGAGGTGCTGATTGGTTGGCTGGCTGGTAGGTAGGAACCTAGCGCTTGATTGGTTGGTGGTCGGAGTCAAGTGTCCCGGAAGAGAGAGGGCGAGACAGAAGTCGCCCCCCCCTCAAGGACGGAAATAGGAGGGGGGGCACGAGGGTCAAGGCATCAGTTCTCGGCAGGCAAGAGACGGACCGTCGGCCGGGACAGCGGTGTGCGGCACTGTCCCGTTGTTGGCAGGGACTCTTGCGGTGGACAGCCAACAATCACAACGGGGCGGACTCCCCGACAACGGATGAAAACAGGTTAAATTGCAACAGAAGTCCTTTTTTTTTCCCCGAAGAGACACCACACCGCACGGGTGCCGCCGATGGGGGAAGAGCCTCCTGGGTCCGTGGAACGCTACCTGCATCATGTCCTTTTCAGGCGACCCTCGGCGCCAAGCGGAAAGGCCACAAAAAAGGTCCTTCGGGTGCTGGCGGAGCAAAGCAGGACTTGCGCGAGAGACATTGCGGAGATTTTTCGAGAGGCAGGCGGAAGACCTCGGCGTGTCCTCGGAGGAGCTCTCCCCTCCCAAATTCCAGCGTTCCGGGCTCCTCCGCGTCGGCGGATGACGTTGGCCTGGAGTCGATCTGGTTCCTGGAATTTGGAGATCAGCAAACCGAGGACTCCCTCCCCCCCTTTTCCTTTGGCGGATGGTAAAAGTCACTCCGGCGCCAAATACGTCCCCAAATCAGGGAAGCCAACAGGATCGTAGCGGCGACGGGAACGGGGACGAGAACAGGGAGAGTCTCCGCTCTTCATGGGCAGAAAAGGTCACCGGAATTCCACCTCGAACGTCTCGCGCCAACGGAGACCTCAAAGGAGGCGGAGCGTCCAACTCCCAGGGAGGTCGCAGGACAGGTCGACGTGCTGAGACGTCCTTTTTTTGACGCCTCACCCGGAAGGCCAGCAGAGTTTTGACCAGGTAACTTTCCAACAACGGCAGTTGCGGCTTGCAAGGGTGGTGGTGATTAACTAGGAACCAGCGGAGCACAAGTTGAGGTGGGCCGTCAAGCTTTCGGGCCCACGGAGGAAGACGCCACCTCCCAGAGCAGGCGGGGCTCCAAAGGGTACGGTGTCTCTCTGCGGCGAGCTGGGCGGCTACGGAAGTAGAGGACTTTCCACCGAACGGAGAAGACAGTTCCAGGAGGGGGGCCTACTCTGGGTGGCCCCGAAGACCATCTCCAAAATCTCTCTTTTTGTTTTTTTTCTCGTACACCTCCATGGACACCTGGGTGCGGCCTGCTCATACGTGTTCACGCTCTCTCTCTCCGGTTCTCTCTCTCTCTCTCACTCTCTCTTTCGCACTCCCAGAAGATTGGATGCCTCTTTAAAACGGGGATCAGAACAAACGAGTCCAGAGGAGAATGTCAACGGGGGGAGGGGTTGGTTGTGCGGGGAGGCTATCTTTAGGGGTGAGGGGAGAAGCAAGGCCTGTCCCCACCCACCCCTCTTCCTCAGCAGCACAGAAAAGCCAGGATCTGAGTTGTGAGTGTAATTATGTACGTGCAGGCGCACAAATGTATTTCCCCCCCCCACCAGACATCCCAGGACCCTCCTATCACAACCCACCCACCCCCTCTTTATACAACACGGGGGGGGGGGGGAAGAGGCCAATTGTTTACACTGGCTCACAGGTGGGGAAAAATAAGATAAAATCTCAGAAATGGCCGAAGGGTGAACCAAATCTTTGCAATGGATCTAGTTTAGTAAACAACCATCACCACAAATAATAATAATAAAAAAATTAAGCATAACAAAATGAGATGAGCAGGAATCCTGGTTAAGGTGCTGGGCTGGGCTCGGGGAGGGTATTCACTGCTTTGAAAAACTCGACCAGCCTTGGCTTAAGGCAGCGGCGAATGTGAGAAGCACCAGGCTCAGAATGCAGGTTCTGCCTCCAGACTGGACAAAATTCAAAATACCAAACCCGCTGGGATTCTGGATCCCATGTCCATTAAGACAGGCTTCTGAATTTTCTCTTTTTTTCGGTACAATTTGGCACTAAATGAGAATATTAACGCAGGTATTTACCAGTCAAGAAAAAATTTACAAGGCAAGAAGCAATCTTTTCTCTCTGCTAGCCACTGGGTGCAGCGTTTGTCAACTTTGGCCACTTTTGAGATGTGTGGACTTCAGCTCCCAGAATTCTCCAGCCAAGCCTGCTTTAAGATGGATGGATTCCAACTTGCTGGCTGGGGAATTCTGGGAGTTAAAAGTCCACACGTCTTAAAAGTGACTAAGGTTAAAAAAAAACACAGCACTGAAGGCTTATTTCTCATTTCTTCTCCTCCTCAGCCTGACAGGCCCCACAGATTTTCATGCACAGAAAATTATAGCGGTTTATTATGTAAAAATTAAGGGGGGGGGGGAAATAGATTTTCCCCAAGCACACCCAAGTGGAAACTCTCGGGAAGCAGAACCGCACACTCTGAACAAAAGGTAAAGTGTGGCGCACCCACACTCCCCTCCCTCAAGGTCTCCTTGCAAGGGGAAGAGGAGAACTCAGATGGGGTGTCGCACCAGGGGACAAAAGTCCCCAGTGCAAAGATTTTGCTGGGGCGCATAGATCTCACCAAGCATTCTGCCCCCCCCCTCCGGGCCTTTCCTCTCATCCCCCCCATCGCAATCCCCCCCCAGGGTGGTGCTGAATGGCCTTTCACCTGCCCCAAATAAGCCGCTCGTATGGAGGTCCCCTAGGGCCCCCTGCCTCTATGCCGAGGGGCGCCCTCCAACACACTACCTCTTTCTTCTCCTCGTCTTCAGGGCCCGCTTCGGGGCCCGCGGGGTCTGCGGAGGGCTGGTCCTCGGGGCCACCGGGCTCCAAGGCCTCGTTCTCCGGGTGGGGCTCCGACAGCTCCATCGGCACCGTCTGCTTCTCCTCGCTGCGTGGAGAAAGAGGGGAGAGGCGATCACTGGTTGGGTGGAGGGTGGTGGCTGGGGGGTCACCAGGGGACAAGGGACACCTGGCTTTTATCGGAGACCAAGCCAGGAGGGCCAGCAGCCTGTACAAAAAGGGGTCCCGGGAGACCTCTGCCCCACAGCAGCGCCCTCTTCCATTCATTTCCCCTTCCTTCTCGGAGACGCGCTGCGGCCTTGCCTCCTCCTCCTCCATTGCGGCCCATCTAAAGGTGACTTCTCCATCCCCGAGCATCCTTGGAGTAGGTTTCCCCCAAGAGATTTCACCAACTCCAGAGAGCCCCCCCCCTCCCAAGCACGAGAGAAGGGGCTTCTTTCTTTCACCGGCCGAAGGGGGAATGGAACCCCAACCCAAAGAAAGGGAAGGCCCCAGAAGGGAACCCCCCCAAATGGTCAGTTCCCTTCCCCAAACCACCCACCTGAACACCTCCTTTCATGTCGCATATTCCATCCCCGGGTCAATTACACCACTGACTTCCCATCTCAGAGACACCCTCCCCCTCCCCCGGTCCCTGGGCCACCTCGTCCTAGGACCCCACTGTGGCTTGGGGGGGGGAGCCCGAACGTGGAGGACCAGGAGCAGAAAAACAGCAGCCAGAGAGGCAGAAAGAGGGAAGAAGAAGAAGAAGAAGAGCAGGGAAAGGCAGACACGTGCAGGATGGAGGGAGGGAGGAGGGGAAAAAAAATCTCTGCAGAAAAAAAGGCCAGGCGGTGGAAAAGGGGGGGGGAGGAGGATGGGTGATTTGGGGTGGGGGGTGGGGAGAAGGAGAATCCAGCAGAGGAAGCAGCTGGAAAACAGGGAGAGGACCCTGAGTCTTTGGGGTGGGGGTGGGGGTCAGAGAGAAGGAGGGGAGGGGGAACAGCCAGCCAAGCAGGGGGAAAAAACGCAGTGAAAGTGGGAGCTCCTGGGGAAGAAAGGGAAAGCGTGGGGGGGGGGGCGCCCTGTCAAAGGGAAGGGCCGACGAGCTGGGGAGGGGGCCGGCTGGAGGAAAGAGAGAAAATGGAGGGCAGGAGGAGAGGAAGAGGAGAAAGGCGGGGGGGGGGAAGTCCAGGAGGCGCGAGGCAGAGAAAAGAGGAGAGGGGAGGGGCCGCGGGGAGGGAGTGAATGAATCGGGGAATGAATGGAGGAGGAGGAGGAGGCGGCGGCGGCGGGAGGAGGAGGAAGAGGCGAGAATGGCGCAGGAGAGGAGCGGAGGGAGGGGGGCGAGAGGGAGGGAGGGAAGAGCCGCCATCGGGGAGGGGGCTGCGGAGGTGGCCAGGCCGGCCGGGCCCCGGTCTCACCCTCCCTTGCTCTCGGAGAGCAGCATGGCCGGCTCGGGGGCTTCCTGGGCTCCGCCTCTTTAGCAGTCCCGCAGGCGCCGCGGCGGCTCGGAGCGGGCGGGCGGCGGCGGCACCCGGAGCGCCACGAACGGCGGCACCAGAGGCGCAACAGAGGAGCCGCGGACGGGCGGCGGGGCCATCTTGCCGGCGCCGCCGCTGCTGCCGCTGCTGCTTTCCCGGCAGCCCCCGGGAGAGGCGCGCGCGCGAGAGAGGGGGGGGGGAATAAAGGGGGAGGGGGCCGCCCAGGATGCGGAGGCTGGGAGGGAGGGAGGGAGGGAGGGGCAAAGGGACCCCGAGGGGCGGGGCCGAGCGGCAAGGAGGGGGAGGCCCCCTCCCCAGGCTGCCATCTGGGCGCTGCGGGAGACGAATCCCTCCGAGAGGCCAGCCCCCCGTCCAACCGGTGAAGCCTGCAGGAATCTTCCCTTAAGAGGCTGCGGGAGACGAATCCCTCAGAGGCCAGCCCCCCATCCAACCGGTCAAGCGCCCAGGACCCTTCCTTTAGACTAGAGGCCGCGGGAGCCATCTGAGGCCAGCCCCCCATCCAACCGGTCGAGCCTGCAGGAATCTTCCCTTAAGAGGCTGCGGGAGCCATCCCTCAGAGGCCAGCCCCCCATCCAACCGGTCAAGCGCCCAGGACCCTTCCTTTAGACTACTAGAGGCTGCGGGAGCCATCCCTCAGAGGCCAGCCCCCCATCCAACTGGTCAAGCCTGCAGGAATCTTCCCTTAAGAGGCTGCGGGAGCCATCCCTCAGAGGCCAGCCCCCCATCCAACCGGTCAAGCCTGCAGGAATCTTCCCTTAAGAAGATCCATCCCTGTTAAGAGGCCAGCGCCCCCATCCAACCGGTCAAGTGCCCAGGACCCTTCCCTTAGACTCTAAGCTTAGAGGCTGCAGGAGCCATCCCTCAGAGGCCAGCCCCCCATCCAACCGGTCAAGCATGCTGGACCATTCCCTTAAGAGGCTGCAAGATCCATCCCTGTTAGAGGCCAGCCCTCCTCCCCCCCATCCAACCGGTCAAGCGCCCAGGAACCTTCCCTTAAGAGGCTGCCAGATCCAACTGGTCAAGCGCACAGAAAACTTTCTTTAGAACAGGGGTCTTCAAACTTGGCCCTTTTATGACTTGTGGACTTTAACTCCCAGAATTCCTCAGCCAGCAAAGCTGGCTGAGGAATTCTGAGAGTTGAAGTCCACAAGTCATAAAAGGGCCAAGTTTGAAGACCCCTGCTTTAGAAGATGTGGGATCTGTCCATTCCATGTCAGCCCCCCCATCCAACCGGTCAAGCACGCAGGACCCTTCCCTTCCAGACTGCGGTATACATCCCTTCAATGTCAGCCCCCCCCCACACACACACAGACAGACACCCAACCAGTGCAGCTGGCAGGATGCATCCCAGGGGCCAAACCCTACCCAACTGGTCAAGCGCACAGAAAGCTTGCCTTAGAAGCTGCAGGATCCATCCCTTAGAGGTTAGCACCCCCCCCACACCCCCCCAATCCAACTGGTCAAGCTCGCAGGAACCCAGCCTGGGTCACCCCAGGCATATGGCACTGAGAGCAGCCAATGCGCTACCTACCGGAAAGAGGGGTGGGGGGGGGTCCAGGAAGTAAGAGGCCGTCTGCTCACCCCACCTGAAACTCCCCACCCTCCTGTTGCCCCCCCTGGCAGAGGTGGGAGCATTTAAACCGGGGGGGGGGGGGGCGGCGGCGCTCAGTCTACTGTGCAAGGTTGAGCACTGAGCTTGGCACAAGGGGGGGCCCACCTTTCGGAGGAGGAGGGTGCCCGTATGCTCTTAGGCAAGGTGGCCCCAAAAATGCCCCCCCCAAACAGGATCAACCCTCCACACAGGGCCCGTCGGACCGATTCCAAGCCAAGCATGGATCGGATCACCCTTTTTTACGACCGTCTAATCTAGGGGGAGGGGGGGGTGTCTTCAAACTTGGCCACTTTTAAGACTGGTGGACTTCAACTCCCAGAATTCCTCAGCCGGCCTTGTGTAGCTCAAGCTTGGTTGGAGAATTCTGGGAGTTGAAACCCACCAGTCTTAAAAGTGGCCAAGTATGAAGACCCCCCCCCTCCCCCCCGGTCTAATCGCTTAATTCGGCGTAGAGGCGGGGGGGGCGGCGGCGACTGGATGCTAAATTTCTTTGAAAAATTGCAAATAATCGTAGTGGGCTATATTAAAAGAATCTCTCCCTTCTTGAATCACAACCCTGGTTTGTGAGAAAGGACACGAGGGTCACCCTATGCAAGAGCCTCCTGGCCAGGCGCCTGACGACGACCGAGGCTGACTGCGTCCCAATGGAACAGGCCACGGATCCGGTCAGTTTCTCAGCAATACCGGATCTCGGACCCCCAGCTCTTTTCCTGCAGCCATTCTGCTGGGGCTTTATGAGACTTGCGTTATGAGAGCCACAGAGAAGAGACTTTAAAGGGGTTGCGTGTCCTGCACTTTTTGGAGCGCCCCCCCCCCACTCTCCCCACCCCAAGGCAGTTGATCTACCTTCCCGAGTCAGGCCCACTGCGAGTGGCACGTGGAACGATCCCAGCACGGCGCAGCCTCCCGATACTCACGTTTCGCTACGCAGCGGCTCGGCCGGGTGCTGTGGCTCTGAGGCAGGACCCCCACTCTCTAGGCCAGACCCCTCCGCTGGAAAGGGGGGCTCCGGGCTGCCCTGCGGGGAAAGGGTTAATTTAGCAGGAAGGGGCCACAGGGCCGGGTCTCCTGGCCGCCAACGCCGCCTCCCCCCCAAAAAATTCTGAGCCAAAGTAGAGCTGGGACCCCCGAAGAGGAGCCCGCTGGAAACGCCCCCCCCCTTTCCTCCCTCGGCCGCTCCATACTCGTTCTGGAATCGTGCTCTCGGTCTCCACGCTGTGCGCTGCTGGTTGCTGCTGTGGCGGGCTGGGGCTGGGTTGCCTCTGAGGGTCCGAAGGAGGGGAGGGGGCGCGTCTGCTTTCTTCCCGGGGGCTCGATGGGGTCTCTCGATACTGGGCCTTGCGGGAGTCGGGTGGCGACCACGGCCCGGGTGGGGAGAACCCTTTGGTGGGAGGGAAGCTGGCGCTGTCCCTTGAAGCTTCGCGGCTGCGGGACTGGGGTGGGTGGGGTGGTGGTGTTGAAAAATAAAGAGAAGAAAACAATTTTTGGCACTTCTCGGTTCGCCGGCTGTTTCTCCAAAACGGCTGGGTGGGTTAAGATGGAAGGTAGGATTTGATTCATTCATTCACTCGCTCACTCACTCACTCATCCTTCCATCCAATTTCTATAGAAGAGAATACAGGCAGTCCTCGGCTTACAACTATAATAATAAAGTTGGAAGGGACCTTGGAGGTCATCTAGTCCAACCCCCTGCTCAGGCAAGAAACCCTATATCATTTCGGACAAATGGCTGTCCAGTCTCTTCTTAAAAACTTCCAGTGTTGGAGCATTCACCGCTTCTGGAGGCAGGTGGTTCCACCGGCTAATTGTTCTGTCAGGAAATTTCTCCTCAGTTCTAGGTTGCTTCTCTCCTTGATGAGTTTCCATCTGTTGCTTCTTGTCCTGCCTTTGGACGCTTTCGAGAATAGCTTGACTCCCTCTTCTTTGGGGCAGCCCCTGAGATACTGGAACACGGCTGTCATGTCACCCCTCGTCCTTCACGTCATTAAACCGGACATACCCAATTCCAGCAACCGTTCCTTGTATGTTTTAGCCTCCAGTCCCCCAATCCTCTTTGTTGCTCTTCTCTGCACTCTTTCCAGAGTCTCAACATCTTATTTACATCGTGGTGACCAAAATGTTCCAAGCGTGGCCTTACCAAGGCCGTGTAAAGTGGTAGTAACACCTCACCTGATCTTGATTCTATCCCTCCGTTAATGCAGCCTAGTACTGTGTTGGCTTTTTTGGCAGCTGCAGCACACGGCTGGCTCATATTGAAGTGATTGTCTACTAGGACTCCGAGATCCCTGTTCATTTAATGACTGCTCGGGGTCCAATATTCCCGGACGCTCAGCTTGCTTTGAAAAGTTTTGTGATGTTACAATTGCTTAGCCTACTTGTGCCCTAATTCAACCGCAGCCAAATATAAACAGCCTCCAACAGTTATAATTACCGTATATTATACGGTATTACTACTATCGTGCAACCCTTCACTTTAGAAGCGTTCATTTAGTGACTGTTCAAAGTTGCGACGGCCTAAAAAAAAAGGGGGGGGGATTCAGGGATGCTTTTCACGCTTAACCACTGCTGCAGTGTCCCCCACGGTCACGGGCTCAAAATTCAAGACTGCCTGGCAACTGCTTCATACTTACGACCGTTGGAGTGTCCGGGGTGGGGTGGGGGTGATTGAAAAAAGTGACTTGCAACCGTTTTTCAGTCTTTATGACCATTTTTCGCATGAGCATTCCAGCATCCCCACGATCACGCGAAAAAATTTCGGACGCTTGGCAACTGACTCATATTTATGACGGCATCCCGGGGTGTGTGTATGTGTGTGTGTGTGAGAGAGAGAGAGAGAGACGGAGAGAGGGAGAGAGAGAGGGAGAGAGAGAGAGAGGGAGAGAGAGAGGGAGAGAGGGAGAGGGAGAGAGAGAGAGAGGGAGAGAGAGAGGGAGAGAGGGAGAGAGAGAGAGGGAGAGAGAGAGGGAGAGAGAGAGAGAGAGAGAGAGAGAGGGAGAGGGAGAGAGGGAGAGAGAGAGGGAGAGAGAGAGGGAGAGAGAGGGAAAGAGGGAGAGAGAGGGAAAGAGGGAGAGAGAGAGGGAGAGAGAGGGAGAGGGAGAGGGAGAGAGAGAGAGAGAGGGAGAGAGAGAGAGAGAGAGAGACGTGATCCCCTTTTGCGACCTTCCCACGAGCAAAGTCAATGCGGAAGCCGGGTTTACTTAACCACCCGGGTTACAAACTTAAGAACTGCAGTTGATTCACACTTAGCAACTGTGGCAAGAACAGTCGTAAAACGGGCTACAATTCCCTTAACAAATGACTCACTAAGCAACGGACATTTTGGATTCAATTGTGGCCAGAAATTGAGGACTACGTGTTTTGTGTAGCTCAGGGGTGTACTCTTGGAGCATCGTGGTTTTCTTGCAGACGTTTCACAGCCAAACTAGGTAACATCATCAGCGCCAGCACTAACACCAGCAGCAACTGATCATGTTACCTAGTTTGGTCAGGAAACGTCTGAAAGGAAACCACCAAGCTAGTTAAGAGACCACCAAAGACCTCACAGGATACGGGATTAATTCTATGGATTTCCCCCTGGATCAGCTGAAACTCTTTATAAGTGCCGGTCCGAGAAAGAAGAATTCTTTTTCCGGGAGGAAAAAAGATACACGTTTTTAAAATGCTTCATCTGATTTATAGAAAGCAGTTTCCGCTGCCTTACCAAACATTTTTACCCAGAAAGATATAATAATGCCTCTGCGGTTTTGTATGCTTTTTTTTTTTTAAAGGTCAAGCAGCGCCAAGCAATTAACTGAAGATGCCTTAAAAAAAAAACAAAAGCGGCTGGACTTTTGATCTTCGATGACTCGAAATAAATTCTAGAGATATTGACAGGCTTTTTTTTTTTTTAAAGAAATCCACTGGCTTCGTGAGGACGCTGGTGGACAAATGGCAAAGGACTGATCAGCATCTGAGGGGACGGCATCTCTCAAACTGTATACCGACACTTTGAAGTGGGTTTCCTTAAAGCACCCTGAAGTGCTTCAAACCAAGCTCCTTGCCCCGTTTTTTCCTTTTTGGCCGAGCTTTAAAATGCATCTTTTTTTTTAAAGAAAGAAAGCTTGAAAATAATGACCGCAAGCGAGCAGGAAGGCATCTAAAGTCCGATGATTGCTTTAAATCAAAATGTTCCCATTATGCCACCCCACACACACAAAAAATCCATTTGTTCTGAGTTGAAAATACCTGTTTTCAGAAAATCTTTGGCAACGTCTCACAGGGCTCTTGCAGCTGCGATTTAAAAGCAAGCGTCCCGAGGTCTAGGCCAGGGGGTCTTCAAACTTGGCCCTTTGATGACTTGTGGACTTCAATTCCCAGAATTCCTCAGCCAGGCACGCATGCCCAAGGAATTCTGGGAGTTGAAGTCCACAAGCAGGGGTCTTGAAACCTGGCCCTTTTATGACTTGTGGACTTCAATTCCCAGAATTCCTCAGCCAGGCACGCATGCCCGAGGAATTCTGGGAGTTGAAGTCCACAAGCAGGGGTCTTGAAACCTGGCCCTTTTATGACTTGCGGACTTCAATTCCCAGAATTCCTCAGCCAGAGTGAGGGAACTATGACCCTTTTATGACTTGTGGACTTCAATTCCCAGAATTCTTCAGCCAGGCACGCATGCCCGAGGAATTCTGGGAGTTGAAGTCCACAAGCAGGGGTCTTGAAACCTGGCCCTTTTATGACTTGTGGACTTCAATTCCCAGAATTCCTCAGCCAGGCACGCATGCCCGAGGAATTCTGGGAGTTGAAGTCCACAAGCAGGGGTCTTGAAACCTGGCCCTTTTATGACTTGTGGACTTCAATTCCCAGAATTCCTCAGCCAGAGTGAGGGAACTATGACCCTTTTATGACTTGTGGACTTCAATTCCCAGAATTCTTCAGCCAGGCACGCATGCCCGAGGAATTCTGGGAGTTGAAGTCCACAAGCAGGGGTCTTGAAACCTGGCCCTTTTTATGACTTGTGGACTTCAATTCCCAGAATTCCTCAGCCAGAGTGAGGGAACTATGACCCTTTTATGACTTGTGGACTTCAATTCCCAGAATTCCTCAGCCAGGCACGCATGCCTGAGGAATTCTGGGAGTTGAAGCCCACAAGTCATCAAAGGGCCGAGTTTGAAGACCCCCGGCCTAGGCACTGGGTTCAAAACAGGGCATCGCTAGCAAAGAGCTACGCCGATTTGCTTACACGGTCAGTCCTCGACGTACAACCAAAATTGAGCCCCCAAATTTCTGCTGCTAAGCAGATTTTACGACCTTTCTGGCCACAGTGGTGAAGGCAGTCCCTGCAGTTGTTAAGTTAGTAACCTGGTTGTGAAGTGACTCCGTTTTCTCCCGTTGACTTTGCTTGTCAGAAGGTCGCAAAAGGGGATCGCAGGAGCCCGGGATGCTGCAACCGTCGTAAGTACATGCCAGTTTCCAAGCATCTGAATTTGGAACCCGTGAGCATAGGGATCCCACGAGGGTTGTTAAGTGTGAAAAAGGGTCACAAGCCCCCCCTTTTTTCCCCCAGCGCCGTTGTCACTTTGAACAGTCACTAAATGAGCTGTGGTAAGCTGAGGGCTACCCATTATTAAGCCTTTTCCCTTTTCCCCTTAATACGACTTCCAATGTGATGTATGTAAGTCGAGGACCACCTGTAAAATTGCCCGGCTTGCGTGCTGAGGATGCAACTGTCGCCGAAGGCGCGAGGAAACCGAGAATCCACTTACCTGGCTGCTGCTGCTGCTGCCCCCGCTGCTGGAGCGAGATCTGGACCGGGAGCGCGAACTGCTGCGTCGCTCCGAACCGGAGCGGGATGGAGATCCCAAAACCGGCCGCTTCCGAGCAGGTGATTCGGAGGAAGCGGAGCGGGGCCTCCTGGCCCGGGAGCGAGGTGGCAAGCTGCCCGGGGAGCGGGAACGAGAACGGGAAGAGCTGGAGGACGAGGAGGACGAGGAACGGGAGCTGCCGGGCCGTATGGGTTGTTGCGGCGGGAGCGCTAAAGGGGAGGGCGAGGCTCCTAGGCTGGCTCCAGCCGGAGCTTCCTGAGCGGGGGGAGACGGCTGCGAGAGCTGGGGAGGGGCTTCGTCTTCGGCTGGTGCGAGTCCCGCGGGGGCTTCCTTGGTCAAGAGTGGAGGGGGCGGCTCGTCTCCCCGAGGATCCTGTTGGGCCTGTTGGGCGTCAATCAGCTGGGGGGGAGACGGAGAAGCCTGCACTAGCGCCGCGGCGGCAGCAGACGCCTCTTCCTCCAGGCTGCGCAACGCCTGGCTGGCGGCCCCCTCGGGGGTCTCCTCGCGCTGGGGTTCACCCTCCTTCTGCAACCCGACATCTGGGGTCTCACCCTGCTCCATCACCTCCTCCTCCTTCTCCTTCTCCTGGGGGACCTGGGAAAGGCCAGTCGACCTCGGCTCCTTCGGAAGGCCCGGCTCTTCCTCGCTCTCCATTTTTAAGGCTTCCGGTAATTGGGGTGCAGCTTCTTCCCTCGGGGTGGCCGGGAGGGGCTCCTTTTCTTGGGCCTCGGGGGCTTCCCCTGGGCTTAGAGCCGCCTGCTGCTTGTCCCCCGGGAGCGTCGCCCGGGGCTGAGCCTCCACCTCGTCTTCTGACCTCGGCAAGTGGGCGAGGACTGGCATGGCAGCTTCACAGCTCGGGCTGTCTGGCACCCGAGAACGAGCCTCCGTTTGCTGGGCTTGCAGGACGATGGGCAGGGAAGCTTGGAACATGCCCGTCTCTTGGGGAGCCGGCATGCCCGGCTCCTCTGGCCTCATGGGCGTCTGGCCGACCAGCAAAGGAGGGGCATCTTCCTCCTCCTCCTCCTCTTCTTCTTCCTCCTCCTCCTCCTCCTCTTCTTCCTCCTCCTCCTCTTCCTCCTCCTCTTTGACGGGCAGCCGCTGGGCAGCTCTCCGACTCCGAAGGGAAGTCTCCCGCTCTTCGCTCACCAGCGCATGACTGCCTCCTGCAGTCTTCACCGCTCTGGCCTAAAGGAGAAGGGGAGAATAAAATGCCTGACTGCGGGTCGTCTTCAAAAGGCAACTGGACTTTTTTTTCTTTCTTTTTCTTTGAAGACGTTTTGCTTCTCATCCAAGAAGCTTCTTCGGGTCCGACTGGATAGTGGGGAGTGGAAGGATTTATACTCCTTGCAGACAGCTGGTCATTTTAGAGCAGGGGTAGGCAACCTTGGCTCTTTTAGGACTCGTGGACTTCGACTCCCAGAATTCCTCAGCCAGCATGGGGGAACTATGGCCCCCTTCATGACTCGTGGACTTCAACTCCCAGAATTCCTGAGCCAGCATGTCTCAGCTTGGAAACTCATTTTCCCCTCAGCACGGCTGGCTCAGGAATTCTGGAAGTCCACAAGTCATAAAAGAGCCAAGGTTGCCTACCCCTGGCCTAGGCCACTTTATGACTCGTGGACTTCAACTCTCAGAATTCCTGAGCCAGCCATGCTGAGGGGAAAGGGAGAGTTTACAAGCTGAGCCATGCTGGCTCAGGAATTCTGGGAGTTGAAGTCCATGAGTCATGAAGGGGCCAAGGTTCACCTACCCCTGGCCTAGGCCTAGGCCGCTTTATGACTCGTGGACTTCAACTCCCAGAATTCCTGAGCCAGCCATGCTGAGGGAAAAGGGAGTTTCCAAGCTGAGCCATGCTGGCTCAGGAATTCTGGGAGTTGAAGTCCATGAGTCATGAAGGGGCCAAGGTTCACCTACCCCTGGCCTAGGCCTAGGCCGCTTTATGACTCGTGGACTTCAACTCCCAGAATTCCTGAGCCAGCCATGCTGAGGGAAAAGGGAGAGTTTCCAAGCTGAGCCATGCTGGCTCAGGAATTCTGGGAGTTGAAGTCCATGAGTCATGAAGGGGCCAAGGTTCACCTACCCCTGGCCTAGGCCTAGGCCGCTTTATGACTCGTGGACTTCAACTCCCAGAATTCCTGAGCCAGCCATGCTGAGGGAAAAGGAGAGTTCCCAAGCTGAGCCATGCTGGCTCAGGAATTCTGGGAGTTGAAGTCCATGAGTCATGAAGGGGCCAAAGTTTCCCTCATGCCGGCTCAGGAATTCTGGGAGTTGAAGTCCACGAGTCATAAAAGAGCCGAGGTTGCCTACCCCTGTTTTAGAGAGTCGTTGAGGCCACTTGGAGGTTTCATCTGTGTCCTCAGGGTCACCTCAGTGCTGCAAATGGGTGTGGAGCCTCCTTGGAACTGCTGAAAGGACCGTGTGGTAGACTGGAGATAGTTGGTGCCGTCTCCCTCCCCCTCTGGTTGAGAGAGGGCTGTTCAATTTTGACCTAGATGGCCTCTTTGACCCCCCTCTTTCAAAGAGAGACAATATCATCTCTGTCAAAACTGAACAGCCCTCTCTCGGTAGAGGTACAGCGATACGACACCATCTACCTCTAGTCTACAACACAGTCCTTCCAGCGGTTCCAAGAGACACAAGACAGACCTCCCAGTGGCCTCAACGGCTCAAGAAGGCAAATGACCAGCCGTCTGCAAGGAGTATAAATCCTACCATTCCAGGTCATTCAGCCAGAGCTGAGGAAGCTTCTGGGGTGAGAAGCGAAAGGTCTTCAAAGGGAAAACAAGAAAGTCCAGTTGCCTCCTGAAAAAAAAAGCACCTTTGGAGACAGCCGTGACCTGGAAGACGGAGAATCTCCATAGACGCTTTATTGCAGGGGGTCCCCAACCAGAGTACTGACCCGGGAACGGTTTGCAACTGGGCCGCAGAAGGGGCGGGTGCATCGCCACCTGTGTGAGCAGTGGGTGAGGCAGGTGAGTGCGCTCCATCTGTGTGAGCGGCGGGCACAAAAATGTATCTGCTTGCGCCCGCATGCCTGCCGCTCGAGCGGAACTAGTGCCCTCTCCTTCCCCTGCCGGTCCGCAAAGCTGGAAAAGTTGGGAAACTCTGCTTTATTGGCCAAGTGTGCTTAGACACACAAGGAATTTGTCTCGGGTGCCAAAGCTCTCCGTGTACACCCAAAACAGCAAAGAAACAATAACCATAATAATGGTACCAATAAGTAGGGTTAGTAAGAGAAGATGAGGAGGAGAATAGTAATAATACTACAGCCATACAAGATGGGTAAATATATTCCACAGTATATTCCCATATGCTATGGGAATTAGGGGTTCAGCAAAGTGAGGACACAAGGGGGGGAAAAATATCCCTGTGTTCTAGTTGTTTTGGCACACAACGTCCTGTAGCAGTGGGCCAAAACAACTAGAGGAGAGGCCTCTGTAGATAATTTCTCAGCCCTCTTTCTGACCTATGCAATATACAGGTCCTCAATGGAAGGCAGGCTGGTGGCTGCAACTGGTTTTTCTGCACTCCTAGCTATCCATTAAGGGACGCGGCGGCTCAGTGGGTTAGGACGCTGAGCTTGTTGATCTGAAGGTCGGCAGTTTGGCAGGTCGAATCCCGAGTGCCGCGTAACAGAGTGAGCGCCTGTTATTCGTCCCAGCTTCTGCCAACCTAGCAGTTCTAAAGCACGTAAAAATGCAAGTAGAAAAATAGGGACCACTACAGTGGGAAGGTAACAGCGTTCCGTGCGCCTTTGGTGTCTAGTCATGCCGGCCACGTGACCACGGAGACGTCCTCGGACAAGTGCTGGATCTTTGGCTTTGAAACGGAGATGAGCACCGGCCCCTAGAGTCGGAAACGACTAGCATGCATGTGCAGGGGAACCTTTACCTTTTAACTATCCATTGGAGCCTGTACCTGCCCTGTTTGGTTGCTGTGCTATATCAGACACTCATAGAGGTATAAATAAATCAGAATAGAGCTGGAAGGCACCTTGAAGGTCCTCTAGTCCAGCCCCCTGCTTAAGTGGCAGACACTATACCAGAGGTAGGCAACCATGGCTCTTTTATAACTCGTGGACATCAACTCCCAGAATTCCTGAGCCAGCCATGCAGAGGGAAAAGGGAGAGGTTTCCAAGCTGAGCCATGCTGGCTCAGGAATTCTGGGAGTTGAAGTCCACGAGTCATAAATGAGCCAAAGTTCCCTGCCCCCTGCCCTATACCATTTCAGAGAAGTGACTGTCCAGTCTCTTCTTAAAAACCTCCAGCGATGAAGCTCTACCACAACGTCCGGTGGCAAGCGGTTCCACTGGTTAATTGTCTTCACTGTTAGGAAGTTTCTCCTTAGTTCCAGGTTGCTTCTCTCTTTGGTCAGTTTCCAGACGTTGCTTCTTGTCCTGCCCTCTGGGTGCTTTGGAGAATAGCTTGACCCCCTCTTCTTCGGGGCAGCCCCTCAAATACTGGGACACTGCTATCATGTCACCCCTACACCGGCCATACCCAAATCCTGCAAGCGTCCTTCGTATGTTTTAGTCTCCAGGCCTTTAATCATCTTAGTTGCTCTTCTCTGCGCTATTTTCCAAGTCTCAACATCTTTTTTTGTAATGGGACCAAAACTGGATGCAGGATTCCAGGGGTGGCCTTTACTAAAGGCTTTATAAATCGTCGCTAATATTACAAGTGATTTTTCCTTGTATGCCTCTGTTCAGAATCAAAATCACGCGAAGTATTAATATGACAGACTCAATACTTCCCCTGCAGAATGACAGATCAGGATCCGTCAAAGGGACCCTTCATGACGCTTCTTTTAGCAGCCAATGATTCCGCCCCCCCCCCAGCCTGAAGCACAAACATCCAGCAACCAACACCCCCCCTCCTCCCAAATTACCTATTATCAGCTATTTTCAAAGAGGAATTAAAGACAAACACTGCTTTAAGCCCCCCTTTTGGCTGTAAAAACACAAAAGATTGATGATGATGATGATGATAATTTGCAATTGACTAATGGAGAGTTTGTCAATGCCAATGGTGTTCAAGTGGCGCTCCAGTTGTTTTACTAAGAGGCGCCTTGGGTGCAATCCCAAAACAACTGGAGCACCACTTGAACACCATCATCAGCATTGACAAATTCAATCAATCAATCAATCAATCAATCAATCGGCATTGACAAATTCGCCATCGGTCAATTTCAAAAGGCGGCCTTACTAGGAACTGCTTCCGTCCTGCGACGAGATCTGTAATACCATCCAACATCCACATCTGCCTATCCCAGGTCCTTGGTAAGGACTCGATAGGTAGACAAAAATGCCAAATCCAGTCTGAACATTGGGCTGACTGTGCAATGATGATGATGATGATGATGATGATGATGATGATGATGATTTTCAAAATACATCAAAAAATTGCATTAAAGCTACAAAACACTGGGCTACTCGGAACATCTTACATTTTAAGGAGATACCTGGTTGATACCTAGGATGCTGGCAGCAACCCGTGTCAACCATTAGTGCCAGTCAATTTGAGTGTTCAGTTGACTGAGTTTCATGTTTTATGAATAAAAGTTTTATAATCATCATCATCATCATCATGAACCGCTCAACTGCTTCCAGAAAACATTTATTCCAAAATGCAGCAGGTGCGGACAGAGGTTGCCTGTTCCTGCTGATCACCTCCCCCATCATCCCCTTCCACCTCCTCTTCAGAGTCACGTGGCTGGCCCCTCCCCACCCACCTGTTCTCCTGCCATTTACCTGCCTGACCCGAGAGAGATGCTCTTCCGGTTTGCGGGATTCTTCTTCCTCTTCTTCCCTCTTGCGTGAGATGACGCACGTTTTGCCTGGCAAAGGAACAGGAATGTTAAGTTTAAGATTTGTTTATGAAATTCATTGGCCAGCCATCTTATCCTAGAGCAGGGGTAGGCAACCGTGGCTCTTTTGTGACTCGCGGACTTCAACTCCCAGAATTCCTGAGCCAGCCACGCTGAGGGGAAAGGGAAAAGTTTCCAAGCTGAACCGTGCTGGCTCAGGAATTCTGGGAGTTGAAGTCCGTGAGTCATAAAAGAGCCACGGTTGCCTACCCCTTTCCTAGAGTAACTGTGGGGTGGCTTAAACTCATAAAATACGTATATGCATATACGTCTATGCCCTTTTTTTGTCAGTGCCGTTGTAACTCTCTCTCTCTCTCTCTCTCTCTCTCTCACACACACACACACACACACACACACACACACACACACACACACACACGGTTGTTGTGGGGAGAAAGGGGGAACCAAAGTGTGTTGGATATGTTTGCCACCTTGAATTATTTGGGGGAAAAATAATAAAGGTGGGATTCAAATCAATTAATTAATCAATCAATAGAATATAATGTCAGTTTGTTGCGAGGCAACTTTATCAGATAGAGCAGGGGTCTTCAAACTTGGCCCTTTGGTGACTTGTGGACGTCAACTCCCAGAATTTCTCAGCCAGCGTGCCTGGCTGTGGAATTCTGGGAGTTGACGTCCACAAGTCCTAAAAGGGCCAAGTTTGAAGACCCCTGTTTGTCGACGTCAACGCCCAGAATTCCTCAGCCAGGCACACTGGCTGAGGAATTCTGGGAGTTGAAGTCCACAAGTCCTAAAACGGCTAAGTTTGAAGACCCCTGCTCGTCGACGTCAACTCCCAGAATTCCTCAGCCAGGCACACTGGCTGAGGAATTCTGGCAGTTGAAATCCACAAGTCACCAAAGGGCCAAGTTTGAGATAGAGCTTAGAAGGAAGTTTGAAACAGGAGAAGTACGATAACAAGGCAAGACAAGATAACCTTTATTGTCATTTATTTATTTTTGCTGTGGACACACCGGCCCAGATTAAACATGAAATTCTGTTGCCTGCTCTCAAAAGTGTGCACACGCACAACACACACAGATTACGTGCTAGATCAGGGGTCTTCAAACTCGGCCCATTTATGACTCATGGACTTCAACTCCCAGAATTCCTTAGCCAGGCACACTGGCTGAGGAATTCTGGGAGTTGAAGTCCATGAGTCATAAAAGGGCCGAGTTTGAAGACCCCTGTGCTAGATGCAACCTATACCTATGCCCTTAGCCTATAAATACGTGTGAATATTCATCACCGTACAACGCAATTTGGTTCAAAAACTAGCTGCTTTCCCCCGTGAATTATGGGTAAGAGGAGGAGGGAGGACGTCGGACAAAGTCCACTTACTTTCCAGGTCGGCTGCCTCCCGGGCTTCCCGTTCCAGACGCTGCCTCAGCAGCTCCTGCTGTTTTTCCAGGTATTGCTTGATGATGCTGTTCTGGCTCATCTCTTCCCCGATCTGGTTGGAGGCGGGAGGGGGGCAAAAAACAGGCTTCACAGGAGCAAAACACTCTTTGCCTCCACACCCAACCCGTCGGAAGTTGGAAGTCCGCACGTCTTAAAAGGGGCCCAACGAGAGAAAATATTTGAACTGAGCGGGCATTGGCCTGAATTTGTAGCCCCAGAAGCCCTCGCTGCTCTTTGGGCCTGATGCGTTTTCCTTGCAGACGTTTTGCGACCAAACTAGGTGACGTCATCAGTGCTAAAGGGAGTGTGGGAGGAGGAGGAGGAGGAGGACTGTGGGGTCCTTGGCGCTCTCTGAGCTTGTTTGTTTTCTTGCAGACGTTTCATGACCCATCTAGGGAACGTCATCAGTGCTAGAAGGGAGTGTGGGAGGAGGAGGAGGAGGAGGAAGAGGAAGAGGAAGAGGAGGAGGAGGAGGAGGAGGAGGAGGAGGAAGAGGAGGCGAGGAACTGTGGGGTCCTTGGTGCTCTCTGAGCTGGGTGGTTTTCTTGCAGAGGTTTCGTGACCCAACTAGGGAACAGCATCAGTGCTGGAAGGGAGGAGGAGGAGGGAGGAGGAGGAGGAGGACGATGACGACGACGATGACGACGACTGTGGGGTCCTTGGTGGTCTCTGAGCTTGTTTTCTTGCAGACATTTCATGACCCAACTAGGGAACATCATCAGTGCTAGAAGGGAGTGGGGCTTGCGGGGAAGAGGAGGAGGAGGACTGTGGGGTCCTTGGTGCTCTATGAGCTTGTTCGTTTTCTTGCAGACATTTCATGACCCAACTAGGTAGCATCATCAGTGCTAGAAAGGAGTGGCGTTTAGGAGGAGGAGGAGGAGGAGGAGGAGGAGGAGGAGGAGGAGGAGGAGGAGGAGGAGGAGGAGGAGGAGGACGACGACGACGACTGTGGGGTCCTTGGTGGTCTCTGAGCTTGTTTTCTTGCAGACATTTCATGACCCAACTAGGGAACATCATCAGTGCTAAAGGGACTGGGAGGAGGAGGAGGAGGAGGAGGAGGAGGATCCTTGGTGCTCTCTGAGCTGGGTGGTTTTCTTGCAGAGGTTTCATGACCCAACTAGGGAACATCATCAGTGCTAGAAGGGAGTGTGGGAGGAGGAGGAGGAAGAGGAAGAGGAGGAGAGGAACTGTGGGGTCCTTGGTGCTCTCTGAGCTGGGTGGTTTTCTTGCAGAGGTTTCATGGAAGGGAAGAGGAGGAGGAGGAGGAGGAGGAGGAGGAGGACTGTGGGGTCCTTGGTGGTCTCTAAGCTTGTTTTCTTGCAGACATTTCATGACCCAACTAGGGAACATCATCAGTGCTGGAAGGGAGTGTGGGAGGAGAGGAGGAGGAGGAGGAGGAGGAAGAGGAAGAGGAGAACCGTGGGGTCCTTGGTGCTCTCTGAGCTTGGCTCTTTTCTTACAGACATTTCAGGACCCAACTAGATAACATCCTCAGTGCTAGAGGCAGTGGGATTTGTTCTCTTTTTATACACAAGTGGCTTGCCCTGTCGGAGTTGCTGGGAGCGTTCGTGGATGGTTGCTTGGTTGGACTGCCTACCGATAGCTTGTTTGTCCAAGTTTGTAGTTGCTTGATTGTTTACTTCTTGATTGTTGATCTAGTGCCAATCCTGGCGTTCATCTCTGCCCATCTGTGGAGATGTTTTGGTCTCCCCCCCCCCTTTTTTGGCTTTTCGATTGCCTGTTTTGAACGGTGTGCAGATGTTGATGATCTCTATGTGCCTGTTGATGGCCAACCTGTCAAGAGTGTCAGGCTTCCAGGAATTCTCTAGCGGTTTCTGGACTAGGCTCAGGGTCTAAGATGCTCAATATTTTCCGGTTGAAACTGGAATGGCCAAGAACACGCTTCTATATAAACAGAGAGCAAAACCCCAGCTCCCTTCTAGCACTGATGATATTACCTAGTTGGATCATGAAACGTCTGCAGGAAAACAACCAAGGTCAGAGAGCACCAAGGACCCCACACATCTCAAAGTATTTTAAGGTTGGGAAACAACTGATCTAGAGCAGGGATCTCCAAAGTTGGAGGCTTTAAGCGCCCAGAATTCCTTAGCCAGCCATACTGGGGATTTCTGGGAGTTGAAGTCCACAGATCTTAACCCTGCTAAGTTGGGAGACCCCTGTCTTAAAGGCATGGGGGAGGTGGCTGCATTGAAACAAAATGCTTGTGTGTGTTATGTGCATTTTTTTTTCCACATGTGCACACCAATACCCCTCTTGCTGTTCCCTTTCGGAACAAGCATCTTTATTCCCAATCCAGATAGAGGGTCTACGCCCAGGTGCTGTGACATCATAAGTCATAAGATAACGAATGATGTGGATTGTGTAATTTATGCCCTGATCCAGTGTGAGGTCTGGGACACCACTCAGGCATAGGTAAAGGTAAAGGTTCCCCCGCACATGAGTGCTAGTCGTTTCCGACTCATCTCCGTTTCAAAGCCGAAGAGCCAGTGCTTGTCCGAGGACGTCTCCGTGGTCACGTGGCTGCCATGACTAGAAGCAAAAGGCGCACGGAACGCTGTTACCTTCCCACCGGAGTGGTCCCTATTTTTCTACTTGCATTTTTACGTGCTTTCGAACTGCTAGGTTGGCAGAAGCTGGGACGAGTAACAGGCGCTCACTCTGTTACGCGGCACTCGGGATTCGACCCGCCAAACTGCCAACCTTCTGATCGACAAGCTCAGCGTCCTAACCCACTGAGCCACCGCGTCCCCTCACTCAGGCACGGTAAGCCACAAAAAGAAAGGAAACGAGAGATAAAATTGGTAATGAAATCCTCTTTTTTTTTTAAGGATCAGAAGGGGACTGACGTTTACGACGAACAGATTACTTTCCAAGTCTACAAAGAAAGAACAGAGAGGGACACCAAATGGAAATGTGTGCCGTGTTTCTCCGAAAATAAGACCGGGTCTTGTATTAATTTTTGCCTTGGGGTTTATTTTCCAGTTAGGCCTTATATTCGGGGAAATAAGGTTCTAAATGCATCCGTCTGGCTGGCGATCTTAACTGGGGCTTATTTTTTGTGGTAGGACGTATATTACGAGCGCCTGAAAAAAAATCGCGATAGGCTTATTTTCCAGTTGGGTCTTATGTTTTGGGGGGAAAACGGTAGTTCCAGAGCAGCTTCACTGCGGCTCAACCACAGACCAAGGGTAGGCTGGCACGTCTTACCTGGGAATTGGGCTGGAAAGTGGTGTGGGGCGTCGAATGCTTCTGGAGGTTTTCAAGCATCAGGGCCTGAAAACGAAAGAGGAGATGAAATGAGAGACCGTCTCTAGATGCCCTCGGCAACTTCTGAACTCACTTTCCACTTACAGAATTTCTTAAGGCCATAAAATCGGGACGGGACCTTGGAGGTCTTCTAGTCCAGCCCCCTGCTCAAGCAGGAGACCCTACAGCATTTCAAGAGAAATAAAGGGTGGTCCAACCTCGTCTTAAAAACCTCCGGTGTTGGAGCACCCACAACCTCTGGTGGCAAGCTGTTCCACGGGTTAATTGTTCTCACTGTCAGGAGGTTTCTCCTTAATTCTAGGACGGTTCTCTCCTTGATTGGTTTCCGTCCGCTGCTTCTTGTCCTGCCTTCAGGTGGTTAGGAAAATAAGTTGACACCCCCCCTCTTCTTTGTGGCAGCCCCCCAAATATTGGAAGGCTGCTCTCATGTCCCCCCTAGTCCTTCCTTTTCACTAGACTAGCCGTGCCCAATTCCTGCAACCGTTCTTCATATGTTTTAGCCTCCAGCCCCCAAATCATCTTTGCTGCTCTTTCCTACACTCTTTCCAGAGTCTCAACAACTTTTTTTTTTACACCGTAAATTACAACAGTCACCTTTTCAAACCAAGAGACTCCAACTAATACATGAAGTCGTCAACTTACGACCATTTGTTTCACAGCAGTTTCACTTATGACGGCCTCAGGAAAAGCAATTTAGGACCCATCCTCCAAGCCGCTGTGTTTCCCCGAAAGTAACCCCCCCCAAGAAAGTGAACCCGAGCTTGATTTTTTGGGGGGTGGACCTAATATAAGCCCTCCCCTGAAAGTAAGGCCTAGTTTGGGGGCGAGGAGAGGGGTTGGAGGTGCCCCATGCGCCCTGCACCCGAAGGAAGTGGCCGCCGAAGAAGTCAGGTAGCGGTGCGACAGGTGTCGGGGTACAGGAGGCTTGGCTGTGGTGGTCCTAAAGGCAGGGCTAGGCAACCTTGGCCCTTTTATGACTCGTGGACTTCAACTCCCAGAATTCCTGAGCCAACCATGCTGAGGAGAAATGGAGAGGTTTCTATGCTGGCTCAGGAATTCTGGGACTTGAAGTCCACGAGTCATAAAAGGGCCAAGGTTGTCTAGTCCTGTGCTAAGGTAAGACACGCCCCCAAAATAAGACCCAGTGCCTCTTTTGGAGGATGGATAGATAGATAGATAGATGTATAGATGTATAAGTATATGTATACACACATACACACACATATACATACACACACACAAACATATATATATATATATATATATATATATATATATATATATATATATATATATATATATATATATATATATATATATATATATATACACATACACATACATATATAATGTGTATATATATATATATATATATATATATATATATATATATATATATATATATATATATATATATATATATATATATATATATACACACACATATACATACATACACACACGTATACACACACATATATGTGTGTATATACATCTATACGCGTATATACGTGTATATACGCAGGGCTTTTTTCCTCATAGAACGCTCAGAACGGAGTTCCGGCACCTTTTTTGGATGGAACCTTGTAGGGTAGGCAAGGCGGGTTGTGTGTGTGTGTGTGTGTGTGTGTGTGTGTGTATACACACACACACACACACACACACACACACACACACATATATACGTATATGTGGATCTTTGGTCATTCGGGTTTTTTTCCCGCGTAGAATTGAAGGTGTAGGAGCAACGTTTCGACGGAATCCCATCCGTCATCCTCAGCCTGAGGATGACGGATGGGATTCCGTCGAAATGTTGCTCCTACACCTTCAATTCTACGCGGGGAAAAAACCCGAATGACCAAAGATCCACATACAAACACCCGCGAAAACCTCAGAAAACATATACGTATATATGTATATATATGCATGTGCATATATATACACACACACAATCTATATACACAGAGAGACATATATATGTATACATATACATATATACATACACATATATGTATACGTATATATACATATACGTACACACACACACACACACACACACACACAAAATAAAAAAGACCGGGTCTTATTTTCGGGGAAATACTGGTAGCTCACATGTATGAGAGGTTTCAATGGGTGGTGGTGCTGTGGGTCATGGTTTGCGACCTTTCTAACAGGCTTCTGGTCCAAAGTCAGTCAGAAAGCCAGCTTCGCTTAATGACCATGTGATTCTCTTAATGACTGTGGTGATCTGCTCAATGATTGTTCTAAAAACGGTCATAACATCCCTACTTTTTCTATTTCTAAACTCTAACTAACCCTTACTCTTTATTCTGTTCTATTCTAATATTCTATTCTAATATTTTCTATTATTCTATTCTATTCTATTCTATTCTATTCTATTCTATTCTATTCTTATTTCTATTCTATTCTATTCTATTCTAATTTATTGACTGTTAGAAGATACAACGGCATCGAAAAAAGGGACTTATGACTGTTTTTCACACTTATGACCATTGCAGCATCCTCGTGGTCATGTGATTTATATTTGGATGCTTGACAACTGACTCGCATTTATGAGGGTTGCAGCATCCCGGGGGTCATCTGATCCCCTTTTGCGACCTTCTGACAAGCAAAGTCCGTGGGGAAGCGGGATTCACTTAACAACCGTGTCCCTGACTTAAACACCCGTGGCAAGAAAAGTCGTAAAGTGGGGCGAAACTCACTTAACAACTGTCTCACTTAGCAACATAAATGTTGGGCTCCATTATGGTCGCAGGTTGAGGACAACCCGTATTTATCCCCAAAGTGTAATTCTTTTATTCTATTAAAAGAAAAAGAATCCAGACTCTGTTCATAGAGCAAGCCATCGTTTGCTCCTTCTAGAAGGATCTTAATTTATTAATTTATTTATCAATGCATTTTGGAACCCACCACGATTCCCTTGATCCAGCCAATCTGCTAAGTCCAAGAAAATTGTTTAATAATTCAACTAATCGAGGAGAGAAGCAACCTGGAATGGAGGAGAAATTTCCTAACAGTAAGAACAATTAACCAGTGGAACGACCTGCCACCAAAAGTTGTGAGTGATCCGACACTGGAAGTTTTTAAGAAGAGACTGGACAACCACATGTCTGAAATGGTATAGGGTTTCCTGTATAAGCAGGGGGTTGGACTAGAAGACCTCCAAGGTCCCTTCCAACTCTGTTATTCTATTGGTCTAACAAGAAGAAGAACTAGGGGAGACATGACAACAGTCTTCCAGTATTTGGGGGGCTACCCCAAAGAAGAGGGGGGTCAACCTGTTCCCCAAAGCACCTGAAGGCAGGACAAGAAGCAACAGACGGAAACTAATCAAGGAGAGAAGCAACCTGGAATTAAGGAGAAATTTCCTAACAGTAAAAACAGTTCACCAGTGGAACAACCTGCCACCAGAAGTTGTGAGTGCTCCAACATTGGAAATCTTTAAGAAGAGGTTGGAGGAGCAAAACTCACTTAACAAATTTCTCACTTAGCAACAACAACAACAACAACAAAACCTCACTTGGAGGCATATATAGCAGCCTCCAACTATTATAGCATTATAATTATATTACACCATATTGCTACTATCATGTAACCCTTCGCTTACAACCCTTCATTTGGGACCGTTCAAAGTTACACTGAAAAAAGTGACTTAAGACCGTTTTTCGAACTTACGACCGTTGTAGCATTCCCTTGGTCATGTGATCAAAATTTGGACGCTGGGCAACTGCTTTATATTGATGACCGTCGTAGAGTCCTCGGGGGGGGGTCACTGAAAAAATAGCGACTTAGGACCATTTTTGTGACTTAGGACAATCTTTCCAACGACCGCTGCAGCATCCCGACGGTCACCTGATCAAAATTCGGGCGCTTTCCCGCCGGTTCATATTTATGACGGTCGCAGTGTCCCGGGGTCATGTGATTTCCCCTTTCGCAACCTTCTGACCAGCAAATTCAGAACGGGGGAGCCAGATTCACTGAACAACGGTGTGATACACGATCGCAGTGATTGCTCTTCACGAGCTTGGCAAGCAAAGTCGTGAATGGGGGCAAAATTCACCGGCGTCCTGCTTAGCGACAGAAATTTTGAGCTCAACCGTGGTCGTAAGTCACGGACTACCTGTGCTTCTCCACGTATAAGTAGAGGCACATTTAAAAGGTTCGTACGCTTGCTTACCCCACTGGTTATTGATACCAGAACGATACAAGACACAGGCCAATATCAAATAAGCAGAATCAGAGCGCCCCATATTTTTTTTCTTTCAGCCTCTAAGCTCATTAAATAATCCCAAAGCATGCATACTTTTATATCCTTAGCGTACCTGACCCACAGCATTTTTGTGAGGATAAAACATCAGAGCCTTGTGGAGCAAAGCTGCAGAAAAATGCAATAAAATCTCCTCCTTCGGGGACATTTTTGAAAGGCTGGGGTTGATCTCTGTACGTTGTGATCGCCTTCAAAATATTTGACTGCCCCTCCGGAGATCAGAAGCACAGAGTAAGGGGGAAATGCCGCAGAACCACGGGAGAAGGCAAGTTTCCCACCTGCGCGCCTGGAATTGGATTTACACAGTTATCGGCTGTGAAGACAGCTCGCCTTGTCAAAAATTGCATTTATCAGTGGAACTACTACATACAGGTAGTCCTAGACTTAGAATCACAGCTTAGCCCCCAAATTTATGTGGCTAAGCAAAATAAGATAAGCCTTGTCGGGTTTTTTACTGGCTCATGTTAAAAATGAATTTCTGTTCCCTGCTCTCCAAATAAACATTCTTTTTTGAACCAAGCTGGCCTGGTCTGACGGGATGGGGTTGGGTTTTAAAACTAGTTTTAACTTTAATATGTATTGATTTTATGGGCATGATGTTTAATGGCTTTTTAATTTTTGTATTCGATTTTTATTGTGTATTGCCCTGTTCACCGCCCTGAGTCCTTCGGGAGAAGGGCGGTATAGAAATCAAATTATTAAATTAAATTAAAGTATATATCTACCCATGCACCTACATAACATGTACACATGCTATACACATGCATACATATATACATATCCATCCATCATCTATAACTTTATCTATCTCTATCTATAACTTTTATCTCTCTATCACTTTTATCTATCTACCTACCTTTATGTATCCATCTCTATCTATAACTTTTATCTCTCTCTCTCTCTCTATATATATATATATATATTATATTATCATCTATAACTTCTATCATATATTATCATCTATAACTTTTATCTATCATATATTATCTATCATATATAACTTGTCTTTCATCTATCTACTTACCTTCCTATCTATACGCAAACACACGCAGAGTTATTGAGCTTTATCCCATTTTACGATCTTTCTTGCCACAACTGTTCAGTGAATCACTGCATTTTTTTAAGTAACATGATTTATTTATTTATTTATTTATTTATTTATTTTATTTGTATACCGCCCTTCTCCCGAAGGACTCAGGGCGGTGAACAGGGCAGTATATGTTAAAAGACTAAAATACAAAAATTAAAAAAAGATTAAACAAAATGCCCACATGATTGTGAAGTGAATCTGGATTCCCCATTGGCTTAGCTTGAAAAGCTGGGTGTAAAAGGGGGAATCGCGTGACCCTCGGACACTGCAACCGTCTTAAGTACTTGCCAGTTGCCAAGCGTTTGAATTTTGATCATGTGATCCTCGGATGCTGCAACGGTCCTAAGGGTGAAAAATGACCCTAGGTCACTTTCTTCAGTGCCGTCGTAATTTCGAATGGTCACTAAGCGAATGGCTGTCAGTTGAGGATTACCTGTATGCCAAATCTAATCTCTATCGCCGAGAGATGTGGAGCTGAGTATTGTCTCTAACACACCACACCTTTTTTACACCAAGATCTGCCACGTACCTCAAAGCCTAATACCTGATAACATCATTCAAATCATGCCCGGGTTGTCTCCAGTCTTAGGCAAAGCACAGATACTCCTCGACTTACAACAGTTCATTTAGTGATGGCTCAAACTTACGACGGCACTGGAAGAAGTGACGTATGGCCCTTTTTCCCCACTAATGACCTTTGCGGCATCCCCGTGGTCGCACGATTTACATTCAGACGCTTGACGACTGACTCACATTTATGGCGGTTGCAGCGTCCCAGGTCTCTCTGTGTGTGTCATGTGACCCCCTTTTTACTGACCTCCTGACCAGCAAAGTCAATGGGGGAAGTTGGATTCACTTAACAACCGGGTTCCTAATGTAAGAACGGCAGTGATTCCCTGAACGAAGGTGGCAAGGACAGTCGTAACGTAGGACCACACTAACACATTTCTCACCAAGCGGCATAAATTTGGGGCTCAACTGCGGTCGTAAGTTGAGGACTGCAGCTCTACTAACAATTACGAGAGTCAGCTCCGCCTTCCCTGACCCACACGGATTCCTCCAAGCAAGCATATATATTTAATAATTAACATTTCTATGACTTCTCCAAAGAGCCCTTCCTGTCATTTTACTTCCCAATTTCGTGGGGCAGGAAATGCTGAGGAAAAGCAAGAGTTATTTGGCCCCAGGCGGAGTACTGAACAGAATCGGAGTTACCTGCCTCAGGGCAGACTCTAGCCACTGTGCAATGCTGCCTTAAGAGTCCAAATCAGTTTACTTACAAAAGAGTGACAACCCATTAAAACGGGAGCGCATTGCCTCTGGAACTCAACCCTCACAGTTTCTAGCACACCAGGGTGCGGAACTATGTCATCTAAGCAGCCAAAAATGCACAAACCAGGCATCAAATATTAAAGGTTCTGTGTTCAAAATCCCACCCTAAGACGGGTAGCCCTCAACTTAGAATCGTCCATTTAGCGGCCCTCGAAGTTACAACGGCACTTTAAAAAGTGACTTGCGACGGTTTTTCACACTTACGGCCATTGCAACATCCCCGTGGTCGTCCTGATCAAAATTCCGACGCTCGGCAAACTGACTCCTATTTATGATGGTCACGGGATCACGTTTGGTGACTTACTGATGAGCCAAGTTAATGAGGGAAGGCAGATCCACTGAACAACCGCGTGATTAGCTTAACGGCCGCAGCCATTCCCTTAACCAGTGTGGCAAGAATGGTCATTAAAAGGGAGCAAAACTCACTTCGCAAATGTCTCGCTTAACGGCAGAAATTTTTGGGCCCCACCGCGGTCGTAAGTCGAGGACTACCTGTATAACAAAGCGTCGTCTGGAGAGAAACTTGTCTAGGTACAAAGTTCAGTTTTCCCACCGCTGGTGCGAAATCACGACGACCAGGATGCTACACTGACTGTTTCAATTCTGTAGCGCACTTTAATTATCATCGTATTTAATGCTGATCACCCCAGCCGTACGTTGCTGAGGAAGGAGATGGCAACCTCAGGCAAGGCGGGACATCGGTGCCAAAAACCCTGGTTTCCAAACAGGAAGGTAACAACTTCAGGTTTGAGCCAATTTTGGTCTAGCGGTTAAGGCACCGGGCTAGAAAGCAAGAGATGGCGAGTTCAAGTCCTGCCCTTAGACATGAGAGCTGGCTGGGTGGTTCTAGGCCAATCACCAGGAGACGGTGAGTTCTAGTCTCACCTTAGGCATGAAAGATAATTGGGTGATTTGGAGCCAATCACCAGGAAGCAGTGAGTTCCAGTCCCGCCTTAGCCATGAAAGCCGGCTGGGTGACTTTGGGGCAATCACCAGGAGATGGTGAGTTCTAGTCCCGAGTTCTAGTCCCGCCTTAGGCAAGAAAGCCAGCTGGGTGATTTTGGGCCAGTCCCTCTCTCTCGGCCCAATCCACCTCACAAGGTTGTTGTTATGGGGAAAACAGGAGAAAGCAATATGTTCCCCCCCTCGAGTTGTTTATAAAAATAATAATGGCAGAATACAAATAAATAAGTTTGCGCATTCTGAGCTGGAGGGAGGTTTGGGCAGCCCCCCCCCCAACCCAACATCCCTAGAGAACATGGTCTCCTGCTTGGAGGCTGGTCTCCTGGTTGAAAGACAATTGGCTGACTTTGGGCCAATCGGAGGAGAAGGTGTGTTCTAGGCCCACTTTAGGAATGAAAAACCATGGGGTGACTCTGGGCCAATCACCAGGAGACGGGGAGTTCTAGTCCCGCCTTAGCCATGAAAGCCAGTCTCTCAGCCCAACCCACCTCACAGGGTTGTTGTTGAAGGAAGGTGTGCCGGGCAAGTTTTAAAATGCCAGGCATTTTAATTATGTTTACAATTTTTAATTTATTTTTAATTTTTAATTTTAATTTATTGCACAGATGACTTTAATTTTAATTTTATCTTAATTTCTGTTATATGCTATTGTTGTTAGCCGCCCTGAGTCCTTCGGGAGATAGGGCGGGATATAAGTCCCATTAATAAATAAATAAAATAAATAAAGTTTGCCACCTTGAGTTTTCGTAAAAGTAATAAGTGACACACAAACAAACACATCAATAGATAAAACTTTCTGGGACCCACATTCCCACCTTCCTAACTCCACCCATCAAAAACCTCTCAAAAGCCAACGCGTGGACCACACCATCTGCAGATCGCCGATGACCTGAATTTTTAGCTCCAAATTTCCACGGCCGTTCCGTGAATTTCGCCCCATTTGATGACCTTTCTCGCCACACTCGTTAAGGGAATCGCAGCTGTTGCTAAATTAGTAACCCGGTTGGTTAAACGAATCCGGCTTCCTGCAACTTGTCATAAATACAGGTCAGTTTGCCAAGCGTCTTGCATTTTGATCGCGTGACCGAGGCAGGGAGGCTGCAACGGTCTTAAGTGTGAAAAACGGTCGTTAAGCCTCTTGTCTCCGAGCTGCTGTAACTTCGAACGGTCACGACCTGAACGGTTGTAAGCCAAGGACTTTACCTGCACTCCACTTCTGGCCCTTCCTGGCACGCACACTGTTGCACGGCGTGGGGTACGGTGCAACTTTTGCACAGGCCTGCCATCTCAATCAATCAGAACAGAGTTGGAAGGCACCTCTGGAGGTCTTCTAGTCCAACCCCCTGCTCAAAGCAGGAGAGCCTATATGCCATTTTGGACAGTCCAATCACTTCTTTAAAAACTCCGGTGATGGAGCTTCTGGAGGTAAGTTGGTTACACTGGTTAATTGTTCTCACTGTCCGGAATATTTCTCCTTAGTTCTAGGTTGATGGGAGCACCCACAACGTGACTGATTTGACTTTTTCTTCTACACCAATATTTCTCAATCCATCAGAATAGAAATGGAAGGGACCTTGGAGGTCTTCTAGTCCAACCCCCTGCTCAAGCAGAACACCATTTCAGACAAATGGCTCTCCAATCTCTCCTTTAAAAACCTCCAGTGTTGGAGCGCCCATTACTTGATTGATTTGACTTTTCAATTCTACACCGATGTTTCTTAATCAATCAAATTTTATAAATTAACTTAACTTTTAATCTGTACTAATTTATTACGGGCATCGTTGTTTAATTACTTTTAATAATTTTTAATTTTTGTATCTTGTTTTTATTATGTATTGCCCTGTTCACCGCCCTGAGTCCTTCGGGAGAAGGGCGGTATACAAATTAAATTAATAAAATAAATAAAATAAATCAGAGAGTAGAGCTGGAAGGGACCTCTGGAGGTCTTCTAGTCCAACCCCCTGCTCAAGCAGGCGACCCTAGCCTATACCATTTCAGACAAACGGCTGCCCAGCCTCTTCTTAAAAACCTCCATCCACAACACCTGAAGTCAAGCCGTTCCGCAGCCCTCGACAGTTTCAAAAACCCTAAATCCTTCCAGGCGGGATCTTTGTCCTAAAGCTGAATCCATCCATTTCTCCCCCTGCCCCCCCCCCGTCGCCCGCATTCTAAAAACCCTACTACACCAAATGAAACTTTTAATCCGAATTAAAAGCAGGGTCAGAGCAGAGCCCTGCTGACACAGCTGCCCGGCTTGTCTCCTGCTCATCTCATTGCAGGAACATCTGCTAGGAAATTTAGGGGACTCTTGGGGGGAGGAATGGTGGACACCCCCCCCAAAACTGAGTCTGAGATGAAAGGCCAGTTGCAAAACTGGCAGGGAGTGGGGGAGAGGATCAGGCCACCACGGGGTGCCCCGATAACCCTCCACCACTGGTGGGGCCAGGAAGTCCCTATTTGCACCCTAGATCAGCAACAGGCTGTTAACTTCTGCAAGGGTTCCCCCAACTCACTTCAAAGGGGATTCCCCCCTCCCCTGTTCCCACGGGGGAAACCCCAAAGTGATGTCAAGGCTTCTCCCGCCAATTTCCACCCACCCCCCCTCCACTTCTCCCTATAGCCGGCGGAGACCCCCCTTCTTTCCCCACCCCTCCGCTTGGTGGCAGTAGTGGGATATTGCCCCGCGCATGCGTAGCAGCGGCGGCACCCCAGGGCCAGGGGTCCGCGTTGCTTAGAAGCCAAAAAAAAAAAAACACACCACCCCTGCCTGTCTTGGTTTACGCATGCGCGAAGCAACCCGGGCCCCCGGGCCCCGTTCCCGCCGGGCCCTTTTTCCTCACCCCACGGAGGCGCTTAACCAACGTGTTCTTCGCCCCGCTCTTAGACAGTCCCCGCTGCTCCAAAGCCTCCTTCAGGTCGGCGACCCTCAACGCCTGAAGCGGCCTCCCGTCCAGAGTAACCTCCTCCCCGTCCGCCATCTTGTGTGGCGCTGCTGCCTGCCCTCCCCGGAGCTTCGGAGGCGTTCGGGAACTTCCGGAAAAGGCCTCGGCGCTGGGAGGTGACCTCCGACCCCGCGCTCGGGCCGCCTCGTGAACGTCCGACCGCTCTTCGCCGCGAGTCGTTTGTTTTCGGAGACTTCCGTTCGGCGTTCGGAAGCCCTATTAGGGGAAAGGGGAGGAGGGAGGGGCGAAAGGCGCCGCTTAGGTCGGCGACTCTTTCCGGGCTACTTCGGGCATTTCCGGGTCTTTCGAGGAGCCGTCCCAACTTGGAAGTAAGTTCTGAGAAGGACTCGGGAACTTCCGGAGATCTTCGAGCCCTCACGGAAACTTTCGGCAACTTCCGCCGAAGGCGAAGAAACCGCCTTCGTTCCACAGCCTGGCGACCGAGTTCGGCTTCGGGTATTTCCGGATAAGTTCGCCGATTTCCGTCGCCCCGCCCGGGGCTCTTCCTCCTGCCGAAGGCGGAGCGGACGGAAACGCAAAGAGTTCATTTCGCTGCGATGGGACAAACCGGGATCTGAGCCAAAGCAGGTGAGAATGGAATGCAGGCTTGTCTTCGCCTCCAGGGATGGGCCGTTCGGGGGAAGGGATTGGTGCAATTGCAGAAGCCGCGCTCGCCCTGCTGGGTTTGTGGACTACAACTCCCATCGTGCCGAGTGAACCCTGGACACGTGTCTCGGAGGCTGCATTCCGACGGCGGGCGAGACCCAGGGCGGGTGGGGGGGGCGGAGAGTGGCTGTCCTTCTTGTCTGGGGTTCTTCTTTGCGCGCACCCGGAAGCAAAGCGGGATTGTGCAGGATTTGCACGACCTCAGTTCTGTTCAAGCTGGCTTGTTGGGGGTCTTTGTGGATCTGATAGTCACGTATCTGCCACGTTTAAGGGAAGCCTCCCCCGGCGCTTCCAGACGGCTTTCCGAGCTTGGCAGCTTTAAGAGGGGTGGGCTTCAGTTCGCAGCATTGAAGCCAAGGGAGGGAAGAGGAAGGAAGGAAAGGGAAAGAGGGAAGGGAGGGGGGAGGAAGAGAGGAAAGAAGGGGGAGGGGCGAGAAAGCAAGGAAAGGGAAAGGAGAGGAAGGGGAGGAGAGAAGGGAGGAAGGGGGAGGGGAGAGGAAAGGGAAAGGAAGAGAGGAAAGGAAGAGGAAGAGAGGAAGGGGAGAGGAGAGGAAGCAAGGAAAGGGAAAGGAGAGGAAGGGGAGGAAAGGAGAGAAGAGGAAGGAGAAGAGAGGAAAGGAAGAGGGGAAGGGGGAGAGGAAGCAAGGGAAAGGAGGGGAGGGGAGGAGAGAGGAAAGGAGAGAAGAGGAAGGAGAAGGGGAGAGGAAGGGAAGGGGGAGGGGAGAAGAAGCAAGGAAAGGGAAAGGAAGAGGAAGGAAGAGGAGAGGAAGAGAAGGGAGGGGGAAGTGGAAGGAAGGAGTAGAGGAACAAAGGAAAGGGAAAGAGGGAAGGGAGAGGAGAGAAGGGGGAGGGGAGAGAAAGCAAGGAAAAGGAAAGGAAGAGAGGAAGGAAGGGGAGGAGAGAGAAGAAAGGGAAAGGAAGATAGGAAAGGAGGAAGGAGAGAGGAAGGGAAGGGGAGAGGAAGCAAGGAAAGGGAAAGAGGAAGGGAGGAAGGAGAAGGGGAAAAGGAAGAGAGGAAGGGAAGGAAGGAGAAAGGGAAGAGGGAAAGAAGGGGAGGGGAGAAGAAGCAAGAAAAGGGAAAGGAGAGGAAGGAAGGCGAGAGGAAGGGGAGGAGAGAGGAAAGGAGAGAAGGGAGGAAGGAAGGGGGAGGGGAGGGAGAGAAGGAAGGAAGAGGGGAGGGGAAAGTGGAAGGAAGGAAAGAGAGAAGGGAGGAGTGGGAAGGAAGGAGAGAAGGAAGGGGGAGAAAAAGTTTGTCCCTTGTTTTGGAATGTCATTAAAACTGTATTCCGAGTCTGAACAAATTCAAGACAGAGAAGCCGTGAGCATCATACAGGTAGTTCTTGACTTACGACCGGTTACTTAGCAACCATTCGAACATAAGTTGAGGACCAACTGCGGCAAACATCTTGGGTTTACACTTAACGACGGCGACAAAGATTTTTGGCTTCCTAATCCAGTTTCCAGCTGAGGAATTACCAGGACTCTCCTCTCTAGAAGCAAAATGGATTGGACTTTGCTTAGCTTTGAGCCGCAACAAAGTCCATTTTGAGCCCGGCCCTGGGTTCATATCCTCCTCCTTCAATCCTGCGGTTCAAAAGACCCACCACACTACACAAGGCCGTCCTCGACTTACAACAGTTCGTTTGCAGACCATTCAAAGTTACAGTGGCGCCAAAAAATGTCGCTTAAGACCGTTTTTTCACAGTTAACGATAGCCGGTTCATATCTGTGACTGTCGCTGTGACCTGAGATCACACGATCCCCTTTTTGTTACCTCCTGATGAGCAAAGGTCAATGGTGGGGGGGAGCCAGATCCACTTAACGACCAGGTGACTAACGTGTCAAAGGCAGGGATTCCCTTTTAACAACCAAGGCAAGCAAGGTGGTAAAACGGGGCAAAACTCACAAAACACAAATTCCCAAACAAATTCACCTCACATGATTTCCAAATTCATGTCACAAAATTCCCAAACAAATTTGCCTCACAAAATTCCCAAATTGATGTCATAAAATTCCCAAATTCATGTCAGAAAATTCTCAAATGCACCTCACATAATTCCTAAATTCACCTCACAAAATCCCCAAACAAATTCACCTTGCAAAATTCCCAAGTTCATGTCAGAAAATTTTCAAACTCACCTCACAAAATCCCCAAAGCAAATTCACCTCACAAAATTCCCCAAACAAATTTACCTCACAAAATTTGTGGCGGTGTTTTAAGTCAAGGGCTCCCTGTAACTCTGCCCTGTTTTCTCTCTGCCCGCCCCCTGCAGGATGTCGGAGCCGCTGCCCTTGTCCTACGTGACGGCCCAAGAGATGCGCTGCCTCCTGCACTGGCTGTCCGGCTGGACTTCCACCCAACGGGAGCGCTTCCTCCAAGACCTGGTGGACAAGGCCGTCCCTTGGAAGCTGCTTCCCCTGCTGGAGGGCCTGGCCGGGCTCAACGTCGGGCCCGGAAAGCCGCCGTCCATCTACGAGTGCCAGATGCGCCTCTGGGATCAGTGGTTCCGGGGCTGGTCGGAGGCCGAACGCAACGAGTTTGTCCGGCAGCTGGAAGAGGAGATGCCGGACCTGGCCGGACGCTTTTACCGGGAGGTGGCTGCCACCGCCGGACAACTCTGAGGCGCAGGCCGCGGCTCTCCCTTCCGTCCCTTTTCTGTTTTTGTACCAACTTCTCTAGATGTCTTCGGTGCGCTGCCGTTAAACGGAGCCAACTGCCTTCTGTGGGCCACCCTGAATAATATGAATAAAAAACACTGTGTAGCCAATGCAAGGGATTAAAGGCTGGGTTGTGCTGAAAATGGATGGCCCCGCTGATGTTATCCTTCCTTCCCTCCTTCCATCTATTCCTTCCTCCCTGTTTCTTTCCTTCTTTCTTTCCTACCTCCCTGTTTCTTCCCTCCTTCCTTTCTTCCTCCCTCTCTCCTTCCTTCCTAACCTTTTCTTTCTTCCCTCCCTTTCTTCCTTCATCTGTTCCTTCCCTCTTTCTTCATTCCTTCTTCCCTCCCTGTTTCTCTCCTCGCTTCCCTCCCTCCCTTTCTCTACCTTCATCTATTCCTTCCTTCCCTCCTTTTCTCCCTCCCTCTGCCCCTCTTTTCTTCCCATCCTGTTTCTTTCCTTCCCTCCTCCTCTCCCTCCCTCTTCTTCCCTGTTTCTTTCCTTCTTTCTTTCCTCACTCCATTTCATTCCTTTCCTCTCTCCCTCTTTCCTTTCCTCCCTACTCCATTTCCTTCTTTTCTCCATCCATCCTTCCTTAGCTTTCTATTCCTTCCTTCCCTCCCTCCTCTTTCCTTCTCCCTTCCTCCTTGTTTCTTTCCTGTTCCTCTTTCCCTGCTTCCTTCTCTCCCTCCTTTCCTTCCCTCACTTTTTCTTCCTTCACCCCTCCCTGTTTCCTTCCTCCTTCCTTCACTCTTTCTTCCTTCCCTCCTTCACCCCCTTCTACCCCTCCTTTCCTCCGTTCTCTTTTTTTCTTCTTATGATTTTGTAAACAAGATGCATCAGTACATAAAAAAGCATGCAGTAGAGAACAAATTAGCAAGGGATTTGCCATGGAAATTGTATTTTTCCAGTGTGTCATTAGTCAATTATGAATAGTTGGATATATTATTTTAGAGCCTGGGAAATTGCTATTAAGCACTAAGATAAGCATGAACACCCAGATCCCGATCAGCCAAGAATAAATCACAGTGAGATTATCAGCACAGAAAAATTAATCTTTATTACTGAGACTCTATTCTGGTTTCTACATCCTATGAAATTAAACAGAAAACAAAAACCCACATTGTTCCTAGAGCAAACCATTCATTGCCCTTCTAGAACCTTCTCCTCTACTTAACAACCACCGCTGAGCCCCCAAATTAGGTTTTTAAGCAAGAGAGTTAAGTAGGTTTTGCCCCATTATACACCTTACTTGCCACAGTTGTTAAATTAGTGACTCGGTTGTTAAGTGAATCCGACTTCCCCCATTGACTTCGCTGGTCAGAAAGTCGCAAAAGGGGATCATGTGACATGGAGACACAACAACAGTCACAAAAATGAACCAGTTGTCAAGCATCCGGATGTAAATCGCGTGAGCATGGGGTTGCTGCAATGGTCATAAGTCAACTTTTTTTTAGTGAAGTCGTCAATTTGGTTGCTAAACGAACTTTTGCAAGTCGAGGACTATCTGTAATGCATTTTTAGAATTGACCTGGATTTCCTAGGTCCGCCCAATCTGCTAAGTCAAAAATTAAAAAATCACAGTAGTGGGGGAGGGGCACCTCTTTTAGCCCCTCTTTTGGGGCAAGCTGTAGAGCAGCGGTCTTCAAACTTGACCCCTTGATGACTTGTGGACTTCAACTCCCAGGATTCCTCAGCCGGGCACACTGGCTGAGGAATTCTGGGAGTTGGAGTCCACAAGGCCTAAAAGGGCCAAGTTTGAAGACCCCTGCTTGTGGACTTCAACTCCCAGAATTCCTCAGCCAGGCATGCCGGCTGAGGAGTTCTGGGAGTTGAAGTCCACAAGTCCTAAAAGGGCCAAGTTTGAAGGCCCCTGCTTGTGGTCTTCAACTCCCAGAATTCCTCAGCCGGGCACGCTGGCTGAGGAATTCTGGGAGTTGGAGTCCACAACTCATAAAAGGGTCATGTTTGAAGACCCCTGGCCTAGAACATCCACCAAGCTTTGCAATAGAGGAAACAAATTTTAGGGTTTAGCTAGGCGAGGACCGACGTAAAGGGTGAAACGATGGTGGAGGAAGCCCCTGTTCATCATTTTGCTCTTTGCAAAATGTCCTGAACGAGCCCAAAGCCCAAAGTTTAGCTTTAACTATCTCTTTATCTTCCTTGTCTTAAATCTTTGGAGAGTGATGGAAATCCATAAGCTGATAATCGGCAAATTGGAATGCCTCTTGAGCACAAGAGAGTTTCATCGCTGACAGAGAAAGGGATTTCAGCTTTGCGTCGCATATTCCTAATCCTGGGTTGTGAGGTTGGGCAGGGTTTGAAAACTTTAAGATGGGTGGATAAGCATGCTGGCTGGGGAATTCAATCAGTCAATCATAATAGAGCTGAAAGGAGGTCTTCTAGTCCAACCCCCTGCTCAAGAATACCATTTCAGACAATTGGCTGTCTTAAAAACCTCCAGTGATGGAGCATCCACAATTTCTGGTGGCAGGTGGTTCCACTGGTTAATGGTTCTCACTGTTAGGAAATGTCTCCTTCATTCCAAGTTGCTTCTCTCCTTGATTAGTTTAATTATTAAACAATTATCTTTGACTTAGCATTTTGGGTAGATCAAAGGAACCGGGGTGAATTCCAAAATGCATTACTAAACAAATAGAGGTTTCTATGGTTTGTCTATGAACAAAGACTGGGGGTTAGATTAGATGACCTCCAAGGTCCCTTCCAACTCTGTTATTCAAAGGTTCAACAGGTAAGGATGTGTGCATAGGATATGGTTTAAATCGGGTCTTCAAAACTTGGCCCTTTGATGACTTGTGGACTTCAACTCCCAGAATTCCTCAGCTCTCATGGGTAATTCCATTCCTGGCCACTAGAGGACGAACCAAGACTTCCTTGCAGCCCTGTGTTGTTTTTTTAAAAAAAGTGGGTGGCTGTAAGCTGTGTGGACTTCAACTCCCAGCATTCCCCAGCGAGCTTTGTCAGCTGGGGAATTGTGGGAAGTGAGGTCCACACTTCTTAATGTAGCCAACCTTGAAAAACACTGCTTTAGTGCAAATCTCACCAGCCAACATGGAGCACAGTTCCGTAGATCAGCCCTCCCAAACTTAGTGTATCTCTTTTGGATTACAGCTCCCTTGGCTGTGGATTATGGGAATTTTAGCCCAAGGATAAGCATCAGGTGAGTGAGGCTGTCTTAATAGCTGGCTCTATTAGGAAGAGAATCTGATTAATGAGACGAATCAAGCCAACCCAGAATTCATTGGCCTTTTGGAGTACGTTGGATGAATCATGATTTAGTGCAGATCCAACCAATTGAGGTTTATTTGATACATGATGGTTAAACAAAACGACTCAACCCAACCACTGACTCCTATTATGATCTGTTTTTGTAGTTGTTTGATGAAAAGAAACCATTGATCAGCAGGGCTAACTCTGTGAAATCCTGGACAGCTTTCGTATGGGCACAGAGGTCAAAAAAGTCAAAATGGCCACCACAAATGCAGTCCAAGCCTGGTCCTTGTTTGACATTCTCTCTGCAAACTCTACTTTGGCGGGAAAAGTCTTAAAAGCTGAGGTCTCCGAACTTGGCAATTTTAAGACTTGTGGACTTCGATTCCCAGAATTCCTCAGCCAGCTGAGGAATTCTGGGAATCGAAGTCCACAAGTCTTAAAATTGACAAGTTTGGAGCCCTCCCTCTGTTTTAAAGGCATGAGGGAGGTGGCTGCAGTCAAACAAAATTCTTATTGTCTGTGTGTAGGTGTATTTTTCCACACACGCACACCCCGATACCCGTCTTGCTGTTCCCTTTCAGTATAAACACCTTTATTCAGAATCCAGATCGAGGCCTACGCCCAGCGGCTGTGATATCACCCATGTCATAAGATAATGAATTATGTAGACTGTGTAATTTATGCCATGGAGAGTCATTTGCCTGGTAGCATCACGAGTTACCTGATGCCACTTCCCCTTATAAACCCAAGAAAGAAAGAAAAAAGAAGTACTGAAGCGAAGAAATTAAAGTCGTCAGTCAGAATAAAGAAAAGGAATGGAGCAAAAACGTGTTTGTAACGACACCGTTCCTTAAAACCTGTCCAGGTTTCTCCGCCCCTGGAAATGATCTCCCAGACACCATTTTGGACAAACTGTATACAAGAAAGTCCTTGACTTAACAAGTTCAATTCATTTAGTGACCGTTCAAACTTTACAGTGCGCTGGAAAAAGGGACTTAGGGGCGTTTTCCATACTTATGACCGTTGCAGACATGGTCACATGATCAAAATTCAGACACTTCGCAAACTTGACTCATATTTGTGACGGTTGCAGCGTCCCAAGGTCCCGTGACCCCCTTTTGCGACCTCATGACAGGCAGTGTCAAGGGGGAAGCCAGGGGAAATTTGGGGCTCGTCGTAAACTGAGGACTAGCTACGTTGAGTGAATTCAGCCAGCGTGTATTCTCTAATTTTTATAAACCTTCGGAGGTTTTATTTTTATTTATTTTTTTTCCAATCCTGTTTGAAAAACCACCCGTGTTCTCCCATCGGCTTAATGCTGCCTTCCCACCGAGTAGCAGCACCGTCGTTGTTTCGAAAACTTCGTGACTAGAGAAGGAAAAATTAACATTCCGATAAAAGAGAATAGTTGTAGCTTAGGGTTGAAATGAGGGCTGTCTGAATTTGGTCATCTTCTTGCAGACGTTTCATGATCCAAACTAGGTAACATCAACTTCTTCCTCCAGAAGTTGTGGGGTTTCTGTATCGCTGGACGTTTTTAAGAAAAAAAAATGGACAGCCATTTCTCCGTATAGGATGGTGCAGGATGTTCTGCTTGAGCAGTGGGTTGGACTAGAAGACCTCCAAGGACCCTTTCAACTCTGTTATTCCTCCTCCTCCTCCTTTTTAAGAAGAGATTGGAGAACCATTTGTCTGAAATGGTATAGAGCAGGGGTAGGCAACCTCGGCTCTTTTATGACTCATGGACTTCAACTCCCAGAATTCCTGAGTCAGCATAGCTGACTCAGGAATTCTGGGAGTTGAAGTCCATGAGTCATAAAAGAGCCGAGGTTGCCTACCTGTGGTATAGAGCAAGGGTCTTCAAACTTGGCCCTTTTATAACTTGTGGACTTCAATTCCCAGAATTCCTCAGCCGGCGTGCCTGGCTGAGGAATTCTGGGAGTTGAAGTCCACAAGTCATAAAAGAGCCGAGGTTGCCTACCTGTGGTATAGAGCAAGGGTCTTCAAACTTGGCCCTTTTATAACTTGTGGACTTCAATTCCCAGAATTCCTCAGCCAGCGTGCCTGGCTGAGGAATTCTGGGAGTTGAAGTCCACAAGTCATAAAAGGGCCAAGTTTGAAGACCCCCTCGTATAGAGTCTCCTGCTTGAGAAGGGGGTTGGACTACAAGACCTCCAAGGTCCCTTCCAACTCTTGTTATTCCTCCTCCTCCTCCTCTTTAAGTAGACTTTTCTCTGGAACAGTACAGGATCTCCTGCTTGAGCAGAGGGTTGGACTAGAAGACCTCCAAGGGCCCTTCTGACGCTGTTATTCTGATAAAATTGCCTAGTTTGGGTAACGAAACATTGGCAAGAAAAAGGACCAAGCTTTCTGGTAAGGGGAGAAAACGGTCTGGATGAAAGCCAACTAGATTTTGGGAGGATGGTGGGTTTTTGTTGTTGTTGTTGTTGTTGTTGTTTTCCTGCGTTGAACCTTGCCCTTTGCACAAATGCAAAGAAAACAGGTGTCATCTCCTGTCTTGGGGTTATGGAGTATCATAGCTTCTGCAAAATTGCTCTGACACAGAATTTTGGTCAGGAGACTTCCTACTCTTGAGTTCTCTTCTCAGGAAACGCCGCATCTCAGCTGAGCATGCCAGGAAGGTCGGAAAGTTTCTTTAGGGTCTCCAGTTCCTCGGGGGGCAACGGGGTCCTGACCTCCATCGCCAACGGGCCTCCTCTGATCTCGGGTGGGTCTTCAGGCACCACGGTGGACAGGATCCGCCCTTGGTTCTGCCAGCTCCTGGAAGCTTTCCAGATCAGCACAGGTTGCGCAAACGTTGCCCGTTGCAGGGCACCCAAGAGAGTTGTGTGAGGAACGGGAAAAGATGTACCTTCGCGGTCGAAAAAACAGAGAAGTACCGCAACGATGACGAGAAAAAAAAAGGTGGCGGGGAGTGAGTTTGGCCCGCCGACGAATGCCTCTCCTCCGGGATCTGGGCTGGCTGAGGTGGACAAGAGTCTGGGCTTGGACTCCGGCCCGTACTTCGAACTCGATGCCCAGTTTCAAAAGTGGGGTTCAGGGCTGGGGTTTTGCGAAGTTTGCAGAGGGCAAGGGGAGACGAGGAGGGTGGCTGTGGTTTGTGGTAGGCCTCTTTCTCCTTCCTGATGGTGTAACAGTCCGTTTCGCAAGCGCCGCGCAATAGGGGTAGTGGCTTACCTTGAAGCGAGCTGGTTTCGTACCTCCGTCTTTAAAGGAGATGGGAGAACATCCAGACAAGGGAGGGGCCGAGGCCTGAAATTGAGGAGCCGGCCTAGAGTGGAACATTGTTTTCAAGGCCTCCTGGTTGTGTCTGATGTGGTGGCAAGATCTCAGCAACGTGACAAAGGTTGGCTTTCTCGCCTCATCAAAACACCTCCATCCTTATGTAGATCTCCGGAGGTTGTAACATCAACCGCAGCCTTGCACAACTCTTTTGTGTGTGTGTTTATATGTGTGTCTGTGTGTGGTGGAGGGTCATGGAGAAAGCGGCTAGGAATCCTTCAAGTTAGGATTGCCGCTACTTGACCTTCTGCTGGATGGTTGGGCTGGACAGGCCTTAGGGTGGCCCACGCCCAACTATCTTTTGGAAAGGTGAAACGGTCAGCTTTTCTCAAACAAGGGGGTCCTGCACAGACCCCAAAGATGGAAGTGGACTTTGCTGGAGGACCATCTGGAAGAACCCTATCATGATGTTGGATGGCACCGATTCTATACATAGGTACAGAATAGGTGGCGCCTAGCTCAATGGCAGGACGGCGCCGATTCTATGCACAGGTACAGAATGGGTGGCACCTGGCTCAATAGTAGCAAGTGTGCGAAGGATCTCGGAGTCCTAGTGGACGGTCACTTGGTTGTTGCAGCTACCAAAAAGGCCAACGCAGTCCTAGGCTGCATTAACAGAGGGATAGAATCAAGATCGGGTGAAGTGTTAATGCCACTTTACAAGGCCTGGGTAAGGCCACACTTGGAATATGGCGTCCAGTTTTGGTCACCACGATGTCAAAAAGATGTTGAGACTCTAGAAAAAGGACAGAGAAGAGCAACAAAGAGGATTAGGGGACTGGAGGCTAAAACATATAAGGAACGGTTGCTGGAATTGGGGATGTCTAGTTTAATGAAGAGAAGCACAAGGGGGGACGTGATAGCCATGTTCCAATATCTCAGGGGCTGACCCAAAGAAGAGGGAGTCAAGCTATTCTCCAAAGCCCCCGAAGGCAGGACAAGAAGCAACGGATGGAAAGTATAGATTATTGGATGGAGAGAAGCAGCCTAGAACTAAGGAGAAATTTCCTGACAGAACAATCAATCAGTGAAACAACTTGCCTCCAGAAATTGTGGGTGCTCCATCACTGGAGGTTTTTAAGAAGAGACTGGACATCCACCTGTCTGAGATGGTATAGGTTCTCCTGCTTGAGAAGGGGGCTGGACTAGAAGACCTCCAAGGTCCCTTCCAGCTCTATTCTATTCTATTCTATTCTAATTCCGTATTTTCTATTCTATTCCATTCCATTCCATTCCATTCCATTCCTTATTTCATTATTCTATTCTATTCTATTCTATTCTATTCTATTCTATTCTATTCTATTCTATTCTATTCTATTCTATTCTATTCTATTCTATTCTATTCTATCCATTATTCTACTGCATTCTATTCTATTTTATTCTATTCTACTCTATTCTATCCTAATTCCATATTTTCTATTCTATTCTATTCTATTCTATTCTATTCTATTCTATTCTATTCTATTCTATTCTATTGTACTCTATTCTATTCTACTCTATTCTATTCTAATTCTGTCTATTCTATTCTATTCTATTCTATTCTATTCTATTCTATTCTATTCTATTCTATTCTAATTCTATTCTATTATTCTCCATTGCATCTATTCTATTCTATTCTATTCTATTCTATTCTATTCTATTCTATTCTATTCTATTCTATTCTATTCTATTCTATTCTATTCTATTCTACTCTATCCTAATTCCGTATTTTCTATTCTATTCTGTTCTGTTCTGTTCTATTCTATTTCCGTATTTTCTCCATTCCATTCTGTATTTTATTATTCTGTTCTGTTCTGTTCTGTTCTGTTCTCTTCTCTTCTCTTCTCTTCTCTTCTCTTCTCTTCTCTTCTCTTCTCTTCTCTTCTCTTCTCATTATGGTTGAGAGCTATTGTTAGGCATATGGTGTTAGCCTACAATGTTGGGTTGAAAATATATTAACCATAATGCTATGTCTTTAAGAAGTTAATTGGCCAATGGGTGTGTAAGTGTTCTCATGGCCATAAGAGGAAGCTAGGAACGTAGCTTCTCTCTCTCTCTGAATTCACTGCTTTCTACTGTTACTGTTTTTGCTCTGCTGTTGGTTTACTACTGTTGTAAACCTGAACTGTGTATTGACCTCTGGACCGGTAAGAAGACTTTGTAGTTTGGATTACTCCTTGGACTGTTGCTATTGTGTATGACTTGGACTGTTTATTTTTGACTGTGCATTTTTGTTTTTACACCACCTCAAAGTAAAATACTTTTTGCTTTTAGAACTCAGTGTATTTCTGTGTGTGATTTTTACTGCTCTCAGTGCCCTTCCTTGTCTGTGCAACTCTTTGGTAGCACAAGGAGACCTCTGCACAATAAATTCCATAACACTGGTTATGGGCCCAGGCCTGTACTGAGAGTTAGTACACACAGTATTCCTAGCTGAGTTTGTATTTGGTGTAAAATGGCACAAGAACAGTTGTCAGGCATCTCCTGGATAACCCGGTTGGATGGGACAAACTATGTTTCCTGGTCCACAAAATGCTGCTTGCTTTTGCGCAAGGAAGGACTATGGACTGTTGTAAATAACCCACCAGATACTACTGCTTGGGATCCAGATGACGAAGAGGATGTAAAGAAGTTAGACAACTTTAAACGAAGCAACGAGAAAGCTCTTTGCATTATTGGACTAACACTGAATGACCAGCAGCTTGTCCATATTCGTGGTGAGGAGTCTGCTGCAAGGTGTTGGGATGTTTTGCGAAGGCTTTATGTTCGTGACAGTGTGGGTGCACATATACACCTTACGCGTAAGCTGTTTAGGGCTCGTCTGCAGAAGAATGGAGATATGCTGACCCATTTAAATTACATGAAGGCAACTTTTCAAGAGCTTCATGAAAAGGAGCTGATTTTTTCAGAGTTGCATCAGGTCTACATTATTCTGTCATCTTTGGATGAGAGTTATGATGGATATGTTTCTTCTTTGGAAGTCCTGACCAGAGAGGAACTGACATTGACTAACATTACTGGGAGACTGCTGGAAGAGTCCAGAAGAAGGCGTGACAGAGACCAGCTGAGAGAGACACAGCCACGAGAGGAGCAGCCATTTACCACTGCTTACAATGTCAAGAAATGTTATTCTTGTGGGGCTACAGGGCATATAGCCAAATTCTGTAGAAAGGGTAAAAAACAGAATGTGAATAGCAGTGGGAAGGCTAAGAAGGGCATTGGTTTGGCTATTTCTGGTGAACCAACATCCAGAAATAATGAATTGTGGGTTGTTGATAGTGGGGCTTCACAATGCATTACTAAAGAGAAAAAGAGGTTTGTTAATATGAAAAACAGCAACCAATATGTTTCACTAGCAAACGGTTGGAGGATGAAGGCCTCTGGTGAAGGTAATTCCTATTGTCCATGTATTGATGAACAGTTACCTATGTTATATATACCTAAACTAAGATTCAACTTGTTATCTGTAAGGGAATTGGTTAAGGTTGGGTTTGTGGTAACATTCAGAGGGGAGCAATGCACTATTGAGAGGAATGGAACCTGTGTAACTGCTAATTTGAAAAATGGTTTATTCGTTCTCACAAGTAACCAGGTTAGTACAGTTAAAGCTAACTCAATATGTGAGAACAAGAAGCCACATGATGAATGTATACATTTATTGCATAGGCGGTTAGGGCATGTAAACTTTAACTCACTACGTAAAACAGTGGAATTAGTAGAGGGAGTTAAACTGAAGCCATGTAGTAAGTATTTGAATTGCAATGCCTGTAATCAGGAAAAGAGCAAGGTAACTCCTGCAAACAGGTTAAACGGCTTCAAAACAACTGTTCCTTTGGAAGTTGTGTTTGCTGATTTAATTGGACCCATGAAACCAAGTTTAGGAGGATCCTGTTATATTTTAAGTATATTGGACCACTACTCTCGTTATGGATTTTGTTATCTGCTTAAGTCAAAGGCAGACACTTTCGAACAATTTGCAAACTGGCTGAAGTTCGTGGAGAGAAAAACAAAGAGAAAGGTTCAGTGCATAATTACTGATAATGGCACTGAATTTACAAATAAGCGTTTTGTTGATATGCTACAATCAGCTGGCATTGAGCATAAACGTTCAGCCCCTTATAGGCCTCAACATAATGCATTTGTTGAGAGACGTGGACAAACATTACAAGCCATGATGAGAACCATGTTAAGAGATTCAGGCTTAACAGATAGACTGTGGGGGGAAGCAGCAAAATGTGCAAACCATGTTCTGAATTTAGTTGTTAATACTTCTACTGGTAAAATACCATATACAATATGGCATGGTAGAAGACCAAACCTTGAGTACCTGCACACATTTGGCACCCCAGCTTGGGTCCACATTCCTGCACAACTCAGGAGTAAAGGCCAACATAGGGCTAGGCAATTATACTTTGTAGGTTATGAAGCTAACCACAGATCCTATCGTTTCTGGGAACGAGGCACAACTAATGTATATAACAGTGCGAGTGCAAAATTCCTTGAGCACGTTGGTTGGGATAGGTTAGAGCAAGAAACTGTTAATACTGATCCTCTAGTGTTTGAGGACTCCTCTGATAACGTAACTAGTAATGATAATACATCTCCTGTAAATATAAAAGATGAAGAGGAGATAGGGGAGATAATAGATGAATCAGAGGAAGGAAAGGAGACAGAAATTCAAAGCCCTGTAATTCCTTGGCGTTCAATGCGTATCAGACATCCACCTGATCGCTATGAAGCTAGTATAGTATGTCAAGTTAGTGTAGAGCCATCTAACTATGATGAGATCAGGATGTATCCTGAAAAGGAACAAGCATCATGGAAAGCTGCAATGAACAGGGAGTTGAATTCTTTGCAGGATCTTAAGGTTTATGTGAAAGCAAAACTGCCACCTGGTGAGCAAGCTATAGGTTGTAAATGGATATATAAAATAAAGAAGGGTGTAGATGGAACTATAACCCATAAGGCACGTTTGGTTGCACAAGGTTTTGCCCAAACTACTGAGGATTATGACGAGGTGTTTGCACCCAGTCTGAGGGCAACTACTTTAAGAGCAGCTTTAGTATGGGCGGCTAAAAACCAATATATGGTTAACCATGTAGATGTTGAAACTGCATATTTACATGCTCCATTGCAACATACTATTTATTTAAGAATTCCACCAGGATTGACCAGTGATAGAGACCATGATTGTTGGGAATTAAAGAAAAGCCTCTATGGATTGAAACAATCGGGCTATGAGTGGAATAAATGTATAGTTAATGAGTTGAGTGCATTAGGTTTTGTAGCCAGTAATGCTGATCCTTGTTTGTTTAGAAGAGAACACAACGGAGCATTATCTTTTATTTTATTATTCACAGATGATATTGCAATAATAACAAAAACTGAGTTAGAAGCACAAACTATCATTTCAAGATTGCAAAATAAATTCACAATTAGAAATCTTGGAGAAATTAGCCACTATTTGGGGTTAGATATTGTGAAAACAAATAGGGGTTTTAAGGTGTCGCAAGCCAGTAAGATATCTCAGTTATTAAAGAGATACAATATGGAAATGTGTAAACCAGCAAAAACTCCGATGGCTATGGATTTTAAGGACACTAATGTTGAGAGTCCTGTATTTGATAAGACTATGTACCAATCTTTGATAGGAAGTCTTATGTATCTGAGTAATTGGACTAGACCTGATATTTCTTACTGTGTAAATCAATTAGCTAGGTACAACAATAATCCAACTGTTAGACACTGGCAATCAGCTAAACGAGTATTAAGGTATTTGAAGCAGACTATTCACTACTCGTTATATTTAGAGCCAAATCGTGAGTTAATCCTTACTGCATATGCAGATGCGAGTTTTGCCTCTGATTCAAACAGTCGTAAATCTACCTCAGGGTTGGCTGTAATGTTGGGTGATTCTTTGATTGGATGGAAGTCCATTAGACAAAAACACATAAGCTTATCTACAATGGAGGCTGAATTTTCATGTTTATCAGTGTTATGTACAGAACTGCTAGTGTACAAACAATTATTGTTAGATATGGGTTTAAATGTAAATGATCCATTTATTGTGTATGAGGACAATCAAGCTGCGATAAAGATGGCTAATAATGCTGCAGTAAGAACAAGATCTAAACATACTGATCTTCGTTATTTAAATGTCAGACAATGTGTCAAGGATAAATTAATACAGTTAGAGTATTGTCCATCTGATGTAAATATTGCAGACCATTTTACGAAGGTACAAAGTGCTGTGAAACACAATGCTAATTGTGAAAGAATGTGCATAAGATTGTAAGAGTTATATATTATTCTACCCAAAGGGGAGAATGTTAGGCATATGGTGTTAGCCTACAATGTTGGGTTGAAAATATATTAACCATAATGCTATGTCTTTAAGAAGTTAATTGGCCAATGGGTGTGTAAGTGTTCTCATGGCCATAAGAGGAAGCTAGGAACGTAGCTTCTCTCTCTCTCTGAATTCACTGCTTTCTACTGTTACTGTTTTTGCTCTGCTGTTGGTTTACTACTGTTGTAAACCTGAACTGTGTATTGACCTCTGGACCGGTAAGAAGACTTTGTAGTTTGGATTACTCCTTGGACTGTTGCTATTGTGTATGACTTGGACTGTTTATTTTTGACTGTGCATTTTTGTTTTTACACCACCTCAAAGTAAAATACTTTTTGCTTTTAGAACTCAGTGTATTTCTGTGTGTGATTTTTACTGCTCTCAGTGCCCTTCCTTGTCTGTGCAACTCTTTGGTAGCACAAGGAGACCTCTGCACAATAAATTCCATAACAGCTATTAATCGATTTCTTCTTTTCTGCACATTGGGGTGTTCTTTCTCCCCAAAAATAAAAAAGAGGACTTTTGCTTGACTTGGAAGAAGCCCTAGTTTCTGAATAGGGCTAGGAACAATTTGCATCTGAAAACCTGGAATCATCCTAACCACAACAAATCCCATCTCACCCTGTGGTTTTTAATCCAGTTTGACATCTGTTGTGTGAAGCATGTTTCTGCTCCTGAAATGGACTCTGGCCATTTGTTTTGGATCAACCCATGTCTTGGTTCTCCAAGGACAATAAAAACACTTCTCCCCTGATTACGTTTCTTTTTTTTCTTTTTCCCCTTTCTTTTTTCTAAAGAACAGTAACTCAAAAAGCGTCAACTTTCTTTCAACCCCCTAAGGCTCAATTTCCTTAAAGTTAAGTACAGGCAGTCCTCGACTGACGAACACAACGTTTCTGTGGCGAAGCGAGACATTTGTTACGTGGGTTTTGTCCCCTTTTACGACCTCCCCGGCCGCAGTTGTTAAGTGAATCGCTAACATTGCTAGGTGAGTCACACGGCCCTTAAGTGAATCTGGCTTCCCCCCCCCCCATTGACTTTGCTCGTCAGAAGGTCGCAAAAGGGGATCACGTGACCCCCGGGCACGCTGCGGCCATCGTAATTTTGCTCAGCGTGACCAGGGGGGATGCCGCAACAGTCATTCAGTGTGAAAAAAACACTCCCAAGTCGCTTTTTTTTCCAGTGCCGTTGTAACTTCGAACGATCCTTAAACAGATGGTCGTACGTTGAGGACTGCCTGTCCTTAAAATCCATTTATTTAAGAGATTCCCTCGAGAGGAGATTGACACGCAGGTGAACTCACTTCAAGGAGTTTTCAACTGATGAAAAGGGTGAGACCGTGTTCTGCTAAATGCCACCGGATGTGAGACACGTGAATGAGATGGAAAGATATTTAGATTTAGCTATCCCATTCTCTTATGATAGGTGGCGTCAACCCGCCCCGCCCACCCACCCCCTTCCATTTTGAAAACAGGCTTTCGGCCTTCACCAAACCTGCTTCAGATGTTGGAAGATGATTCAGAAACGTAGTTATTTTGTCCTAAAAAAAAAGGTAAAGGTTCCCCCGCACATGCGTGCTAGTCATTTCCGACTCTAGGGGCCGGTGCTCATCTCCGTTTCAAAACCGAAGAGCCAGCGCTTGTCCGAGGACGTCTCCGTGGTCATGTGGCCGGCATGACTAGACGCCAAAGGCGCACGGAACGCTGTTACCTTCCCACCACAGTGGTCCCTATTTTTCTACTTGCATTTTTACGTGCTTTCGAACTGCTAGGTTGGCAGAAGCTGGGACGAGTAACAGGCGCTCACTCGGTTACGCGGCACTCGGGATTCGACCCGCCAAACTGCCGACCATCTGATCGACAAGCTCAGCGTCCTAACCCACTGAGCCACCGCGTCCCTTTTTTATTTTATTTTATTTTTATTTTATTTTTTTTATTTTGTCCTAGGTGGAATCTAAACCTGTGTTTCTCAAGCTTGGTCGCTCGGAGAATTGTGGACTTCAACTCCCAGAATTCCTGGGGAATTGTTGGACTTCAACTCCCAGCTGTCTGGGGAATTCTGGGACTTGAAGTCCACAATTCTCCGAGCGACCAAGCTTGAGAAAGGCAGGCCTAAACCGTCCACCAGCTCGTTACGGTAATTAGCTGAGTCCCAAACTTGCAGGCGTTATCTCGGCTAAGGGGGAACGTTCAAACCACCTCTGGGGAGTGCATCCCATAATATCACCCACGTTCATCGAAATGAAGCCTGACGTCAGAAGGGGGCGTCCCTTGTCAGGAACAAGGTGGCTAGGAATTCACAAAAGAGGTTAAACCAGACCCCCAATTTGTACTAGCAAACTTTTTTTTTTCTTCTTCTTATCTGGGGCTCGTCTCTCCGGCCTGTTTTATCAGTTTAGGAATGTTACAAGCTAAGAAACCTGAACATCATTTTAAAAGGGAGAAAAAAAAATGAATCCAATTAAAATAGAAAGTAATTATGTTAGTTAGCAATTTACAAAATGCACGTGGGGGGCAAAACCCTCACCTGTTTTTAAGCCTCGGTCGCATTGCTCCACTCCGGATCACTTGATGGCAGGCAAAGGAAGTGGAAGCTAACAGTGGCCGTGCAGAAATTGTGTGTGTGTGTGTGTGTGTGTGTGTGTGTGTGTGTGTGTGTGTGTGTGAGAGAGAGAGAGAGAGAGAGAGAGAGAGAGAGAGAGAGAGAGAGAGAGAGAGAGAGAGAGAGAGAGAGAGAGAGAGGAGGGGACAACAGTGCTCTGAATTGCCCTCGTAGCAAGGAATTTAAGATGGGTCCTTTTTCATAGAGAGAGATCTTACTTTATACTTTACCCTAACACATTGCTTTTAAACGAACTTCCGACTCAGTTGCTTATTGGGAAGGTAAACTGAGGCAGGACCTAGGGCCAGATTTGGCTATCACCACCTAGCCGCCCCCAGCTGCAAGGGGACCCCAGATCTTCCACAAGCTCGGATTTCAATCCTTGCTTGCAAGCTTCTAGAGGGCAGCCTGGAAGACCCGTTAAAATTAGCCACCAAAGATGGTTAAAGCCAAGCAAAGATCCTTTTTATTTACACATGCGACAGCTTTGTTCCTCTAGATTCCAGCCACCCCTCTATGCCTCTTGCACCCCGAGCCCGGCCGGCTTCAGCTGCAGCCCCCGAGACCTTTCATTAGCCCGGCGGCTTCGGGCACTTGCCGGAAAATATCCCGCAGGGTCTCCGTTTCCTGCATGAGTTGCTCCACCCGGCTGCGCAGCCGTTCGTTCTCCCCCAGCAGTTCCACCATCCGCTGTTGCGTCTCCATCACCCGGCGCTTGGCTTTGTCGCGGCTTTTGCGGACCGCAATGTTGTTGCGTTCGCGGCGCAGGCGGTATTCCAGGCTGTCTTTGTTCACGGATTTCTTTCCCTTGGGGGTGCCGCAAGGAGGGGACGGGCTGCAGGCTGGACCCTGCGGGCGAGGGGAACAACAGGTTATGATTTGAATTAATCGGTGGAACTCCTTGCCACCAGAAATGGTGGGTGCTCCATCACTGGAGTTTTTTAGAAGGAGATGGGAGAACTGTTTGTCTGAAATGGCGTAAGGTTTCTTGCCTGAGTAGGGGGTTGGACTAGAAGACCTCCAAGGCCCCTTCCAATGCAATTATTCAGGTAGGGGAAGTGGGGGTCCCTGTGAAGGAACGTACAGTTGATCCAACCGCTGAGATAGGAAAGGAACGAGAAAGCTTTTAAGAAGAGACGTGGGGGAAAAGGTTCCTCTCCCCGAGAAAGAGGAAGAGCTGAGCAGGAAACTCAAGACAGCCCTACCTTGATTTTATTTAGTATACGGTGGCACAGAATAAAAATGGGAGAGGCTTTCAACTTCTTGTTTCTCTGCCTTCCTAGACTAAAGTGCTTTCTTGAAATCCTTACCATGTCTGTTTGTTGAGCTAGCCTACCCCGAAGGGCTGTCATGAATCAAATTCAAGACAAGATTTTTTTAAGTTTCTCATGCTCAGAAGGTTTCTCAAAGGCCCCCCCCTTAATGTTTTCCTCATTTCTTCTCTTCTTCCTTTTGTCTCTCTTCCTTCCTCCTTCCCTCTCCCTTCTCTCTTCCCCCTCTCTCCCTCCCTCCCCTCCCTCTCTCTCTCTCCCTCTCTCCCTCCCTCTTTCCCTCTGTCTCTCTCCCTCCTTCCCTCCCTCTCCCCCTCTCTCCCTCCTTCTGTCTCTCTTCCTTCCTCCTTCCCCTTCTCTCTCCCCCTCTCTCCCTCCCTCCCCTCCCTCTCTCTCCCTCTCTCTCCCTCCCTCTTTCCCTCTGTCTCTCTCCCTCCTTCCCTCCCTCTCCCCCTCTCTCCCTCCTTCTGTCTCTCTTCCTTCCTCCTTCCCTCTCCCTTCTCTCTTCCCCCTCTCTCCCTCCCTCCCCTCCCTCTCTCTCTCTCCCTCTCTCCCTCCCTCTTTCCCTCTGTCTCTCTCCCTCCTTCCCTCCCTCTCCCCCTCTCTCCCTCCTTCTGTCTCTCTTCCTTCCTCCTTCCCCTTCTCTCTCCCCCTCTCTCCCTCCCTCCCCTCCCTCTCTCTCCCTCTCTCTCCCTCCCTCTTTCCCTCTGTCTCTCTCCCTCCTTCCCTCCCTCTCCCCCTCTCTCCCTCCTTCTGTCTCTCTTCCTTCCTCCTTCCCTCTCCCCCTTCTCTCTCCCCCCTCTCTCCCTCCCTCCCCTCCCTCCCTCTCTCTCTCTCTCCCTTTCCCTCTCTCCCTCCTTCCCTCCCTCTCCCCCTCTCCCTCCTTCTGTCTCTCTTCCTTCCTCCTTCCCTCTCCCCCTTCTCTCTCCCCCCTCTCTCCCTCCCTCCCCTCCCTCCCTCCCTCTCTCTCTCTCTCCCTTTCCCTCTCTCCCTCCTTCCCTCCCTCTCCCCCTCTCCCTCCTTCTGTCTCCCTTCCTCCTTCCCTCTCCCCCTTCTCTCTCCCCCCTCCCTCCCTCCCCTCCCTCTCTCCCTCTCCGTCTCTCTCTCCCTCTCTCCCTCCCTCTTTCCCTCTCTCTCTCTCACTCCTTCCCTCCCTCTCTCTCCCCGTCTCTCTCCCTCCTTCCCTCCATCTCTCTTCCTCTCTTCCTCCTTTTCTCTCTCTCCCTCTCTCCCTCCCTCCCTGTCTCCTTCCCTCCCTCTCTCCTCCTCCTTCTCTCTTCCTCTCACACACAGAAACATCAAATGCCCCCTTTTTTAAACATCCAGAGAGCCCCCACATCCAGTTTCTCCTCGGTTTGAAACTCAAACCACCTAAAAACTGTAGTGCGGTTCCTAAAATAAGAATCTGCAGGACCGGAGCAGCCTCGAAACCGGATTAAGTAAATAATAAAATAGATTTGGGTTAATTAAAGCCACAGCAAGAGACATTCAAGCTCCCTCCGAAACGCAGGAAAAATGCAGAAGAGGGGGATTTTGTCCAGGTTTCTGACCTGGCCTTTAGGCATTAAAAAGAAATAAAGAAATAAATTAAAAAAAATTAAATAAAAATAAAAATAATTTTTTTTAAAAAAAAATGAATAAATAAATTAAAAATAAAACAAAAAGCAATAATAATAAAAATAAATAATTGAAATAAATAAACTAACAGGAGCACTGGTTCTTTTTCTGCCGTCAGATTTCTATCTTTCTTGCCCACCTACCCGGTACAAACCTCTTTCCCCCCCCATTTAATTGTGGTTGCCAGTCTCCCAACACACACACACACACACACACACACACACACACACAAACACACACACAATTAAGTTAAAGAAAATAAAGCTCATGATAAGGAAAGCTTCACTTCCTACAGAAATTTCGAGATGAGAATTTCTGGCTGCAGATAATCTTGTTCAAACAAAGTCTCAGGACTGCAAAAACTTTTCTTTCTTTCTTTCTTTCTTTCTTTCTTTCTTTCTTTCTTTCTTTCTTTCTTTCTTTCTTTCTTTCTTTCTCTCTCTCTCTCTCTCTCTCTCTCTCTCTCTCTCTCTCTCTCTTTCTTTCTTTCTTTCTTTCTTCCTTTTAAAAAAAAACCCAGGTGGAAAATGTTAAGTGTTTTTTTCTTTCTAAAGAACGGATTTCAGATTTGATCCGGGACCCAAAGCTGCAAGGCAAGATTCTGTTTGAAAAGCATTTGAATTGTGCAGGTTTCAAACTGCAATCGTCCTAGCGGTTGCGTAGTTAGCCAAGAACAAGCCGTGGGGAAATTAGCTTCTGTATTTCCCTGCCCCCCCCCCCCACCTTCTCCAAAAAATAAAATCCTGGATTTCTCCAAGTTTAAAAGAAGGGCTAAGAGAGTGGAAAGGCTGAGAACAGAGAACTAGAATCCGAGGGCTGGAAGGGACCGCAAAGATCTTCTAGTCCAACCCTATACTCAAGACAGGAGACCTTACCCCATCCTGGTCAAACGGTTGCCCAGTCCGTTTTTGAAAATCTCCAGAGATGAAAAATGACAGAGAAAGAAATGGAAAGAGTAGAGAAGTTAAAAATTAAGAATCTGTTGGAAGTTCATCTCCTAAACAGCAACACAACATAGATGGGGGGGTGGGGGTGGGGGTGGGGGGGGAATCTTGGTTGCAGGAATTACAGACGCCTAGTTTAATGAAGAGAAGGATGAGGGGGGACACAATAGCAGTCTTCCAACATCTCAGGGGCAGCCCCAAAGAAGAGGGAGTCAAGCTATTCTCCAAAGCACCCGAAGGCAGGACAAGAAGCAACGGATGGAAATTAATCAAGGAGTGAAGCAACCTTAAAACTGAGGAGAAATTTCCTGACAGTGAGAACAATTAACCAGTGGAACAACCTGCCTCCAGAAGCGGTGAATGCTCCAACACTGGAAGTTTTTAAAGAAGAGACTGGACAGCCATTTGTCTGAAATGGTACAGGGCAGGGGTCTTCAAACTTGGCCCTTTTATGACGTGTGGACTTCAAGTCCCAGAATTCCTCAGCCAGCATGCCTGGCTGAGGAATTCTGGGAGTTGAAGTCCACAAGTCATAAAAGGGCCAAGTTTGAAGACCCCTGGTATAGGGTTTCCTGCCTGAGCGGGGGGATGGACTAGAAGACCTCCAAGGTCCCTTCCAACGTTGTTATCCTCTTCCTTTTCCTCCTTTTTAAGGAGAGATTGGGCCACCCTTTATCTGACACGGCACAGGGTTTCCTGCTTGAGCAACGGGTTGGACTAGAAGACCTCCAAGGTCCCTTCCAACTCTTGCTATTCTGTGATTATTCCAATTATTCCCAGATATTCCAACATGGTTTAAATTACTGTCAACGAGAGCGGGCATTTTCTTCCTCTTACAGTTCCCGAGATTATATTTATCTCCGGGCACCAAGAAAATCCCCTGGTGTGAATCCCACAATTTCCCCTTACGTGGGATGGGACTTCTTAATTTCCTACGGGGAATTGTACTGTTTCCTTTCATTGTCCTGGATTTTTGGGACCGCCGGCAGTCCCGCTCAGCCCTTTTTGGCTGCCAAAGCAGCCCTTGCAAAAGCTTCTCATAAATATTTTCATAAGATCTTTAGATCTTCCGCAAAAAAGGGTTTTGTGAATGTTTTTCTTGAAGCCCCCTGCCCCCGCCCCTTTCCCTCTTGTCTAAATCACATCCGAAACACATCCTTCTTTGTGTTTGATCTGCAGGCATCCGATAACTGCTTTATTAGACCACAAAGCCACGAAATATATTCTCTGGCAGTCCGGTTTATTTATCTTCAAGGCTGAGCCACCCTTCCGTCCGTGAGGGCTTGTGAGCGTCTCCCGTCTGGCTCGTTCCCAGGTTCCAAAACTGCAAAATCCTAACTACAGGGGTGGTAATAATTGAATCCAGCCAAAAAAAGAGAGAGAGAGAGAGAAAGAGGGGGGGGAAATAATAGGGTGCTGGTGGTGGTGGTGGAATCCCATAATGGACAAGCTTTTCTGTGCTAAAGGACCGATTCCGCCTTTCAAACTGCAAAGCCCTTGCAGAAGCAGCTACATTTTAATGCTAAAAAAAGAGAAAGGGACGATTGATCTGCAGGTTGGGGGTGTGCTGGGGACCCTAACCTTACTTCCCCTATTTCTGCAATCATATACACCCCGTGTCCCATCTCGTCTGCAAGGGGACCCCCGGAAAGAAATAGGAAAATCCGTTGTTTTTTTTCATCGCTTTGTCGAATGGGTCAAGCTCTGTGCCTAATTTTTTTTTTTTTGATATTTCCATCTAAGACCTGAGGTTGGGGATAGCCTTTTGAAAACAGCCATTGTGGGTCTCTTCGACTAGTGCCTCTTCTCGACAAGCCACGATTGAGGTAACTATGGGCCGTTAGACGCCACAGGGGTGCCAGGCTATAAGCTAGCTAGGCTGAGGAAGACAAGCTGGGCTGTCAAATGCCACCCTCATGCCAAGCCACAAACAAGCCATCTTACGGCTTGCTGCGTTGGGTGAGCTTTGACAAAACTGGGTTTCTCCGAGCGCTTCCTGGCGTTTGCCTCAGCCTGGGAACTTAAAAACCTGCACATGCCACGCCTCCAGCTTTCTTAAAAACTAGAAGTGTTTGGGTTAACGTTTTTCTGCTTATTTTTGCACGGCTGCCCTATCTTCATAAGCCATGACAAAGCCATGATGGTGTTATCTCAGTCTGCAAAATGTCCTATCTCCGTGGTTTCTGGGGCTCCTTTGACGAAGAGAGATAGATTGGGGGACACACACAGACACACACACACACCCCTAGACAGAGAGAGGAGGACCAGGCCAATATTATAAATCAGAATTTTGGAGAATTGGAGGGTCAAAGCCCAGATAAATGGGACTAGAATCCTAAAATGGGGGACACACAGAAACGGGATTGTTAGGGACAGGAATTAAAAACAGGGATTCCGGGGGAAAAAACACATCGGGATTCAGGACTTCTCAAAATGTATCTTTTCTATTAAATTTTTGCCTTCGCTACCCATTCTAGCAAAAGCTATATCGTCTAAATTAATTCTTTAATCCAGTGTTTCTCAATCTTGACAACTTTAAGATGGGTGGACTTCAACTCCCAGAATTCCCCAGCCAGCAGAGCTGGCTGGGGAATTCTGGGAATTGAAGTCCACCCATCTTAAAGTTCTCAGCATTGAGAAACACCACTTTAATCTTCCTTGCCTCCATTCTTCCTTCTTCTTGTGTCCAACTATGGATCGTCAACAGCGTAGGAGAAGGTCCTCTTTCAGTCCTTCTCCATAAAACCAGTGGCGCTGTAGAAAAACCACTGGGATCATCCTGACCTGCCTGGAAAATCCAGGAAATCCCACCCATTTTCCTTTGCTCTCCCACTGAGCAACGAGGTGTCAATAAGCCAAAACAGAAGCCAAACAGGTCCCATTCCAAGAACTTTGAAAGGGTAGAGAAAGAGCAACAAAGATGGTTAGGGGACTGGAGGCTAAATCGTATGAAGCAGGGTTGCAGGAAATGGGCTTGTCTAGTGTCGTGAAAAGAAGGACTAAGGATGACCTGATAGCAGTCTTCCAATATCTCAGGGGCTGCCAGAAAGAAGAGGGAGTCAACCTGTTCTCCAGAAGGCAGGACAAGAAGCAACGGATGGAAACTAACCAAGGAGAGAAGCAACCTAGAACTAAGGAGGAATTTCCTGACAGCGAGAACACTTAATCGTTGGAACGACTTGCCTCCAGAAGTTGTGGGTGCTCCAACCCTGTCTGAAATGGTCTAGACTTTCCTGCTTGAGTGGGAGGAGGGGGTTGGACTAGAAGACCTCCAAGGTCCCTTCCATCTCTGTTATTCTGTTCTGTTCTCCAGGATGGAGAGGACCAGATGTGTGTGTGTGTGTGTGTGTGTATACATACATCTATCTGAGTCTTAAAGACTTTTCCTTCTTGCAGTGATAATATTCTAGGAGACCAGCTGAAGGAACCAACCTTCTCCAGTCAGAATTGGGGGGCTCCAGGCTAGAAAAAGGCAACAGGAGGGTGGTGGTGTCCTCCATTCTTACCTTGAGCACTCTCAGAGCTTGTCCGGCGCGTGGTCCTGGTTGGGTGAGGGTCACCTGGGCACAATGGGTTGTTGGCAAGTGCATGGTGCTGTACGGGTGGCGTGCGACCCCTCGCCCAGCCTGCCCACCTCGAGGTTCTTCTTTGACCGCAATCGATCGTGGGTCAAAGGGGGACAGGCCCTTGCGTTCCCCTCCAAAAGAAAGGAAGGGGTACGGGTCGGTGGGGAAGTAGTTTGGGAACGAAGCCCCCTTGGGCAACCTCTGCTGGTTCCCTTGAAGCAACTCGGAGAGTAACTGCTCATCCCCAATGTAGGATGCCAGCTCCGATTCACACAAGGGGGCCAAGTCGGTGGTGGTTGACCTGGCTGGAGCCATCTCCAGAGCTTGGTAGTGCCTCTCGCCCTCGTAGTAGCCTCCTTGGGACATGGTAGAACAACCCAACACCAGTCCTTCTTTCTTCCCGACCTTCCGAAGGCTCCAACCCACGTCTGTTACGGGCACCTGGTCTCGCAAGGTCTTCTTCTCTTTGAAGCCTCCTTGATGTCCACCTCCTTTGTAGACGTGGTTATTCCTCTCTCTTTCTCTCCTGGATTGTCTTCTTCTGGTTTGCCTTTGGACTTTGGTGAGTGGGATGGTCTCGTCTTTGTTCTCGCCTCGGGGGCCGCCGATTCTCAGGATGTCCAAGTGGGTTTTGGGTCTTCTCCCTGCTGAATTCCTGTCCTCTTTTGCTCTACCTATCTTGCCTTGCTTCCTTCTTTTTCTCTACCCTGTTCCTCTGTTTGCCTGCCCCTTCCTTCCTCTTTTGACGCGGCACCCCAGCTCTGCTCGTAACAGAGACCGCTTCACCCGGCTATATCTCCTTCACCACCTGGTCCACCCTCGGAGGTCGTCTTCTCCTCAACCCATCCTGCGAGGAACATCCAAAGCATCTTCTTCTGTCATTGCTGCTCCTTCAAGGGCTAAGAGGCCCGGTCTGGCTTCCTTCGCTCACCCAACTGGCCCATTTGAGAATCCAGGCGAAGACGTTTGTCCCCCTTCTTAACAATCCCTCTCCAGCAAACTGGTAACTTTGCAGGTTCCCCTTTGTCAGGAGACCTCGAGATATTTCTCAATCCCTTTTCAATCCTACCTTGCTGTGTGTGTTACCATCGCCACATCCAGCCGCAAGGCACAATTTGCAAGACTTTTAAACAAGGGCCTTCTGAGAAGCGGAAGCAGAACGGGGCCTACCTCAAAATGTTGTCTGTTTTGTTGTCATCCAAATGGCTTACCAATTCTCATTTTTGTCCAGAAAGAGAGAGGTGCTTGTTGTTGTTGTTTTAAAAAAAAATCAGGCCTGCAGTCACTATCTTGGTTTTCTCTTAAATTAAGAGCCCAAAGGACTAGGGGGGGGGGGACATGATAGCAGTGGTCCAGTATCTCAGGGGCTGCCCCAAAGAAGAGGGAGTCAAGCTATTCTCCAAAGCGCCTGAAGGCAGGACAAGAAGCAACGGATGGAAACTAATCAAGGAGAGAAGCAACCTAGAACTAAGGAGAAACTTCCTGACAGTTAGAACAATTAACCAATGGAACAACCTTCCTCCAGAAGTTGTGAATGCTCCAACCCTGGAAGTTTTTAAGAAGAGATTGGACAGCCGTTTGTCTGAAATGGTCTAGGGTTTCCTGCCTGAGCAGGGGGTTGGACTAGATGACCTCCAAGGTCCCTTCCAACTCTCTTATTCTATTCTGTTCTAATTAGCCTTTTCCTGGAAAAGGTGGGTATTTAGACCCAAATGCCAGAAATTAGCAAAAGACTGGAGGAGGTGCAGAATTAAAATATTGGCCTTCATTCATGAGAATTAAAACATACCAGCATTTTTCAGCTTCAACAATGTTAAGATGGGTGGACTTCAACTCCCAGAATTCCTCCGCCAGCCCATGTCCTTGTCCACCCATCTTAACATTGCCAAGGTTGAAAAAAACAACTCTAATACACATGGGCAGACTGTAAAATCGTGAAGGCATGCAAGCCTCTTGCATCTATATTTATTTTATTTATTTATTTTTTATTTTATTTTAATTCCATTTATATCCCGCCCTTCTCCGAAGACTCAGGGCGGCTTACAAGCTTAGCAGTAGCCTTCATTCTATGTATATGCCTGCTTATTAGGGCTTTTGCCCCCACCCCCAAGCGGCATTATTACAAAGTCAGCTTAATTGCCCCCAACAATCTGGGTCCTCATTTTACCTACCTCGGAAGGATGGAAGGCTGAGTCAACCTTGAGCCTGGTGGGACTCGAACCTGCACTAATTGCAGGCAGCTGGTGTTACTTAAGGAGGCATTAGCCCACTGCTCCACCAAGAAAAAGCAGATAAACAAAAAAAATCTAACCATTGAATTTCTATTTCTATGTTTAGTTTTTAACCATTTATTTAACAATGCTTGCTTAACTCCACGCATTTGATGGAAGTGTAATGTGATTTGTTTTGGCATTGCCTGTTGTGGGCATACTCACCCTTGTGGCTGGTAAATCATGGCTGTTGTGTGTGGCTTATTCAACAAATCCTGATTAAATGGTGGTTTAAGACAGGGGTAGGCAACCTTGGCTCTTTTATGACTCGTGGACTTCAACTCCCAGAATTCCTGAGCCAGCATGACTCAGCCTGGAAACCTCTCCATTTCTCCTCACCATGGCTGGCTCAGGAATTCTGGGAGTTGAAGTCCACCAGTCATAAAAGAGCCAAGGTTGCCTACCCCTGGTGTAGGAGATGGGTGAATAAAGTACCTTTCCATCCCCGTAGAGGGCGCCACAAAGCAAAAAAACAACAGTTGCACAACATCTTTTCCTGCCCCATAAGGAAAAAAAAGGAACCAGTGGGAGAAAAGTAAGTCCTTGACTTACGACCACAATTGAGCCCAAAGTCTCCTTTCCTAAGGGACACGGTCGTTAAGTGCGTTTTGCCCCATTTTACAACCTTTCTTGCCACAGTGGCTAGTTGCATCCACTGCAGTCGTTAAATTAGTAAGAGGAATCTTACTAAGAGGAATCCGGCTTCCCCCCCACATCGACTTTGCTTGTCAGAAGGTCGCAAAAGGGGATTGCAGGATTTCCCCCCCTCCCCGAGACGCTGCGATCGTCATAAATACGAGTCAGTTGCCAAGCAGCCGGATTTTTGGATCACGTGACCACGAGAACGCAGCGACGGTCGTTAAGTGTGAAAACTGCCCATCAGTCGCGTTTTTTCAGTGCCGCTGTAACTCTGAACGGTCACTAAGCAGATCGTTGTAACTCAAGGACTACCTTTATTTCAGACATGGGCAAGCTCAAACTCTTTCACCTTCTGACTAAGGGGTCTTGGAGGTCTTTTTGGTCCTTCAAGAGCTGGCAACAACCTTGTCTGAATGCTCCCTAAAAAAAATTGTGGTTTGTGGCGTGAAGAATGTCGAAGGAGATTCTCCATTTTAATCCAGATCATGATTGTCCCAAAGGTGCTTTTTTCAGGAGGCAATTGAACTTTCTTGTTTTTCTTTGAAGAGGTTTCACTTCTTCTCCAAGAAGCTTCTTCAGTTCTGGCTGAATGGTGGGGAATGGAAGGATTTATATTCCTTGTTGGGCCAAGAAGTCTCCACACCCATTTGCACCACTCAGGTGACCCTGAGGACACAGGTAAACCTCCAGGTGGCCTCAGCAACTCTCTGAAAGAAGGCAAATGACCAGATGACTGCAAAGGAGTATAAATCCTTCCATTTCCCCACCCGTTCAGTCAGAACCCGAAGAAGCTTCCGGGATGTGAAGCAAAACCTCTTCAAAGAAAAAAACAAGGAAATTCAGTTGCCTCCTGAAAAAAGAAAAAGCATCTTCAGATGCCATGAAGAAGATAAGCAGGTAGTCTTGTTGGGTCTCGTTAGGATGAAGGAGTCTGAAGGAAGTGTTTGGAGCCGAGGGACTTCGAGAACATACAACAACAATTTTCCAGGCAAAAAGCTGTTAACCTTCTTTAAACATTAAAATTTGGCCAGTCGCTATGACTGAAATTTCTGTTGCTGGGCGAGACGTTCGTTAAGTGAGTTTTGCTCCATTTTATGACCTTCCCTGCCACAGTCGTTCAGCGAGCCACGGCAGTTGTTAAGTTAGTAACATGGTGGTTAAGTGAATCTGACTTCCCTATTGACTTTGCTGGCCTCTGTTTCTCCTTCTGTCCTGGCCACTTTTTACAGAGGCACAATTGAGACCATCTTAACAAACTGCGTCACAGTCTGGTCTGGGGGTAGCAGAGCCTCAGATAGAAGGTCCATGCAGAGTGGTGAGGACAGCTCAAAAGATTATAGGAAGTTCACTTCCCCTTATTCAGGATACAGCTTACCAGCGCTCAGTGCTTTTTTTGTAAAAGAAAAAGGTGCCGGAACTCACATACATCATACAACCCGCCTTGCCTACCCTACAAGGTTCCATCCAAAAAAGGTGCCGGAACTCCGTTCTGAGCGTTCTATGACAAAAAAAAGCCCTGCCAGCGCTCATATGTGCTTAGAACTCGGAGGATTGTTAGAGACCCCACTCACCCCCACTTCACGGTCCGTTTCTGTTGCTCCCCTCTAGGAGGAGGTTTCGAAGCATTTATAGCAGGACTACTAGATTCTGCAACAGCTTTGCTCCTTACACCATCCGTCTTGTAAATTCGCAGGATTCTTTTTTCTCACCACGTATATGTATACATCCGAACTAGACTGTGTTGTTTCTCTGTAGTGTGTGTGTGTGTGTTTATATGCATAATCTTTTGTAATGTTTATGTAGTGTATATTGGAAGTGGTTACCCTTGGAGGGCTGAATGCAACAAAACTTCATTTTAATGTATGCTGATTAGTGTACATTTAAAGTGACTATATTCTATTCTATTCCATTCCATTCCATATTTTCTATTCTATTCTATTCTATTCTATTCTATTCTATTCTATTCTATTCTATTCTACTCTACTCTACTCAACTCTACTCTACTCTACTCTACTCTACTCTACTCTATTCTATTCTATTCTATTCTATTCTATTCTATTCTATTCTATTCTATATTTTCTCTATTCTCTTCTCTTCTGTTCCATTCCATTCCATATTTTCTATTCTACTCTGTTCTGTTCTATTCTATTCCATTCCATGGTCAGAAGGTCGCAAAAGGCATCACATGACCCCATCATAAATAGAGCCAGCTGCCAAGCTTCTGAATTTTGATGCTGCAATGGTTGTAAGTCTGAACAACAATCATAAGTCACTTTTTTCAGTGCTGTTGTAACTTTGAACGGTCGCTAAATGAATCGTTGTAAGTTGAAGACTCTCCATACTGTTTTTTCCCCCCTGCCAAGCCTGCAATTCTGGGATTTTTTTTGAAGGTCTCCCCTCCTGCTGTCAGCCAGCCCTAATCCTGCTTAGCTGTCCTCAGAGCCAGCTCAGGGCTGCCCCCTGCTGTGGAGAAAGGCAGAGCTGAATTCATGATACCTCAGGGAGGGAGGTGAACGTAGTTTGCTACCCCCCCCAAAAAAAAATGTAAGTCCTGCACAGAGGCTGCCCTTTCCCAAAGACATCCCCCCATAAGCCCCCTTGATTCTCACCTTACCCTCCCCTCACAGTGTGCTGAGTCAAACTGCCTGCTCCATCCTACAAAACTGGTCATCTCCTGGTGGTCTCCTTTTCAAATTCCAACCACGCTCCCCTTGGCTTCCAATTCAGCCAGCTGAATAAAATTGAATCAAACTCGAGTTCTGGGGTTTTTTCAGAGATGGAGCCCAATCGTTCAAGATGGTCACCGACTTGAGAAATGAAGTATTTAATTAATTCTTTCTGGCTACTAGTTGGGAAACTAATCCGTTAGATTTACTATTTCTCACCAAATTCTCTCTCCCCCCCCCACCCTCTCTCTCAGATATTCTAACAGTGTTTCTTAACCTTGTCAACTTTTAAGATAGATGGACCTCAACTTTCAAAATGAAACTTAAATGAAACTTACACTCCCATTTTCTTCCCTGCTGCCTTCACTCTGCTGAACATCTAATTTTCCCAGCTGACAAAATACAATAACTACTAAGTTATTTTTGCCTAATGTGTATTCATATTAACCCTTAGAGTGTGGCTGCAGTATTATTATTATTATTATTATTATTATTATTATTATTATTATTATTATTATTATTATTATTATTATTATTATTATTATTTTATTACTTTATACTTCCCCATTTTATTGCCTGTACACATTGCTACTACTACTACTACTATTATTATTATTATTATTATTATATAAAACTTTTATTCATAAAACATGAAACTCAGTCAACTGAAGACCGGCACTAATGGTTGACTAATGGTTTTTATTGTCATTTTTAATATATGTATTTACTGTTTTTAGTTGGGCATATGTTTAATTTTTTTTTAAACTTTTGTATTTTTGTATTTTTTATATATCTGCCCTGTTCACCGCCCTGAGTCCTTCGGGAGAAGGGCGGTATATAAATAAAATTATTATTATTATTATTATTATTATTATTATTATTATTATTATTATTATTATTATTATTATTATTATTATTATTATTATTATTATTATATTATTATTATTATTATTATATTATATTATTATTATTATTATTATTTTATTACTTTATACTTCCCCATTTTATTGCCTGTACACATTGCTGCTACTACTACTACTACTACTACTACTATTATTATTATTATATAAAACTTTTATTCATAAAACATGAAACTCAGTCAACTGAACACTGGCACTAATGGTTGACACAGGTTGCTGCCAGCATCCTAGGTATCAACCAGGTATCTCATTATTATTATTATTATTATTATTATTATTATTATTATTATTATTATTATTATTATTATTGGTGATGTATACAGGTAATAAAATAGGGAAGTATAAAGTAATAAAAGACAGTATTATTACTATTATATTATTATTAATACTGTCTTTAATTACTTTATACTTCCCCATTTTATTGCCTCTATACATCAAAATAATAATAATAATAATGATAATGATAATAATAATAATAATAATAATAATAATAATAATAATAATAATAATAATAATAATAATAATAATAGTAATTTCTGTTGTTTTGTTAGTACTCCAGTAAGGTAAAGGTAAAGGTTCCCCCGCACATGCGTGCTAGTCGTTTACGACTCTAGGGGCCGGTGCTCGTCTCCGTTTGAAAGCCGAAGAGCCAGCGCTTGTCCGAGGACGTCTCCATGGTCACGTGGCCGGCATGAGTAGACGCCAAAGGCGCACAGAATGCTGTTACCTTCCCACCGTAGTGGTCCCTATTTTTCTACTTGCATTTTTTTATGTGCTTTCGAACTGCTAGGTTGGCAGAAGCTGGGACGAGTAACAGGCGCTCACTCTGCTACGCGGCACTCGGGATTCGACCCGCCAAACTGCCGACCTTCTGATCGACAATCTCAGCGTCCTCACCCACTGAGCCACCGTGTCCCTTCTAGTACTCCAGTACCGGAGATCAATTCCTTGTGTGTCTAACCATATGTGGACAAATAAAAACAAAACATAATTCCTTAACCATCCTTGTGTTTGTCAGCTATGGTAACTTTCTGAAGGGTGGACTTCGATTCCCCGAATTCCCCACCAACCTTGAGTTTCTCAACCATGGCAACTTTCTGATGGGTGGACTTCAGTTCCCAGAATTCCCCAGCCACCCTGGCTTTCCTCGACCTTGGCAACTTTCTGCTGGGTGGACTTCAACTCCCAGAATTCCCCAGCCAGCCATGCTGGCTGGGGAATTCTGGGAGCTGAAGTCCACCCATTCTAAAGGGGTTAAGGTTGAGAAACACTGTTCTAACCTAAACCTCAATCCTATCTATTTTTTTTAAAAAAAAACGCAGCACAAGATCCTGTTATTTTCCTCTCTGCTTCCATGGCACCATCGCAGCTTGTCTGCCGCACCGTTGCCAAGGTGGCACGGAGCCGGCGAAGCTACAGTTTCTCAATCCTGGCTGACTCATCCCGATGGGAGCTTGTGCCGCCCACCCCCCTCCGGGGACAAGGCACTTTGCTTGATGAGTTGCTGTTTCATCAACGAAGAAACCTAGCCAGGAAGTCATCCGAACGGCGAATGGCGTTTAATTTATGACATCCAAAACAAAATGGAAAAGAAAAGACAGGGGTGTGTGTGGTGGGGGGAGGAGGGGAGAAATGAAGAAACCTGGAATATACGAGGGCACCACTGCAGGAGTGAACGCTCCCGGGACAGCTGGGGTTCCGCCACCACCCCTTAAAATATTGCCCCCCTCCCAAATATAAGGCAGTAACAAAAGAAGCTTTCCCAAAAGTGTGGGGCGAGCAGCAGGAATGGGGCTCCAGCCCTTAAGGGTTGCCCCATCCGTCTCTGCCCCAGCGGGAGGCACTGCAGGCGGGGATTGGGGGGTGTGTGTGGACCCCAGACCCTGCAAGAAGCTGGGGGAAGGAGTGTGTGCATTTGGGGAGAGGGGGTGTCATTCCCCCCCAAACGGGTCCAGCTCTGGCCAACGGGATCCGGCGAACCGTTCCTAGTGGCTAAAAAACCAACGCAGTCCGTGTTTGGCTGTTCCTTCCGTTTGCTCAATTCTGTTCACACATGGGCTCCAGCTGCTCTTTGGTCTCTTTGCTGAGCTCGTTCTCGACTTCCCCGGCGTCCATCTTGGGGTACACGACCACGCAGAGTTTCTGCCCCACCCGAGTGATCCCGTCTGGAAGAAAGGGAAAAAAACGGATCGGGCGAAGAGAATAAGAGCCGGGTGGGTTTTCTTGCAGACGACTCACTGCCAAACTAGGGAACATCATCAAGGCTAGAAGGGAGGGGGATTTGCAGGAAGGAAGAGGGGGAGGAGGAGGAGGAGGAGGAGGAGGAGGAGGAGGAGGAGGAGGAGGAGGAGGAGGAGGAATGATGTCGTGTCCTTGGTGCTCTCTGAGCTGGGTGGTTTTCTTGCAGATGTTTCACTAGCAAACTAGGGAACGTCATCAGTGCTATAAGAGAGGGAAGCGATGTGGAGTGAAGGGGGGACAGGAGGAGGAGGAGGAGGAGGAGGAGGAGGAGGAGGAGGAGGAGGAGGAGGAGGAGTGCTGTTGTGTCCTTGGTGCTCTCTGAGATTGGTGGTTTTCTTGCAGACCTTTCATTACCAAACTAGGTAACACTATCAGTGCTACAAGGGAGGGAGGTTTGTGGAATGAAGGGGGGAGAGGAGGAGGAGGAGGAAGAGGAGGAGTGCTGTAGGGTGCTTGGTGCTCTCTGAGATTGGTTGTTTTCCTGCAGACCTTTCATTACCAAACTAGGTAACACTATTTATTTTATTTATTTATTTTAATTCCATTTATATCCCGCCCTTCTCCGAAGACTCAGGGCGGCTTACAAGCTTAGCAGTAGCCTTCATTCTATGTATATGCCTGCTTATTATTTTATTTTTATTTTATTTTAATTCCATTTATATCCCGCCCTTCTCCGAAGACTCAGGGCGGCTTACAAACTTAGCAGTAGCCTTCATTCTATGTATATGCCTGCTTATTAGGGCTTTCACACACACATCCCCAAGCGGCATTATTACAAAGTCAGCTTAATTGCCCCCAACAATCTGGGTCCTCATTTTACCTACCTCGGAAGGATGGAAGGCTGAGTCAACCTTGAGCCTGGTGGGATGCGAACCTGCACTAATTGCAGGCAGCTGGTGTTACTTAAGGAGGCATTAGCCCACTGCTCCACCAAGGCTCTTGGTGATACAGTGATCAGTGATACAAGGGAGGGAGGTTTGTGGAATGAAGGAGGGAGAGGAGGAGGAGGAGGAGGAGGAGGAGGAGGAGGAGTGGTGCTGTGTCCTTGGTACTCTCTGAGCCAGTTGATTTTCTTGCAGACCTTTCATTACCAAACCTGGGAACATCATCAGTGCAAGAAGGGAGGGAGGTTTGTGGAGTAAAGGGGGGAGAGGAGGAGAAGGAGGGGGGGGCTGTAGGGTCCTTGGTGCTCTCTGAGCTTGGTGGTTTTCTTGCAGACCTTTCATTACCAAACCTGGGAACATCGTCAGTGCTAGAAGAGAGGGAAGCGATGTGGAGTGGAGGGGGGGCTGGTCCTGTCAGGGTTGGTGGTCAAGCCACTGACTAGTATATAAACAGAGCAACCCCCCCCCTCCTCTCCTAGCCCTGATGATGTTACCTGGTTGGGCCACGAAACGTCTGCCAGAAAACCACCCAGCTCAAGAGAGAGCACCAAGCCCAGCCCCCCAGTTCCACCCTGAGCCACAAACATTCCCTTCCAAAGGGAAAAGACCCCCCCCCTTCTTCAACCTATCCCACCCCCTCCTTGCCTGGGGGGAAGGGGGTCCAACACTCACTGATCAAGGTGTGGAAGGCCGGGGGCTTGTTCTCCCAATGGACGCCCAGGAAGTAGACGGGAACGCCTGTCAACATGATGGCCAGCCCGACGCCACACACCAAAGGTTCCGACCACAGGCTGAAGACCAACAGGAAAGCCCAGAAAAGCAGGTAGATGAAGGGGAAGAACAGGCTCACCTGCGGGGGGGGGGGGGGTTGGAGAGAGAGAAGTGGGATGAACTTAGACCGAAATGCCAGGAAAACAAAAATGTCTCTACTTCCTTAGCCAGAAGAAAACCAGATCTAGGCCAGGATTGCTGAGAAGGAGGAGATCTGTATCCCAATTCTTCCTTTCTCTGTAGAAAACTCTGTTGCTAAGCAAGACAGTTGTTAGGTTGTTAAAGTGAATCCGGCTTTTCCCCCATTGTCAGAAGTTCGCAAAAGGAGATTGCGTCTCACACACACACACACACACACACAAACACACACACACAGGGCTTTTTTTCTCATAGAACGCTCAAAACGGAGTTCCGGCACCTTTTTTGGATGGAACCTTGTAGGGTAGGCAAGGCGGGTTGTATGATGTGTGTGAGTTCTGGCACCTTTTTCTTTTACAAAAAAAGCACTGCACACACACACACACACACACACACACATACACACACACACCGGGACGCTGCAACTGTCATAAGTACATGCCTGTTTCCAAGCATTTGAATTTGGATCACGTGACCATCGGGATGCTGCAACGGCTAGCTATGTGAAAAACAGTCCTAAGTATGTTTTTACTTAGCTGATATAATAAAAACTGCCCTGGCTTAGATATGAGATAACAGACATTAAGAGAAAAAAAGAGAGGAAGTATTTGATGTTCAAGCAAGAGAAAAGTTGGTTACTAAATGTAAGATGCTTGGAAATGAGTAGAAAACAAGAATGTTACATCGTATTATTAACTAGTTGATGTAAGATGGTGAGAAACAGAATCTGTTCAAATAGATGAGACGTGTATTCTGAATGTCACCTATTGTGATAATGGGAACTTTGGTTACTTAAAACTCGGAAACTATAAATCTTAAATGTTAAGTTAAATATGAATGGGAAATTAAAAATTGGGGAAAACTAATTAGGACATTAAAGGGACGCGGTGGCTCAGTGGGTTAGGACGCTGAGCTTGTCGATCGGAAGGTCGGCAGTTTGGCGGGTCGAATCCCGAGTGCCGCGTAGCAGAGTGAGCGCCTGTTACTCGTCCCAACTTCTGCCAACCTAGCAGTTCGAAAGCACGTAAAAATGCAAGTAGAAAAATAGGGACCACTCCAGTGGGAAGGTAACAGCGTTCCATGCGCCTTTGGCGTCCAGTCATGCCGGCCACATGACCACGGAGATGTCCTCGGACAAGCGCTGGCTCTTCGGCTTTGAAACGGAGATGAGCACCGGCCCCTATAGCTGGAAACGACTAGCACACATGTGCGGGGGAACCTTTACCTTTACCTTTTTAATTAGGACATTGATTGTCTGTGAAGACTGAATGTTAAAACAAGAAGGATATGGATAAGCCAAAAATTACTGACAAATGTAAGAAGGTCATTTTTATTTCATTGACATAATAAGAACTGTGTTAGTTTAAACAGGAGACAGTAAATACCAAGGGGAAAAGAGAGGAAAAATTTAATGTAGCAGCTGGAGACCTGTACAAACATACTTGTATGTCGTTATCGATTAACCCAGCCGCCACGCGGCTTTTCAAATACTTAAATGTAAAATTAGAAAATCAATAAAAGACTTAAAAGGCAAAAAGAAAAACCAATCCAATCCAGATTGGATCCTGCAGAACAGACACACTGGAAATGGAGAAATTGACTGCACTCAAAATGAAGGAATTGACTATGCTCAAAGTGGAGAAAGGACCACATTCGAAGCAGAGAAATTAATCACAGCAGGGACACTGATCATGTTTGAAATGGAGAAATTGACACCACCAGAAGCATTGAAATTGACCGTATTCAGCCTGCTTGGCAGGTGCCGAGGGAGAAGAAATTAAGTGCGAAAATGAAGAACGGTCGAGAGATCAAAACCAGAGTCATGTCTCGGGAGAGTCCTTACCTTGATCGGATAAGACCGATGGGGTTCACGCCAGCGAAGCACAACTTGCCCAGCCACCGTCACTCCGTAGAAGAGGTAGTTGATGAAACCGACATAATTGATCAGCGTATATATGTCACTTGTGACCAACATAAGCAAAGTGGACAGACACTGCCAGAGAGAAAATAAGAATGAGCCGACGGGTTTAAACTATTGACAAAATTGGAAAAATTCTACAACAGTCAACCACATCGGTGTTTGTCAACCTTGGCAGCTTGATGATGGGTAGACTTCAACTCCCAGAATTCCCCAGCCAGTTTGATAAGTTGCAGGGGATTGCCTCTGTGACGATGTAGGACAGACAGGGAGGAAGCTAGCCAGCAAATGGCAAGAACACAGGAAAGCAGCCAGATCGTGAAATCAAAACTCATTGGTAACCTGGCTATTTTTGTACCTGCTCAGCCAACAATCTTAGCAGCTTGTGAAATTGAATGCATGTCCTTGTTCATTGCAATGAACAAGGACATACATTCAATTTCACAAGTTGTTAAGATTGTTGGCAGAGCAAGCACAAAAACAGCCAAGGAAATCATTGAAGCCTAGGAAACAGGCCCCTTGTCAGTCAACAGGAGTGCTGATTTGCCACCAGCTTATCAAAACCTTAGGAGCTTTGCTGGCTGGCGAATTCTGGGAGTTGAAGTCCACCCATCTTCAAGCTGCCGAGATAGACAAACACTGCATTTTCTCATTGGATCCCACCCGTGTGGGATCTACCCAGATCTCCCCACCCTTATTTCTCTACCGATGACTCACAGTGAAAACTAGAGCAGGTATCGGAGTGCACCTTCGGACATGAATCATCGCCAAGACGCTGGGGAGATGCCCTTCGCGGGCACCAGCGAAAAACAGCCTGGGGAAGAAGGAAAAATAATATCGCACAAGGAAACAATAGCAGGTGGAGACAGATTGCTGGCATGTTTTAATCGGCACAAGAGAAGCTCTTGTGTTTTGAACACAGCTTATTCATGCCCTTCTTTGGCTGTAATAATTTAAAGACAGCTGCCTTCTCTCTAAGCAGCTTGCAAAGATAAAAATCAACCAAGCAGCCAGCATTAACAATTAAAGCATAGCCTCAGGGTACTAAAATCAAAGATCTGGTTCTCTTTCCTAACACAGCTCAGAGCCATCAATCTCATTCCGGGGAAAGGATAGAACAGAATAACAAAGTTGGAAGAGACCCTGTAGGTCATCAAGTCCAACCCCGCTGCCCAAGCTGGAGACCCTACACCATTTCTGACAGACGGCAGTGCAGTCTCTTCTTGAAAGCCTCCAGTGATGAAGCTCCCACAACCTCTGAAGGCAACTTCTGTTCCACTGGTTGATTGTTCTCACGGTCAGAAAATTTCTCCTTATTTCCAGGTTGACTCTCTCCTGGATCAGTTTCCATCTGTTGTTCCTTGTCTGGCCTTTGGGTGCTTTGGAAAGTAAATTGACCCCCTCCTCTCTGTGATCGCTCCTCAAATGTTGGAAGGCTGCTATCATGTTTCCCCTGGTCCTTCACTAGACTAGCCATGCCCAGTTCCGGCAACCGTTCTTCATATGTTTTAGCCTTCAGCCCCGTGATGGTCTTTGTTGCTCTTCTCTGCACTCTTTCTAGAGTCTCCACACCTTTTTTATAGTATGGAGACCAAAATTGGTTGCAGTATTCTAGGTGTGGCCTTACTAAGGCTTTATAGAGTGGTATTAGTAGCTTAGGGACGCGGTGGCTCAGTGGGTTAGGACGCTGAGCTTGTCGATCAGAAGGTCGGCAGTTGGGCGGGTCGAATCCCAAATGCCACGTAACAGAGTGAGCACCTGTTACTCGTCCCAGCTTCTGCCAACCTAGCAGTTCGAAAGCAAGTAAAAAATGCAAGTAGAATAATAGGGACCGCTACGGTGGGAAGGTAACAGCGTTCCCGTGCGCCTTTGGCGTCTAGTCATGCCGGCCACATGACCACGGAGACGTCCTCGGACAAGCGCTGGCTCTTCGGCTTTGAAACGGAGATGAGCACCGGCCCCTAGAGTTGGAAATGACTAGCACGCATGTGCAGGGGAACCTTTACCTTTACCTTTTATTAGTAGCTTATGTGATGTTGATTGAATCCCTCTGTTAATGCAATTTAGGATTAAATTGACTTTTTGGGCTGCCACCACACACTGCTGGCTCAATGAATGATCTCTGGAGGGCCCGGGACAGGGGATATTCCTCTGTTCTAGTCCTATTAGACCTCTCAGCGGCTTTCGATACCATCGACCATGGTATCCTGCTGCGACGTCTCAGGGGATTGGGAGTGGGAGGCACGGTTCTTCAGTGGTTCTCCTCCTATCTCCTGGGACGCTCGCAGTCGGTGTTGGCAGGGGGGCAGAGGTCGACCGCGAGGCCTCTCGCTTGTGGAGTTCCTCAGGGGTCGGTCCTCTCGCCTCTCCTGTTCAACATCTACATGAAACCGCTGGGTGAGATCATTCGTGGTTTTGGAGTTGGGTATCATCAGTATGCTGATGATACCCAACTTTTCATTTCGACCCCAAACCACCCCAGTGATGCCCTCGACGTGATGTCCCGGTGCCTGGAGGCGGTCCGGGTCTGGATGGGGAGGAACAGGCTTCGACTCAACCCTGACAAGACTGAGTGGCTGTGCGAACCGGCATCTCGGGATATTCAGGATATCCCACCCCTCATTATGGGGGGTGAGTCATTATCTCCTGTAGATAGGGCTCGCAACTTGGGAGTCCTCCTAGATTCACAACTCTCCTTAGAAGACCATATTGTAGCTGTGACTAGGGGGGCCTTCGCCCAGGTTCGCCTGATGCGCCAGTTGCGGCCCTATCTAGACCAGGATGCCTTGCGTACGGTCACTCATGCGCTCGTGACCTCTCGTCTTGATTACTGCAACGCTCTCTACATGGGGCTACCCTTGAAGACCACTCGGAGGCTCCAACTGGTACAGAATGCAGCCGCGAGAGTTGTACTGGGAGTCTCCCGATACTCCCATGTCACACCTTTACTCCGCGAGCTGCATTGGTTACCAGTTGTCTTCCGGGTGAGGTTCAAGGTGTTGGTAATGACCTACAAAGCCCTTCATGGCATGGGTCCAGAATACCTTGGGGAGCACCTGCAGCCGGCGTCAACTTCCCTCCGCCCAGTACGCTCCCACAGAGAGGGCCTCCTCAGGGTGCCACCGGTCAAAGAATGCCGACTGGTGGCCCCCAGGGGGAGAGCGTTCTCTGTGGGTGCACCGGATTTATGGAACCATCTTCCGGTTGAGCTCCGGATGGCGCCCGATCTCCGCTCCTTCCGGCGCGATCTTAAAACTTATCTCTTTAAACAAGCTGGCCTGGCCTGATGGGACGGGGTGGGATTTTTATAAACGACTTTAATTTTAAATTTGTATTAATTTATGGGCATTGTTTAATCATGTTTTAATAATTTTAATTTTTGTATCTAGTTTTTATGTATTGCCCTGTTCACCGCCCTGAGTCCCTAGGGAGAAGGGCGGTATACAAATTAAATTAATAAATAAATAAATAAATAAATAAATATTTCATTGATTGTCCACTAACACTCCAAGATCCCTCTCACGGTTGCTGCTATTAGGCCTGGTTTCACCCAATCCGTAACCACAATTGGGGCTGAAATTTTGCTCAGAAAGCAGTGCCGTCATTAAGCAGGTCATCCCGTGACCAGATCCCAACTTTACAATCCTTTTGATTGTGGCTGTTAAGCGAACATGCAAATGAGTGACCCTCGCGCTGGTTTTTTAGGGCGTTATCGTTTGATCCTTGGGGATCTCCAAAGATGGGACCATGACCAAGGTTGGCAAGTCCACCCTGTTGGTTGGAAGTCAGGCCTACTCACCTGGAGGAAGTAAAAAGAGAGCCGTTGACGCCTCCGAAGGTGGAGAGGGCAACAGAGATGGGCATGATCCACGCCATCACTCCTAAGAGTTTCTCCCCAAATGTCTTTGGAGTAAGGAACGAGAAGATGTTAGGGGTCAATTCGCTGGCAACCAAAGAGGAATCTGAACATCATTTATGGAGACTCACCACCGCAACGGCGTTGGAGGCCAGAAGCTCCTGGGGAGACATGGCAGTGACGTAGGCCACGTTGGCGAAGACGTAGACAAAGGTAACCAGGGGGATGGAGATAAAAATAGCTCGAGGCAGGTTTCTGTGCAGGACGGAAAGAATTGAGGTGGGTAGAAGGTAGAGCGAAGACCAAGATGGGCCTTTGCCACCTCCCACGCCACCAGGAGAGGCCCTCACTCACTTGTAAGGGTCCACCAACTCTTCGGTGACGTAGTTGAGGAAGTTCCAGCCCCCGTAGGCAAACGAGCCTTGTAGGAAGGCCAGAGCAACCAGCCCCACATTTGGCGTTTGAAAGAACTCGAAGGCATTCTTGGGTTCCAGCCAAAAGTATTCACCTACATCAAGGACACAAGACAGAAGTAATCCACTGCCATCCTGGGGGGGGGGTCTCTTCTCTTTATCCCCCTTCCCAACCAATCTCCCACTCTCCTCCTTGCCTCTGGGCAGGAAACCACCTTGTAAATCAAACCATCTCCAAAGGGTGTCCGTGTTCCTCTACTTACACCTTGGCAACCTCTCCCTTACCAATGCAGCAGGAGAAATACAGAATAACAGAGTTGGAAGGGGCCCTGGAGGCCTTCTAGTCCAACCCCACCCCCCACCCTCGCCCCACGCTCAAGCAGGAGACCCTCTATCAGGGATCTCCAACCTCGGCCACTTTAGGACTTGTGGACTTCAGCTCCCAGAATTCCTCCGCCGGCATGTCCAGCAGAGGAATTCTGGGAGTTGAAGTCCACAAGTCCTAAAGTGGCCGAGGTTGGTGACCCCCCCCTACTTTATGACTTGTGGACTTCAACTCCCAGAATTCCTCAGCCGGCCATGCCAGTTGAGGAATTCTGGGAGTTGAAGTCCACAAGTCCTAAAGTGGCCGAGGTTGGAGATCCCCCCCCCTACTTTATGACTTGTGGACTTCAACTCCCAGAATTCCTCAGCTGACCATGCCAGTTGAGGAATTCTGGGAGTTGATGTCCACAAGTCATAAAGTGGCCGAGGTTAGAAACCCCCCCCACTTTATGACTTGTGGACTTCAACTCCCAGAATTCTTCAGCTGGCCATGCCTGGCTGAGGAATTCTGGGAGTTGAAGTCCACAAGTCCTAAAGTGGCCAAAGTTGGAGATACCCCCCCCAACTTTATGACTTGTGGACTTCAACTCCCAGAATTCCTCAGCCGGCCATGCCTGGCTGAGGAATTCTGGGAGTTGAAGTCCACAAGTCGTAAAGAGTAACGTCACCAAGGCTGGAGATCTCTGTTCTACACCGTTACAAGAGAAACAGCCGCCTGACGTCTTCTTAAAGACCTCTGGCGCCGGAGCACCCACACCTTCTGAAACAATAATGCACTCGGTTGGATCCGAAGGGGCCTCTCACCTTTGCAAATTTGCACGATTCCCATGATAATGATCAAGCCCAGAGCCAGCAGCTTCCCGGCAGTGAAGATGTCCTGGACTCGCGTCGCCCAGCGCACGCTGGCACAGTTCACCCACGTCAGCAGCACTGCGGAGAAGCAAGCAAGACGATAGAAGCTGGCACCACCGAGCTCGCCTTCTCCCAACCCAGCTCAATGCTTTTCCTCCAAAACTCTTTCCTACTCATGAGTAAAACCAGGTCAGGACCATTGGGCCTGGGTGAAAACGGAGATGGCAGCTCTCGCAGACACACACACCCACACACACATGCTCGGTGCCAGGTTTTCTGCCGATTTTGCAATCCAGAATAACAGAGTTGGAAGGGGCCCTGGAGGTCTTCTAGTCCAACCCCCTGCTCAAGCAGGAGACTCTAGGCCAGGGGTGTTCAACTCCTGGTCCGCGGGCCGGAGGCGTCATGGAGAAATTGCGCCCACCCCACTGCCGGCAATGGGGGAAAAAAGTCACGATATGACGTTGTGAGTTTGACACCCCTGCTCTAGGCCATTTCAGAAACACGTCTGTCCAATCTCTTCTTAAAAGCTCCCAGTGTTGGAGCACCCACAACTTCTCGAGGCAGGTTGTTCCACTGATTAATTGACACAGAATAACAGAGTTGGAAGGGGCCTTGGAGGTCTTCTAGTCCAGCCCCCTGCTCAAGAAGAACACCCTATACCAGGGGTAGGCAACCTTGGCTCTTTTATGACTCGTGGACTTCAACTCCCAGAATTCCTGAGCCAGCGTAGCTCAGCTTGGAAACCTCTGCCTTTCCCCTCAGCATGGCTAGCTGAGGAATTCTGGGAGTTGAAGTCCACGAGTCATAAAAGAGCCTAGCCCTGGCCTATACCATTTCAGACAAAATGGCTGTCCAGTCTCTTCTTAAAAGCCTCCAGTGGTGGAGCATTCACAACTTCTGGAGGCAGGTTGCTCCACTGATTAATTGATACAGAATCCAGAATAGCAGAGGTGGAAGGGACCTTGGAGGCCTTCTAGTCCAGCCCTCTGCTCAAACGGGAAGCCCTACCACTTCAGACGAACGGCTGCCCAGTCTCTTCTTGAAAATCTCCAGTGATGGAGCAGCCACAACTTCTGGTGGCAAGTAGTTCCACGGGTTAATCGTGCTCACTGTTAGGAAATTTCTCCTTCGTTCTAGGTTGCTTCTCTCCTTGAGTTCAGCGACCTCCCGTTAAGGCTGTAACTCAAGGTTAAATCTCATCCTCCTGGGACAGGGAATGGAAAGACACAAGGCTGGACGTTGTCCACGGAACGAAAACCAGGAGCAGAGAAGGCGGTGACCTATTTGGCCCGAGGCCACCCGCGTGGAAAACATCCCGTCTGCAGACAGGCTGACCTCTGGGTGTTTGTGCGTAAACAGAGTCCATCTGAGACGGATCAACAGAAACTCAAACCTCTTGCGCCGCTGGGGAACAAGGAAGAAAACCGTGGCTTGTTCCTTCTTCTCACCCTCCGACCATGCAGGGGAAACGGAGAGATTAGCCCGAGGCCAAATCCAGGATGAGCTTCCGCATAGCTGAATGTGGTGCCGACACTTTGGGTGGGCAACACACCCTCGTTTGGCGCTGGGAAGCTCAGCCCAGTTTTAGGCTGCCCAAACGCAACCTGGCAATCTGACTTTCCTTTCCTCTAGGGACCGTTTGAAGTTGCAAGGAGCACTGGGGGAAAATGGCTCCCGGTTGTTTTTCCGCAGCCTCCTGGTGGTCCCGTGATCAAAATTCGGACGCTGACTCGTCTTTATGACGGTCGCAGCGTTTCCCCCCCCCCGGGGTTACGCGGGCCCCCCTTTTGCGACCTTCAGACAGGCAACGTCAAAGGGAAGAGCCGGATTAGCTGAACACCCTGGTTGCTAACTTAACAATGCAATGTTTCGCTTAACAACCGTGGCAAGAAAAGGTCGTGCAATGGGGCAAAACTCGCTTCCCAACTGTCTCGCTTAGTGACATAAAATTTTGGGCTTCTCTGTGGTCGTACGTCGAGGATTACCTGGGGGTTCCCACAATATGACAATCTGTCTTCCAGACAGGTCAGTGTTTCGCAATCTTAAGCACTTGAAGAGGGGTGGACTTCAACTCCCAGAATCTCCTAGCCAGCTAGGCTGGCTGGGGGATTCTGGGAGTTGAAGTCCACCCCCTCTTCAAGTGATTGAGAAACATGGAGATATTCTGGACTTTTTCCAAGTGCTGGGATATGACAAAGGCGGAGACACAAAGCAATGAAGATGAGTTGTGGTGCCAAGTTTTTTGCTTCCGCCTCTCTTGTTTTTGCGATGTTGGGCTTTATTAAAAAAAATAAATAAAAAAAAGCTGCCCAGAATTGTGTTTATATGATGGGCAGTTCTCCAAGTCTAATAAATCAATAAGCTTCTCAGTTCCTTGATTTTGCAACTGTCCCAGGTCACGACAGGCTAAAGAAAAATAGGAATTGCAATCCACACCTTTGGACGGTCTTAGCGTTAGGAGAAGCCATGACATCATCAAGTGGTGACATCGCTTCCTAAGCAGTAGTTTGTTAACGATTTTTCATAGTAGCAAATTTCAGGCTTTTAAATCAATATGAAGCACCTAGCAGCAGGGGGCTGGACTAGAAGACCTCCAAGATCCCTCCTATTCTATTCTGTTCTATTATTCTACTCTATTCTATTATAATTATTCTGTTCTATTCTTTTCTATTCAATTCTACTTTAATTATTCTATTCTTTCCTTTTCTATTCTATTCTATTTTAATTATTCTATTCTATTCTATTCTATTTTATTCTATTATTCTATTCTATTCTATTCTATTCTATTCTATTCTATTCTATTCTATTCTATTATTCTATTCTATTCTATTCTATTCTATTCTATTCTATCCTATCCTATCCTATCCTATCCTATCCTATCCTATTCTATTCTATCCTATCCTATTCTTCTATTCTATTCTATTCTATTCTATTCTATTCTATTCTATTCTATTCTATTCTATCTATTCTATTCTATTTTATTCTATCCTATCCTATCCTATTCTTCTATTCTATTCTATTCTATTCTATTCTATTCTATTCTATTCTATTCTATTCTATTCTATCTTATCCTATCCTATTCTTTTATTCTATTCTATTCTGTGACCGTTTGACGTTGCAACATCACTGAGAAAAGTGACTTATGACCGTTTTTCACACTTATGGCCGTCGCAGAATCCCCCTCGACCACGTGATCGAAACTCTGACACTTGGAAACCGATTCATATTTATGACGCTTGCAGCATCACAGGATCCGCTTTTGCAGCCTTCGGACAAGCAAAGTCAGTGGGCAAGCCAGGTTCACTTTAAGAACCCTGTCACTCAATTAACAATGGCAGCGATTCACCTAATGCCGGCTGCGAGGGAGGTTGTAAAACTGGGGTGAAATTCACTAAACAAGCGTCTCGCTTAGCAACAGAAATGTTGGGCTCCGTCGTGGTGGTATCTTCGCAGTCAATGATATTCCGATATACTTGAAAACTGTAGCCTCTAAGACACTTGTTTATACATAAATATAAGTAGTCCTCGGTTTACGGCCACGACTGAGGCCGCAGTTTCCATTGCTTAGCAAGACAGTTGTTAAATGAGCTTTGCCCCATTTTACGACAGTTGTTAAATGAATCACTACAGTCATTAAGTTATCCTGTTTCCCCAACAGTAACCTCAAAAATAAGCCCTAGCTTGATTTTTTTTGGGGGGGGGGTTGGGCCTAATATAAGCCCTCCCCGAAAATGAGCCCTAGTTTTGGGGCAAGGTGCATACTCAAAAATCAAGCTAGGGCAGGGGTGGGGGTGTGGATCTGCCCTATGTGCCCCGCACCCACTTACCTCACAGCCAGGCCTCCCCTCACCGGCCCACTTCTTCTTCTGAGGCCTCTTTTACATCCAGGCCTGCATTTCTCAGTCACGGGCCTTTCCAGAAGGCCTCTGCAGCCAAGAACCAAGCTGTGGCTCGGTTCTGTAAGAGATCTTCAGCTGAGCACCAAGCTAAGGATTGAATCCATAGCTCGGTACTCGGCTGCTTAGGCCTTCTGGAAAGGCCTGACTATAAAACTCAGGCCTGAGTGCAGCTGCACAACTTCGGCCCCAGAAGAAGTGGACCGGCTAGGTGAGGCTGTCGTTGCTGGAGGTGAGGTAAGGCCTACCCTGAAAATAAGACCGGGTCTTATTTTCGGGAAAACACAGTAGTAACACAGCTGTGAAGTGAATCCGTCTCTTCCATTAACTTTGCTGGTCAGGAGGTCACAAACACTGATCACGGGAGACACTGCAGCCGTCATAAGTGTGAGTCAGCTGCCGAGCATCCAAATTTCAATCCCATGATCTTGGAGAGGCCGCAACGGTTGTGAGTATGAAAAACGGTCTTATGAGAAAAAAGACTTAAAGATTAGAGGTCTGGAGGCCAAAACATATGAGGAACAGTTGCTGGAATTGGGTATGTCTAGTTTAATGAAGAGATGGACGAGGGGGGACATGATAGCAAGGATGGAAACTAAGCAAGGAGAGAAGCAACCTAGAATGAAGGAGAAACTTCCTGGCAGTGAGAACAATTAACCAGTGGAACACCCTGCCTCCAGAAGCTCTGAATGCTCCAACACTGGAAGTTTTTAAAAAAAGAAACTGCACAGCCATTTGTCTGAAATGGTATAGGATTTTCTGCCTGAGCAGGGGGTTGAGCTAGATGACCTCCAAGGTCCCTTCCAACTTTATTATTGTTATTGTTATTGTTGTTGTTATAAGAAATGCATTAATTTAAGGTTGGCAAAAGAGAACATTATTGGAAGAAGAGAAAAATCAAGCAAAAGCTATAAAATTATAGAAATTGTTATCGATTGTTTTGTAAATACTAACCCAGACAACATGCCATTTACCAAATATTAAGGTGATTGTGTTAAAAATCAATAAGCGTATTTTTTTTAAAAAAAAAAGAAAAGAAAGAAAAACGGTCTTAAGTCAATTTTTTCAGTGACGCTGTAACGTTGAGCAGTTACTAAATGAACAGTTGTATCTGCGTCTCCTTTTATCTCCTTCTCTTGTGCCTTTCGTGTTTATTTATCTTCTCTAAAGGCACTCATAAAAAAAAATATTTACTTTTTAAAGCAGGAGCTCCTAAATACTGTGTCCTCTTAGCACAATATTGCAAAACGAAACAATTCCTGAGGAGGAAACAGAAGGCCGCATCTGACGCAGCCACCTCATATGATATTGTTTCGCCGGAAAAAAAGAAAATTGCTATTTTTTTTTTCAAGTGTCTAAGACCAAACCATTCATTCCTGCCTCAGGTTGATGTCCATATTTAAAAGCGTGAAGCTTTGGGAAAGCGATGTAGGCAGGTCCCCGGCTTATGACCAAAATTGAGCTCAGTTGTTAAGTGTGTTTTTTGTCCCCTTTTATGACACAGTTGTTAAGGGAATCCCTGCAGCATTTTAAAGTGAGTGTCACGGTTGTTAAATGAATCTGGCTTCCCCCATTTTACGACCTTTCTTGGCACGGTCGCTAGTTGCCTCTCCGCAGTTGTTAAATTAGTAACATGGTCGTTAGGTGGAATCTGGCTTCCCCCATCGACTTTGCTTGTGAGAAGGTCGCAAAAGGGGATCACTGCAACCGTCATAAGTACATGACAGTTTCCGAGCATCTGAATTTGGATCACGTGATCATGGGGATGATGATGATAATAATAATAATAGTAGTAGTAGTAATCGTAGTAATAGTAATAGTAATAGTAATCGTAATCGTAATAGGAAGAAGAAGAAGAAGAAGAAGAAGAAGAAGAAGAAGAAGAAGAAGAAGAAGAAGAAGAAGAAGAAGAAGAAGAAGAAGAAGAAGAAGAAGATGAAATGGTCATTGGAAAACAGCCATAAATAACTTTTTCCAATGCTGTTGTAAGTCCAAGCATGGTTGTTACTAAGTCAAGCATCTCTTCGGATCTAAGCTGTTGACAGCAATAATGAGGGTTTGCTCAGTTCCCATTAAAGATCTCTGGGAATCCGGGCGGCTGACAAACCACCATTTACGGTTCAGAGAAGAGCAACCAAAATGATCCAAGGCCTGCAGATTAAAACATATGAAGAATGGCTGAAGGATTTGGGTTTGGCTAGCCTAAAGAAAAGAAGAAATTGGGGGGACATGATAGCGGTCTTCCCAGTATTTGAGGAGCTGCTACAAAGAAGTGGGTGTCAAATTATTTTCCAAAGCAACAGAGGGAAGGACGACAAACAATGGTTGGAAACTGACCAAAGAGAGAAGCAACCTGGAATTAAGGAGAAGCTTCCTGACAGTGAGGACAATCAGCCAGTGGAACAGCTTGCCACCAGAAATCGTGGGCGCTCCATCACTGGAGGTTTTTAAGAAGAGACTGGACAGTCACTTGTCTGAGATGGTATGGGTCCTCCTGCTTGAGTGGGGGGCTGGACTAGAAGACCTCTAAGGTCCCTTCCAGCTCTACTCTATTCTATTCTAGTGTGTTTGGAAGCCTAACACCACAGCATATCCGGCAGAAACTGGTTTAACCCAGTCGTGACTGAACACGGTGGATTAACCCTGCTCACACATTAAAACAATGATTGACTATGCACTCATTTCGCCTTCTGGTAAATGTCTAAGGGGTTCAACCTGCAAGCGAATCTTTGCAAGATTTATTAGCCTGTGTCTGAAAAGTATCGTCTGAAGCTCCTCGGGGACTCTTTAGAGGCTTCCAGGCTTTGCATTTCAAATTTAAATTTAAATCTCTCTCCCTCGTGCATTTTCCCCTCCTTGCATGGGGTGTGTTTGTGTGTCTGTGTGTGTGTGTGTGTGTGTGTGTGTGTGTGTGTGTGAACCAACTGGGCGGGCATAAGGGGGGGGGCTTCTGCCAAGTTTGCAGATGAAGAGGAAACAGAACTTTTTGTGCAATCCTGCCCAAATGAGCAAGGTTCAAAACAGGAAATGCAAAGCTTAACAAAAAAACCAAAAAAACAGGCTGGAAGCAAAATACATCAGATTAGAACGTACTGTAGCACAACGGAGCTGGAAGGGACCGTGGAGGTCATCTAGTCCAACCCCCTGCTCAAGCAGGCCGTAAGCATGAAAAATGGTCCCAAGTCGCTTTTTTCGGGGTCCTTGCAATTTCGAACGGTCATTAAATGAACGATCGTAACTCGAGGACTACCTGTATATCAGCCGAGAGGAAACAGATATGGAGCATGCTAAGAGGGCACTGAGTGCTCTGGTTTGTAGCGTTTCTCAACCTCGGCCACTTTCCAATGTCTGGACTTCATCTCCCAGAATTCTCCAACCCACCTTGAGCTACACAAGGCTGGCTGAGGAATTCTGGGAGTTGAAGTCCACTCATCTTAAAGTTGCCAAGGTTGAGATACACAAGGCTGGGGAATTCTGGGAGTTGAAGTCCACCCATTGGAAAGCCCCCCCAATTGAAAAACACAAAGCTGGCTGGGGAATTCTGGGAGTTGAAGTCCACTCATCTTAAAGTCACCAAGGTTGAGATACACAAGGCTGGGGAATTCTGAGAGTTGAAGTCCACCCAACAGAAAGTCCCCAACGCTGAGAAACACAAGGCCGGCTGAGGAATTCTGGGAGTTAAAGTCTACCTGTCTAAAAGTTGCGAAGATTGAGAAACTCCTCCAGGGGCAAAAACACGGAGGGGGCAGGGGAACAGGTGAGACTCGAGCAGGTTTTGAGTTACGCCATCCCGGACACAGCGTGACGTGGGTGGAGATCCAAGGAGTAGATTACAATCTCCTTTCGGAGATCGGGAAACCTGGGAAGGGAGGGATTTTTTTTTTTGAATGAACAGATCTTGCCAGTGGATTTAAGCCCCTCTAGGATCAAGACTGAGCTGGGCGAATCCGGAAATAGATTGGCAGACAGATGGTTTGCAACGAAACCCCAGGAAGATCCAGGAATAAGTTTGCTAGCTGGTTAGAGTCTAGCAGTTTTTTTGAACTAAGAATAAATAAATAAATTAAAAAACCTTCTCCAGATCCCAGCAAGGCTCCAGTGGGTTCTTCTCAAAAGAAAAAAAAAAAAGAGAGAACAGGCTGATCTCCTAGAAAGGAGATCTTATTTCTCAGTAAACCTTGGCAAAGTCACAAGGCTGGAACCAAACGCTGGATCCGACGTCGGAGGAGAAGGTGGGGCACCAAAATCTTCTAGCACAGCCTGTCCCGGAGAGCGATCCAGGCTGGGGTGTCACCTCCTGGCCTCAAAATAGACCCAGCCTTGAGTTCATCCCGGTCACCACCCAAAATGTCACTCCGAGGGCACACCTCGAAGCTTGTGGCTACCAAGCTAGGGCTGGTACCAGGAAAACACAGCCTTGGAAGTGAGCGGTGCGGAGATACGGAGCAGAAACCAACAAGGCACGCCAGATAAGCGGGATGAAAAACAGCTCCAGGAGGTTTTTGGGGACAACCGGCTGATGTCAGCCTGCTAGCTTGAAGTTGCCCAATCTGGGCACCCTGTTCCTGATTGCCTTGCGCTCTGCTCCCATCCTCCTCGGCCGTCAAGGATTATGGGACTTGAAAGCCATCGGACCGCGAGAGGGCACCACGTTGAGAGAAACAGCCCAACTACAGCCCTGTAGCACGGAGGTCTTCAAACTCGGCAACTTTTAAGACTTTTGTGGACTTCAACTCCCAGAATTCTCCAACCAACTTTGAGCTACACAAGGCTGGCTGGGGAATTCTGGGAGTTGAAGTCCACTCATCTTAAAGTCGCCAAGGTTGAGATACACGAGGCTGGCTGAGGAATTCTGGGAGTTGAAGTCCACTCATCTTAAAGTCATCAGGGTTGAGATACACGAGGCTGGCTGAGGAATTCTGGGAGTTGAAGTCCACTCATCTTAGAGTCGCCAACGTTGAGATACACAAGGCTGGCTGAGGAATTCTGGGAATTGAACTCCACGAGTCTTAAAAGTTGCCAAGGTTGAGATACACAAGGCTGGCTGAGGAATTCTGGGAGTTGAAGTCCACGAGTCTTAAAAGTTACCAAGTTTGATGACCCCTGCTGTAGCGGAATGACAGAATCGGGAAAAACCTTGGAGGTCTTCTGGTCCAACCCACCCCTCCCCCTTTATACCTTATAGCAGGGGTAGGCAACCTTGGCTCTTTTATGACTCGTGCACTTCAACTCCCAGAATTCCTGAGCTGGCAGGGCTCAGCATGGAAACCTCTCCCTTTTCCCTCAGCAGGGCTGGCTCAGGAATTCTGGGAGTTGAAGTCCAACCCATCTTAAACGACCCAGGGTGAGAATGACTGCTTCTAGCTTTTTCCCCAAGCTTTGCACTTCTCCTAAATTCCTGCTCCCCATTCATATTTCTCTCTCACACACCCCCGCCCCCCCCCAGTTTTATCTCTCTTCCTAATCTCCCCCTTCTGGGTCGCCTCCTATCTGTCCTGTTTAAGCCGCTTATTGTGGTTTATTTTATTTTTCTTTCCAACTCTGCAATCGGGAGATTTGGGCACCAGCCCAGCCCAACCCGCTGGGCTGGTCGGTTGTGAGCAGTTCCTTCTTGCAGTGAGATTTGGGGAGGGGAATATAGATTTCTGCCTTCTCCTCCTCCTCCTCCTCCTCTTCCTCTCTTCCTCCTCCTCCTCTTCCCTTCCTCCTCCTCCTCCTCCTCCTCCCCCTCCCCCTCCTTGTTTTCATAAGCATTTGTCTGGTCTCTGACCTCCCTCCACCCATTTGCTGATTCAGCACTGAGTAACTGGCTTTGACCTGATTAATAAAGTTTTGCTGATTCGGGGCAAGCATCCCAGCCCAAGCCAATCTCAGCTTCCCGCTCTTATCCGGCCGCTGCCCCCCCCCCGCACCTCCCTCTTTCCCTGCTGTGGAGCTGGATAGTAAAAATAATAATAATAATAATGAGCCAAACCAGTTTGTGCCCGATCTTCCCAGCCTACAATGTCCTAACGTAGCCTCTGGCAGGATATTTTAATCTCCCCTCTTCTAAATACTTTGTCGGTTCAGGGGCTGAGAATTCCCCCCCCCCTTGACTGCAAAAGAGGGTTTTTTTATAGGAAAGGATAGGAATAGGATAGAATAGGACAGAATGATGGGATGGGAATAGGAATAGGAATAGGAATAAGAGTATAGAGTAGAGTGGGATAGGGATAGGGATAGGGATAGGGATAGGGATAGGGATAGGGATAGGGATAGGGATAGGGATAGGGATAGGGATAGGGATAGGGATTGGAGTGGAGTGGAATAGAATAGAATAGAATAGAATAGAATAGAATAGAATAGAATAGAATAGAATAGAATAGAATAGAATAGAATAGAATAGAATAGAATAGAATAGAATAGAATAGAATAGAATAGAAAATATGGAATAGAATAATTAAATATAGAATAGAATAGAATAGAATAGAATAGAATAGAATAGAATAGAATAGAATAGAATAGAATAGAATAGAATAGAATAGAATAGAATAGAATAGAATAGAATAGAATAGAATAGAATAGAATAGAATAGAAAATATGGAATAGAATAATTAAATATAGAATAGAATAGAATAGAATAGAATAGAATAGAATAGAATAGAATAGAATAGAATAGAATAGAATAGAATAGAATAGAATAGAGTAGAGTAGAGTAGAGTAGAGTAGAGTAGAGTAGAGTAGAGTAGAACAGAACAGAACAGAATAGAATTTCGAAGGGACCTGGGAGGTCTTCTAGTCCAGCCCCTGCTCAAGCAGGAGACCCTATACCATTTCAGACAAATAGCTGTCCAGTCTCTTCTCAAAAGCCGCCAGTGATGGAGCACCCACAACCTCTGGAGGCAAAGCTGTTTTGCCTGTGTCTTTGTGTGTGAGGGATTATAGTTCTCATCCTCCCCACTCTTTCTCTCTCTTCCTTCTGTTCCTGCCTTCAAAGCAGCAATGAGAACTAAGGATAGACCCAAAGTTCGTTGGGAATACTGGCAGTCCTCAACTTACGACCATTCCTTTAGTGACCAAAGTTACAAAAAAAAACTGGAAAAAGGGACTTATGACCTTTTTTCACACGTACGACCGTCGCAGCATCCCCATGGTCACGTGATCAAAATTTGGGCTTTTGGCAACTGGCACGTATTTACAATGGTCGCCATGTCCTGTCCTATCCTATCCTATCCTAATTCTAATTCTAATTCTAATTCTAATTCTAATTCTAATTCTATTCCATTCCATTCCATTCCATTCCATTCCATTCCATTCCATTCTATTCTATTCTATTCTATTCTATTTCATTCCATTCATTCTATTCTATTCTAGTCCATTCCATTTCATTCAATTCCATTCCATATATTCTATTCTGTTCTGTTCTGTTCCATTCCATTTGATTCCATTCCATCTATTCTATTCTATTCTATTCTGTTCTGTTCTGTTCTGTTCTGCTCTGCTCTGCTCTGCTCTGCTCTGCACTATACTATACTATACTATACTATACTATACTATACTATACTATACTATACTATACTATACTATACTATACTATACTATACTATACTATACTATACTATACTATACTATACTATTTTTAATTATTTTGGGGCTATTTAATTTTATTTTATTTTAACTTGTATTTATTGTATTGTTTTAATTTTCCCTGTAAACCGCCCTGAGTCCCTCAGGAAAAGGGCGGTATATAAATCGAAATAAATAAATAAATAAATAAATAAATATACTATTCTCTCATGATCATGAGCTTAAGGACACCGCAATAGCCATAAATGCGAGAATCGGGCATACATACAAGACAGGGTCATACGTCACTTTTCCCCCCAGCACCGTCGTAACTTCAAACAGTTGTTAAACAAACGGACATATCTCAAGGACTACACTTCTGCATGAGCTACCAGCACAGCTGAGAAACCATCCACCTCTAACTTTTCTCTCTTTGAAACCAAGCCAGCCACAGGCATATTATTCTGGGGTTTTTTCCCCCCCATCTCTTTGAGATGGATGTCGGTTAGCCCTTTGACTCTCACGACAGCCCTACAAGGTAGACCCTGGGGCGGGGGGGGGGGTGAGGTGGAAATGTCACTGAACTCAAGGTCACTCCGCAAGTTGGAAGAGCCAAGTTAAAAAAAAAATGCCAATCAGCAATTTTCACAAGTCCTAAAGCAGCCCCACCCCCACCCCCCCAGCCCCGGCACGAAGACAAAGTGACTTTCCCACAAGTTTTGTGTAAGCAAGTTTGCTCTTCAAAGACAAAATAGCTGAGCGCAGTTGTGGTTAGTGCTGATTGTCGCCTGCCAGACCTGTTTGATCTGCCCGGCTTTGATCGGACTTCATCTTTACAAAGGAACAAGCTCAAATGCAAAGCTTTGATTTTATTCGTAGGGAAAGACAAAAAAAACAGTGGGGTGGGTGGGAATAATTCTGCTCTACAGGTAGTCCTCAACTTACGACCGCATTTCTGTTGCTAAGTGAGAGATTCGTTCAGCGAGTTTTTGCCCCGTTTTAGGGCCTCTCTTGCTAAGCGAATCATGGCCGTTGTTAAGCTAGGAACGCGGACGTTAAGTGAATCCGGCTTTCCCCATTGACTTGGCTGGTCAGAAGGTCGCAAAAGGGGATCAGTGACCCCAGGACACTGCAACTGTCATAAACAGGAATCTGTTGCCGAGCATCCGAATTTTGTCCATGTGACCCTGGGGACGCTGCAAAGGTCTTAAGTGTGAAAAACGGTCATCAGTCACATTTTTCAGTGCCGCTGTCACTTTGAACGGTCACTATTGTAATTTGAGGTCTATCTATATTCGTAAAGCACCAGAGCCTTTCTTTGCAACCCCTTTAAGCTGCAGACCAGTGTCTTAAAGGGTATTAACGCTGCTGAGAATATCGGCTTTAAATTATTCCTTAAACCAGGGCTCTTCCAACTTGGCCCTTTTATGACTTGTGGACTTCAACTCCCAGAATTCCTCAGCCAGTCACGCTGGCTAAGGAATTCTGGGAGTTGAAGTCCACAAGTCATAAAAGGGCCAAGTTGGAAGACCCATGCCTTAAACTACAGTTCTAATAATCTTAATTATAACTATTGAGGCATATTGCAAGTTAACTGTAGGTTTATTCACCCTAGAGAGAAAACGGGAAATGGTGCATATTTAAAGATTTGCACATCCTAGAGCTAAATTCACTGCCTCTGATCCTGTCAACCCCTGGAGGAGGAGGGGGAGAGCGATTATTCACCAGACTGAGCGTGAGACGAGGGGATTAAATCCTCTTTACAGTTCGTTTCCCATGGAATTTTAAGCCAGGGATTTTTGAAAAAAGCCCAATTAGCTGAAAACGGCATCGCAGTCTGGTGTCTGAACCACCACGCAATACATTAATTTAGGCATATAGGGGCTGCAAAACTCCTGACGACCAAAAGGGGGACAGCAGAAAATCCTAACTCTTGGGTGCCACCTGGTGGTCACTCCAGGCTTTGCAACCCAGATCTGGTTGGGGTTTTACCCCTTTAGGGTGACTCATGACTCAGATCTGGACCGTAAAGCTTCACCTGGTTCGTAGATGGTGCTTATCAGTGCTTTGTTGAACCCAGGTTTGTTTAAGGTGTGTTCAACAAATTATCCTCGGCTGAGCCACTCACCCAACACACAAGTGACAATGGTTTGGTTCCCACAATCAGCTAGGCCACAAACAAGCGTTCTTCAAGGAATTCTACTTTTCTTTGCTCCAAGCCACAGTCTCGTTCTCTCCCTTTCAAACACGCGCCTCTCTCAAAGCAGCCTTGCAACATTTAAAAGACACACAGTGTGCGATCGGCGTCACACTATCGCTGTCAGATTTGCTCGCTACTTACAAAGGCAGACCCCTGCAAGGAGTCGCAAGCCGGTTTCTGGAGGCAGACAGGTGGGAAAGATGGGTTGAAGGACATAGTTGGCAAAAGTCAGAGCGATCACCGCCTGATTCGTAGGGTAGATCACCAGCACCGCGATCCACAGTCTGAGGAACCTTGGGAGAAACGGAGGTTTTAGAGGCACATCAAGGTTTCGTGATCCTTACCTTTTGCAAGCAAGATCTATTGAGAAAAACAGCAAGAATTCTGGCAATTGAACGAGAGTTCCTTTCCGGACCAATATATCTCCCAGTAGACTGAAGTGACTGTTTCTTGATCTTCTTTCTAACTGTCACCCGGTAAATGGGGAAATAACAAAACCAAAGAATAGGATAGGATAGGATAGGATAGGATAGGATAGGATAGGATAGGATAGGATAGGATAGGATAGGATAGGATAGGATAGGAATAGAAAATATGGAATGGAATGGAATGGAATGGAATGGAATGGAATGGAATGGAATGGAATGGAATAGAATAGAATAGAATAGAATAGAATAGAATAGAATAGAATAGAATAGAATAGATGGAATAGAATAGAATAGAATAGAATAGAATAGAATAGAATAGAATAGAATAGAATAGAATAGAATAGAATAGAATAGAATAGAATAGAATAGAATAGAATAGAATAGAATAGAATAGAAGTTGGAAGGGACCTTGGAGGTCATCTAGTCCAACCCCCTACTTAGGCAGGAAACCTATGCCATTTCAGACAAACAGCTGTCCAATCTCTTCTTAAAAACTTTCATTTGGAGCATCCACAGCTTCTGGAGGCAAGTTGTTCCACTGATTAATTGTTCTCACTGTCAGGAAATTTCTCCTTATTTCTAGGTTGCTTCTCTCCTTGATTGGTTTCCATCTGTTGCTTCTTGACCTGCCTTCAGGGGCTCTGGAGAACAGATTGACCGCCCTCTTCTTTGTCGCAGGCCCCGAGATATCGGAGCCCTGCCCTTATATCACCCCTATTCCTTCTCTTCGTTAAATGAGACATGCCCAATTCCTGCAACCGTTCTTCCTATATTTTATCCTCCAGTCCCCTGATTATCTTTGTTGCTCTTCTCTGGCCTCTTTCCAGAGTCTCAACATCTTTTTTATATCGTGGCGACCAAAACTGGATGCCGTATTCCAAGTGTGGCCTTACCAAGGCATTATAAAGTGGTATTAGCACTTCACCCTTAACATTTCTGGATGCCCACCATTGCAAGATGCCCGCCTTGCTAAACCTGCCCTTTTTTCCCTTCTCATCCGACTCGCTTCTCTAACCCCCAACCGCTATCTGACAAACCCCGGTTCCTTATTCTCTCTTACCCAGCCAGTCCTCCAAAGATGTCCTTGACATAGGAGTAGTCTCCTCCGGATTTCGGGATGGTGACCCCCAATTCTGCATAGCAGAGGGCACCCACGGCTGTGATGAGTCCCGTGACGATCCAGACGATTAACGCCAGCCCTACAGAGCCTGCATTCTCCAACACTCCTTTTGGCGATACAAAAATTCCGGATCCGATGATGTTACCTGTAGGGGGACAACAGGACATCACAACGGAGGACAATGGCAACACACAAGAAACTTTGGTGCAGGTCCTCAAAGGCTAAGGTTTTTGTGAAAGTAAAGAGAGTTCCTACAGATTTTATTTTCCTGGGCTCCAAGATCACCGCAGAACAGATTTTATTTTCCTGGGCTCCAAGATCACCGCAGACGGGGACTGCAGCCAAGAAATTAAAAGACGCTTGCTCCTTGGGAGGAGAGCCATGGCAAACCTAGACAGCACACTAAAAAGCAGAGACATCACCCTGCCAACAAAAGTGCGTATAGTCAAGGCCATGGTCTTCCCAGTTGCAATGTATGGCTGTGAAAGTTGGACCATAAGAAAGGCTGAGCGCCAAAGAATTGAAGCCTTTGAACTCTGGTGCTGGAGAAGACTCCTGCGAGTCCCTTGGACTGCAAGGCGATCAAACCGGTCAGTCCTAGAGGAGATCCACCCTGACTGCTCTTTAGAAGGCCAGATCCTGAAATGGAAACTGAAATACTTTGGCCACCTGATGAGAAGGAAGGACTCACTGGAGAAGAGCCTCATGCTGGGAAAGATTGAGGGCAAGAGAAGAAGGGGACGACAGAGAACGAGGTGGCTGGATGGAGTCACTGAAGCAGTAGGTGTGAGCCTAAATGGACTCCAGAAGATGGTAGAGGACAGGAAGGCCTGGAGGAACATTGTCCATGGGGTCGCAATGGGTCAGACACGACTTCACAACTAACAACAACAATTAGTTCCTTGCCTTCAGAGGTTGTGGGTGCTCCAACAATGGGAGGTTTTTAAGAAGAGACTGGACAACCATTTATCTGGAATGGAAGAGGGCTTCCAGCCTGAGCAGAGGGTTGGACTAGATGACCTCCAAGGTCCCTTCCAACTCTATTATTCTGTTATTCCTGCTCTGGAGAAGGGTTGGTCTAGATTACGTTTCTCAGCCTTATTTAGTTTCAGAGGTGTGGACGTCAATTCCCCATCCATCTTAAAGTTGCCAAAGTTGAGAAACGCAGCTTTAGATTATTGGTGGGATACCTGTAACCCTTTCATTCTGAAGACGGTGACTCAAAGAAAGTGACTCAAAAGAAAGTTATTCCCCGTAAAGACAAAAACTTCATTAGAGATGACGTTTAAGGTCACAGAAGCTTTTGTCCTGATAAAATTGTGTTGCCTGGCTTGGTGTTAAAACCCAGAAATATTCCTGCTTTCATTACGACACTGCTTAGAAGGGATACTTGCCAAGGCGGTTGGTTGTGTAATCTTAAAACACACTTGGTAAATTATTTTATGTGTCCCAAAGATGATAATCGTCCACAAACCTACGCACAGTTGTACAAATTATGGGTTATATTGTAAAGAGTAGAAATGAGAGGTTGCTTACACTATTGTAGACACAGAACAAGTTTACAGGAGTACATTGACTTAGATGTAAAGGGTACTTACTTTACACTTGTCAGGCTTTTCAAAGTTTACTAAGGAATAACCTTGAAAACAGTAAGGATTTATTGCTAAGTAAACATGCTGAATGAAGTTTCTCTGGCAGGGAAACAAGGGGATTTTTTTAAATTTATTTTTTAAGCCAGGCTCACCAAAGTGACCGAATTTAAAATCCACTCTCTTCTTAAACAGATCAGTTCCCCCCCCCCCCGCACCCCCTGAGGCTGTTCAAAGATCTCAATCTGGTGAGTTCCAGACTTCCCGCTGCATTTGAAATCGAATCAGGTCAGTTTTAAGGGGGGGGGGGGGGAAGGAAGAACTAAGCAAATAAGAAGAACGAACAATTGCCTGTTGTTGGGTTTTTTTCCCTACGCGATTCCCCAATGCAAATATGTACCAAGCCCTTGGCGTCTTATCAATCCTTGCATCTGGGAAGATTAAGGCTGCAGGTTTAGCAACAGAGGTGACTTATGACTTGGTTTTCAAGAAGGGGGTATGCCTGTTTTGATATTCCGAGACGGCATCTCCTGGGCAACTGAAAGAATATTTAGAGCAAGGATTTTTTTTTTTTTCCTGCAAAACTCTCTAGAGTTCCCGGGAGATTTGAAGGCTAAGCGGAAAATGTTTACGGAAAGCTGCCAGTTATCTTTGCTTTTTGATCAAGGGCTTCTGGGAAAAATTAAAGTGCCCTTGACACGTGCCACACTTTTAAGCAATATAAAGCATTTTCACTGACGAGGGGGAATTTTGAGCTGTTCTTTCTTTCTTTCTTTCTTTCTTTCTTTCTTTCTTTCTTTCTTTCTTTCTTTCTTTCTTTCTTTCTTTCTTTCTTTCTTTCTTTCTCTCTCTCTCTCTCTCTCTCTCTCTCTCTCTCCTCCCTCCCTCCCTCCCTCCCTCCCTCCCTCCTTCTCTCTCTCTCTCTTTCCGTCTTCCCACACTACTCTACCTGGTGTCCTTTTTCTGCTAGGAACATAAAATAATAGAGTTGGAAGGGACCTTGCAGGTCATCTAGTCTGACCCCTTGCTCGGGGCAGCAGATCCTAACCCATTCCAGACAAACAATAGCAGAGTTCCAATATTTCAGGGGCTGCCACAAAGAAGACGGGGGGGGGGGGCGGGTTTCAACCTATTCTCCAACACACCCGAAGGCAGGACAAGAAGCAACGGATGGAAACTAACCAAGGAGAGAAGCAACCTAGAACTAAGGAGAAATTTCCTGGCAGTTAGAACAGTTCATCAGTGGAACAACCTGCCTCCAGAAGCTGTGAATGCCCCAACACTGGAGGTTTTTAAGAAGAGACTGGACAGCCATTTGTCTGAAATGGTATAGAGCGGGGGGGGGGGGTGTCTTCAAACATGGCCCTTTTACGAGTTGGGGACTTCAACTCCCAGAATTCCTCAGCCAGGAGTGCCCGGCTGAGGATTTCTGGGAGTTGAAGTCCCCAAGTCAGAAATTGAAGACCCCTGGAATAGAGTCTCCTGCTTGAGCAGAGGGGGTTGGACTAGAAGACCTCCAAGGTCCCTTCCCACTCTGTTATTCTCTTCAATGCCTCTTGGAGGGGGAAGATTTAGAACAAGGGAAGCTGAGAACAGTTTTGGGATCTGCCCAATTTCCGGTCAATCCAACTTTCCAGAAGCAAGACATTCAAGGGAGCGTATTACTCTGAACATCAGGCAGGAGAACATCTGGAAGGCAGCCACTGTCATCTTTGGGACGCTGGGGGGGGGCGGGGGAGGGAAAGGGCCCGTGGGAAGCGGAGAGCATTTATTTTTATTTTTTTATTTTTATTTTTTTTGAGGTGGGGTTGAAGGCCAAGGGTAGCCTTGGCGAAGCTGGAGTGGATCAGGGCAGCCAAGGTGCTTCAATGATCACTCTCCACCACCGTCACTTCTGCCTGGCCGTGTTTGTTTAATGGTCTCCTGGCACCTGGTAGAAACGGGGCCATCTGGAAAGAGACGTTGGAACAAACAGACGAGAAAAGGCCGGGCATTCCAGTTGCATCGGGGTGGAAAGCAAACTCCGGAGAAGGCTAGGCAGATGGGCGGGAAGGGGATCCGATATTCCCGCCCTTGGAGGCTGGCCTGCCTCCCCTCCTGATCCCTGAGCTGTGTACAGGCGGTCCTCCACTTAACCGAGCCCCCAAACCTAGGTCGCTAAGCGAGAAATTCGTTCGGGGATTCTCGCCCCCTTGTACGACTTTCCTGGCTGGGGTCGCTAAGCGAATCATTGCCGTTGTTAAGCCCGTCACACAGTGGCTAAGCGAATCTGCCTTCCCCGTTGACTTTGCCGGTCGCAAAAACGGATCGCGGGAGGCCCGGCACGCCGACGCCACCCTCGTAAAGGCGAACCGGTGGCCGAGCGTCTGGATTTTTGATGCCGTGACCCCGGGGAGGCTGCCACGGTCGTCGGTGCGAAAAACGGGCCATCGGTCCCCTTTTTTTTCCCCAGCGCCGTGGCTCACTTGGAAGGGTCACTCAATGGACTTTCGTAAGCTGGACCGTACTTGTTTTCCTAAGCTTCCTTGCGGCATATTTTCCTGCCCTGTTGTGTTAAAACGCACCACTTTGTGAGGCTGGAGAGGGATTGCATCATGTTGTGGTCTATCCGGCAGGGAGAAAAGAGCGGCATTCAGCATGGGGCGGCTGCATTTTCGGAGAAATTTCGTCAAGCTGGGATATGCGATCCTTCCTACAAGCTCGCAGCTGTTTGCTTGCTTGTTTGTCCTTGCGACGGGCTTCTTCCGGGTTGGGACTGCGGTCTTGCCAAGCGACTCTCTGGGCCCACGAAAATGCCAATCCTGTTCTAGGATACGGCTCCCACTAAGCCCCAATTAAGTGGATCCCTAATTAAAGCACCTAGAGAGAGGTGGTTGGGTTGTAGGCCAGAAATCCAGGTCTCTCCCTCTCTCTCTCACTCTCTTCCTTCTTCCCTCCCTCCCTCTCTCTCTCCCTCTCTCTCTCTCTCTCTTCCTCCCTCCCTCTCTCTCTCCCTCCCTCTCCCTCTGTCCTTCCCTCCCTCCCTCTCCCTCTCTCTCCGTTTCTCTTTCTCTCTCTCTCCCTCCCTTCTCTCTCTCTCCCTTCCTTTTCCTCTCTCTCTCTTCCTCCCTCCCTCCCTCTCTCCCTCCCTCTCTCTCTCCATCTGTTTCTCTTTCTCTCTCCCTCCCTTCTCTCTCTCTCCCTCTCTCTCTTCCTCCCTCCCTCTCTCCCTCCCTCCCTTTCCCTCTCTCCCTTCTCTCTCTCTCCCCCCCTCTCTCTTCCTCCCTCCCTCCCTCTCTCTCTCTTCTTCCCTCCCTCCCTCTCCCTCCCTCCCTCTCTCTCTTCCTCCCTCCCTCTCTCTCCCTCCCTCCCTTTCCCTCTCTCCCTCTCCCTCTCCCTCCCTCCCTTCTCTCTCTCTCCCTCCCTCCCTCTCTCTCCCTCCCTCCCTCTCCCTCTCTCCCTCCCTCTCTCTTTCTCTCTCTCTCCCTCCCTCCCTCTCTCCCCCTCTCTCTCCCTCTCTCTCTGTCCCTCCCTTTCTCTCTCCCTCTCCCTCTCTCCCTCCCTCTCTCTCACTCATTGGAAGGAAGAAAGCTGCCTTTGGACAGATTGATGCTGGGCCAAAAGTGGGAAGAAGGGATAAAGAAAAGCAGAGCTGCAGATTTCACCAGCCTTTTCCAAATAAAAACAAACAAACAAACCTCAAGAAAGCTGAGCATAAAGAATTAAAACGGGGACCCAGATTGTTGGGGGCAATAAGCTGACTTTGTAATAATGCCGCTTGGGGGTGTGTGTGAAAGCCCTAATAAGCAGGCCTATACACAGAATGAAGGCTATTGCTAAGCACATTGATTTGTGCTTCTTAAGATTGTAAGCCGCCCTGAGTCTTCGGAGAAGGGCGGGATATAAATGGGATTAAAATAAAAAAAATAAAATAAAAAATAAAATATTTGATCCCAGATGCCAAATCCAAAAAAACCCCAAGAAAGCTGAACATCGGGAAGAAAAATTGATCATATTCGATCCCCAAAACCCACGAAAGCCAAAGGTGAAGAAGAAGAAGAAGAAGAAGAAGAAGGAAAATGGTCACATTTGAACCTGCCAGGCTAAGATCAGGAAATAATGTGCCCCAACGCACACCCCCACCCCCATCCCGAGACCCTCACTCACCCACAATAATGCCACAGGCGCTCATCAAACCAATTTCCTTCTTGAGCGCCACGCCACCTCCTTCCGTTTTGGGGGGGGTCTTCTCGGGGGCCCCTCGGCGACGGGCTCCATCCTCCATCCTGTCTTAAGCCAGGTGAGCTAGTTGAGGGGGGGTCTCAGCAGGGGGGGGTCCCCGAGAATTCTGGATTCAGCAGGAGGATCTTCCTAGGATTCGGGGGGGGGGGGTTCCCAGATCGATCCTGTGGGCAGGACTCAGTTCAAAGCTCAGACTCAGAGAACTCCCCCCCCACACACACCTTACTCCAGTTGGGAACAAAGTTTGTAGGCTGCTGGCAATTTCAGCATCCGAAACTGGGCCGGTGGGGTTTGGGGGGTTTTTTGTGGGTTGTTTTTTTTTTGCTTTCTTCCCGAATCCAAGCGGGGGGGGGGGGTCCGGTCCGGGCTCCGTGTCAACTTTCAAAGCCAAAAACACAAAAACACACACACACAAAAAAAACCACACAAATCAATCTCTGCTCCGGCACTGGAGGCTGGTTCGGTTGCGTCGAGAGCTCAAGCTTTCTTTCGACACCGGGTGGGAAGCGAAGCGCACCCGTTCCCACGTGCGAGACGTCCCGGGGGCGACCCTCCGGGTTAGTCGACTCAAGTTGTTGTCGTTGTTGTTGTCGTTGTTGTTTTTTCCCCGACTCCCCACCGCCCGGGTTTATTTTTACGCCGCGATCTCCGGAGGAAAGCTTGAAAGGGCGCGCGGTTTTTTTTTTCCAAGGAAGCTGTGCCCGGCTGGCTCTGGGTTCAAATCCCCCGTTCAGGCTCGGCCAAGGGTTTGCTGCGAGGCTTCCTTGCGCCGGTTTGGGCCGGAGGGTCTCTCTTGCTGACGCCGGACTCGCTCTGCTTTCTCGGCTCGCCTGCCTTGCGATGTTTTTCTCCCCGGGCTGAGCTCCGCTGTCAGAACCGGCTGCCGCCGGCCAGGGCGGTGTCCGAGCCTCGCTCCTCCCTCTCGGCTTACCTCCGGCCCCGGCCCCAGTTCAGATGAGCTTCTCTTGGCCCTCCTCCCCGTGCAGGATGGCTGGCAGGACTGGACCCGGGCTGGGAGGGGGGAGGAGGAGGAGGAGGGAGGAAAACACGCGCGTGTGTGCGTGTGCGTGCGTGTGTGTGTGTGTGTGTGCGTGTGCGTGGAGTCCCCCTCCCACCTGCTGTCAAGATCCGCGTCGCTGCTCAGGGCTGATCCGAGCCCAAGGCAACCCCCCCCCCCCTTTGCTCCAATCCTGCCCCGCTGGCTCTTGTGGCGGGGAGTTCCTCGGGTTAACTTGCTTAAGGAGGTTAAGCTTAAGGAGAAACACACACACACACAGAGGTCACCCACCACCACCCACAGCCTCCTGCAACGATCCGCGTCGCTGCTCAGGGCTGATCCGAGCTCAAGGCAACCCCCCCCCCTCTTTGCTCCAATCCTGCCCCGCTGGCTCTTGTGGCGGGGAGTTCCTCGGGTTAACTTGCTTAAGGAGAAATACACACACACACACACACACACACCGGTCACCCCCACCCCCCACAGCCTCCTGCAACGATCCGCGTCGCTGCTCAGGGCTGATCCGAGCTCAAGGCAACCCCCCCCCTCTTTGCTCCAATCCTGCTCCAATCCTGCCCCGCTGGCTCTTGTGGCGGGGAGTTCCTCGGGTTAACTTGCTTAAGGAGGTTAAGCTTAAGGAGAAAAACACACACACACACACCACCCACAGCCTCCTGCAACGATCCGCGTCGCTGCTCAGGGCTGATCAGAGCCCAAGGCAATCCCCCCCCTCTTTGCTCCAATCCTGCCCCGCTGGCTCTTGTGGCGGGGAGTTCCTCGGGTTAACTTGCTTAAGGAGGTTAAGCTTAAGGAGAAACACACACACACACAGAGGTCACCCACCACCACCCACAGCCTCCTGCAACGATCCGCGTCGCTGCTCAGGGCTGATCCGAGCTCAAGGCAACCCCCCCCCCCCCCTCTTTGCTCCAATCCTGCCCCGCTGGCTCTTGTGGCGGGGAGTTCCTCGGGTTAACTTGCTTAAGGAGGTTAAGCTTAAGGAGAAAAACACACACACACACACCACCCACAGCCTCCTGCAACGATCCGCGTCGCTGCTCAGGGCTGATCAGAGCCCAAGGCAATCCCCCCCCTCTTTGCTCCAATCCTGCCCCGCTGGCTCTTGTGGCGGGGAGTTCCTCGGGTTAACTTGCTTAAGGAGGTTAAGCTTAAGGAGAAACACACACACACACACACACACACACACACAGAGGTCACCCACCACCACCCACAGCCTCCTGCAACGATCCGCGTCGCTGCTCAGGGCTGATCCGAGCTCAAGGCAACCCCCCCCCCCCTTTGCTCCAATCCTGCCCCGCTGGCTCTTGTGGCGGGGAGTTCCTCGGGTTAACTTGCTTAAGGAGAAACACACACACACACACACAACGGTCACCCCCACCCCACCCCCCACAGCCTCCTGCAACGATCCGCAACGCTGCGTAGGGCCGATGGGAGCCCAAGGCTCCCTTCTCCGCTCCCAATCCTGCCCCGCTGGCTCTTGTGGCGGGGAGTTCCTCGGGTTAACCTGCTCAGGGCAAAAGGGTGGGGGTTCCAGCATAAGGAGGAAACAACCCCCCCCAAAAAAAAATAGCCCCCACAATCTTCTGCAACTATCCCCATCGCTGAATAGGGCTGATCGGAGCCAAGCTGCCCCTCTTTCTTCTAATATTGCCGCGCTGCCTCTTGTGGCGGGGAGTTCCCCGGGTTAACCGACGCTTTTTTTCCCCCTCCCCTCCCCTCCCCTCCCCTCCCCGCCTTTCCCCAGGACGAGAGCTGGGAATATTCTCCCTGGTTTGCCTCCTGATCGTAATAATGGAAGGGAATGATATACGACGCTCGCATGTAATCCATAATTTGTGTGATGGAAAAGGAGCAAAAAGGATTTTTTGGGGGGGGGGGCCGCGGAATTTTCCCTCTTATGACGCGTCCAGCTCTCCCCTGCTGTGTCCCAGTTTTTTTTTTTCTCTCTCTCTCTCTCTTTCTCTCTCTCTTTCTCTCCTCCCGCGAGAACCCAAAAATAGCCCCGGAGATACCGTTGACATTTTGGAAGGCTCGCGTCAAAAACACATTTTCGCTTCCTACTCGCCCTTCTCGCCTCTTTCTTCCTTCTTTTCTCCTTTTTTCCCCTTCAAAACCGCCATCCCTCCCTCCCTCCCTCCCTCCCTCCCCCCCCTCTCTCTCTGAGTTGCTGGATTTCTCCCCCCCAGATGTGGGGGGTCCCTCTTTCCCCTCCCCAGTCCCTTCCAGCTTTGGGGGCGCTCCTCCGTCCCGCGGGTCTCTCGCACAATTGGGGTGCGGAGGTGGGTGGGGGGGCCTGCACGAGCACACACACCCTCTCCAACTGCAGAAGAAGAGATTTGATTTGATTGATTTGATTTAAGGGCCTTGGGAACCGCGAGGCCCCTAAATCCTTAGGTCAGGGGTCCCCAGTACCGGGCCGTAGCCCGTTCGGAACCGGGCCGCGCAAGCGGTGGGCGAGCGTGCTGACACGCGCGCAGCTCCATTTGTGCCAATGGAGCGGTGCCCTTTGTGCCAATGGAGCTGTGCCACTTGTGCAAACGGAGCTGTGCCACTTGTGCCAAGGGAGCGGTGCCCTTTGTGCCAATGGAGCTGTGCCACTTGTGCAAACGGAGCTGTGCCACTTGTGCCAAGGGAGCGGTGCCCTTTGTGCCAATGGAGCTGTGCCACTTGTGCAAACGGAGCTGTGCCACTTGTGCCAAGGGAGCGGTGCCCTTTGTGCCAATGGAGCTGTACCGTTTGTGCAAACGGAGCTGTGCCATTTGTGCGAACGGAGCTGTGCCCTTTGTGCCAATGGAGCTGTACCGTTTGTGCAAATGGAGCTGTGCCATTTGTGCGAACGGAGCTGTGCCACTTGTGCAAATGGAGCTGTGCCCTTTGTGTCAATAGATCTGTGCCATTTGTGCGAACGGAGCTGTGCCCTTTGTGTCAATAGAGCTGTGCCATTTGTGCAAACGGAGCTGTGCCATTTGTGCGAACGGAGCTGTGCCACGTGCAAATGGAGCGGTGCCCTCTGGGTCAATGGAGCTGTGCCACTTGTGCAAATGGAGCTGTGCCCTTTGTGTCAATAGAGCTGTGCCATCTGTGCGAACGGAGCTGTGCCATTTGTGCGAACGGAGCTGTGCCACGTGCAAATGGAGCGGTGCCCTCTGGGTCAATGGAGCTGTGCCACTTGTGCAAATGGAGCTGTGCCCTTTGTGTCAATAGAGCTGTGCCATCTGTGCGAACGGAGCTGTGCCACTTGTGCAAATGGAGCTGTGCCACTTGTGCGAACGGAGCTGTGCCACTTATGCAAACGGAGCTGTGCCCTTTGTGTCAATAGAGCTGTGCCATTTGTGCAAACGGAGCTGTGCCACTTGTGCAAACGGAGCTGTGCCACTTGTGCAAACGGAGCTGTGCCACTTGTGCGAACGGAGCTGTGCCACTTGTGCCAATGGAGCGGTGCCCTTTGGGTCAATGGAGCTGTGCGTACGGAACCATCCCTTCTTCCCACCCCCCGCCGGTCCACAAAACTGGAAAAATTGGACCGCTGCCTTTAGGAGGAAACTGTGGGCCGGCTTCCTCCCCCCCCACCCCCACCCCCACCCCGATCCTAGACCCACTCCTCCCCACCCCCACCCTAGCATCGTCGGCTGCATCGGGCCCCCCCCCTTCGCTCCCTTCCCCCGCTGTTTATCCCAGGAGTTCCAAACTTGCGCAAGGCGATCGTCGTTTCGTTGCTCATCGGGTTTTCGGCTTTGTTTTTTGCAAAGTTGGGAGAGCAGCGTCGGGGGGGGGGCTTTTTTTGGGAAGAGGGGTTATCTTTAAAGGAGAGAGGGGGGTGGGGGGGTTGTTTCATTCTTGCTTTCTTCCCCCGAGCCCCGTTTGCACCCTCCCCCACCCCTCCTTCCGCCGCCTTGTCCCCAGATCGCCTCGTTTGGCACGTCCCCTTTTGCTGAGCCGGTGGGGGTGAAGTCCAACTTCGGGAGCAGCGGGGCTCCCCTTATCGTCCGATCAGCCGAAGTAGGCAGGGACGAAGGTCAGGGGTTGGGCACCGGGGCTACAAAAGAGATCGTAAACCTGTCGCGAACCAGAGCCGGGAAAGAGCCGGACGCTGCTCCTGCTGGGGGAGGCTCTTCTTTTAAGGAAGAGAAGGAGGGTTGGGGGAGATCGAGAAGAGCAAGCAAGCAATTCTCCCAAGGAGAATTGGAAAAAAAGAACACACACACACAAAGCAAACCAGGATTAACGGAGCAGACGCTGCCTTCACGGCGCCCGCAAAATTTTGCGCGCGCACACACAAACACACACACACACACACACACACACAGCCCGCAAAAATTTTAACCATCATTTTGGTCCCTGGGAGACGCAATCGTTGCTTTAGCCGGGCGTGAGGGTCGCTTTGCCCCCTGCTGGTGACAAGGTAAAATTGCGACCGCTACAGGTAGTCCACGACTTACGACCACAATGGGGAGGGCGTGCCCCCCTCCCCCCCATGTATGTTGCTCAGGGCAACGGGCGTCAAGTGAGCTTCCCCCCCCCCCCGTTTTTACCACCTTTCTTGCCACAGTTGTTCAGTGAATCACTGCGGTTGTTAAGTGAGTCACAGGGTGGTTAAGTGAGCCTTGACTTCCCCATTGACTTTGCTTGGCAGAAGGTCGCAAAAGGGGATTGCGTCACACACACACACACACACACACACACACACACACCGGGACACGGTCCTCAGGGTCCCCTGATCGCTGTTTGAGACCTTCCCAGCCGGCTTCCGACAAGCCAACTTCATGTTGGGCGTCAGATTCGCTTAGCGACCATGGGATTCACTTAAAAACCGCAGGGATACGCTTAACAATTGCCGCAAAAAGGTCACAAGAGGGGGCAAAACTCACTTAACGTCCGCCTTGCTTAGCGACAAGAGATTTCAGGCTCCCTGGATGCCCTCCAGTGATTTGCTCGACAACCGTGGCAAGCAGACTTTGGAAAATCAGGCATGTCCCTTCCTGTCAGTCAGCAGACAGCCGACAGCTAAAATGGCTGCCTGTAAGCTTATCAGACTTGGTGTATGAACTGACGTTTGCTAAATAGAATAGAATAGAATAGAATAGAATAGAATAGAATAGAATAGAATAGAATAGAATAGAAGTCTTCAAACTTGGATGACTTGTGGACTTCAATACCCAGAATTCCTGAGGCAGGCACGCTGGCTGAGGAATTCTGGGAGTTGAAGTCCACAAGTCATGAAAGGGCCAAGTTTGAAGACCCCCCTGGAATAGAATCACAGAATTGGAAGGGACCTTGGAGGTCATCTAGTCCAACTCCCTGCTCAGGCAGGAAACCCTATCCACATTTCAGAAAAACGTCTGTCTAGTCTCTTCTTAAAAGCCTCCAGTGATGGAGCATTCACAGCTTCTAGAGGCAGGTTGTTCCACTGGCTAATTGTTCTGTCAGGAAGTTTCTCCTCAGTTCTAGGCTGCTTCTCTCTTTGGAAAGTTCCTATCCGTTGCTTCTTGTCCTGCCTTCAGGTGCTTTGGAGAATGGCTTGACTGCCTCTTCTTTGGGGCAGCCCCTGAGATATTGGGACACTGCTATCCTGTCCCCGTTCGTCCTTCTCTTCATTAAACTAGACATACCCAATTTCTGCAACTGTCCTTAATATATTTTAGCCTCCAGACCCCTGGTCATCTTTGTTGCTCTTCTCTGCACTCTTTCTAGAGTCTCAACATCTTTTTTACATCGTGGTGACCAAAACTGGATGCCGTATTCCAAGTGTGGCCTTACCAAGGCATTGTAAAGTGGTAGTAACACCTCACCTGATCTTGATTCTATCCCTCTGTTAGTGCAGCCTAGTACTGTGTTGGCTTTAGGTAATCTTTGACTTACGACCATCCATTTAGTAACCATTCAAAGTTACAACCACAGTGGAAAAAAGTGACCTATGACCGTTTTTCACACTTACGACCATGGCCGCATCCCCAGGGTCACGTGATTAAAATTCAGGCGCTGGGCATGTGTTTGTGATGATTGCAGGATTGTAGCAATCGTCATGTGATCACCGTTTGTGACTTTTTCCAACTGGCTTCCGACAGGCAAAGTGAATGGGGGAAGCCAGCTTCGCTTAATGGCTTCATGATTCACTTAACAACTGCAGCGATTCACTTAACAGCCATGGCAAGCAGGTCATAAAACGGGGCAAAACTGCTTGGCAACCAAAACTTTGGGCTCAATTGTAGCCATAAATCATGGACTACCTGTCCGTGACTTACAACAGTTCACTTAGCGACTGAAGTTACAACGGCACTTATGACCATTTTTCACACTTATGACTGTTGCAGCATCCCCAGGGTCGTGTGATTTTCATTCAGATGCTTGACAACTGGCTCATATTTGTGACGGTCGCAGCGTCCCGGGGTCACGGGATCCCCTTTTGCGGCCTTCTGACAAGCAAAGTCAGTGGCGAAAAGCCAGATTCACTTAACGATGGTGCTCCTAATTTGCAAAATGCAGGGATTCCCTTAACGCACGTGGCGAGAAGAGTCGTAAAACGAGGCAAAATTCACTTCAAAAATTCCTCACTTAGCAACATCCATTCTGGCCCCTCTTGCGATCGTAAGTCAAGGACTACCTTTATGGAGAGGCAGAAAAAGGGCAACATCGGGATCCAGGTCTGACGCTCAAGGAAGTGCTTGGTCTTGAAGCTCTGGCTGGCTGGGGACGATGGGCATCGGAGTAGGACACATCTGGAAGAGGCCAAACGAGTGGAATTTGCCTCGAGGCAGATTTCTCTCATGCTAGGCTGCAGTAGGTGGATTTAGAGATTTTTTTTTATTTTATTTTTAAGGAAATCTGTAAAATCTTTGCAAGCTTAAATTCTGCCCATCCGGTTTTGATCTTTGCCAGTTGCCATGTGAATTTCAATGCTTTATCCAGGCTTCCCACGCATGTGCTTTAAGCCATCTTCAGTGCTTTTCCACCCACACACCCATCAGAATAATTTCCTTACCATCTTTTTAACAACCGCCCCCTGGCACGCTGCTTGTGGGTACCAGCTCTGAACTGCAAAACTTCAGGGAACCCCTAGGTGGCAGCAGAGGGCTACAGTTTTCTGTATCTCCATGCTGCCATCTAATGGCAATCTGGATTTTTGCACCCTGTATTGCCTTGTCCTGTAATTGCTTTCACCCAAATTGCTGCTCCGCTCGATTTCCAACGAGTGAACCTTGAAACACAAAAAAATTGAAATTGGGATCGCAATTCCCAGCATCCCCTTATGATTCCCTTGGCATTCTGGGAGTTTTTGCTCTACATTGTGGAGACGGAGCAAGCTGGGTTTTCGGAAGAAAGCTATTGGAAGCGTTGGAGATCTGGTTGCAAAAATCCGGCTTCCTGCAGACATGTGAGACTACAATTCCCAGCACTCCCTTAGGATTCCCTTGGAGTTCTGGGAATCATGGCTCCAAAGTCTGGAAGGCACCCAGTTGGAGATGGAGTCAAGCAGGAATTCAGGGGAAAGCTAGATCCATGCTACAAAAACCTGGTGCCCTCCACACGAGCAAGACTATGACTCCCAGCATCCCCTTAGCATTTTTCTCAGAACTCCAGTTATTGCTGCTTCACAATCTGGAGGGCGCCCAGTTGGAGATGGACTGGGGAAGGAATTGCGAAGACGCTTTTAGAGGCCTAGCAGCACAAGACTACAGTTCCCAGCACGCTCTAAGAATTCTCTTGGAATTCTGGGAGCTGCCACTCCACACTCTGGAAGACACCCAAATGGTAGCTTTTGCTAGCTCCCGCCCATTCTCCTAAGCTCCGCCCCCGACCACCCATCCTCTTTTTTGCCGCCTCTTTATCAACGCCGGTCGGGGGGAAAAGGCGGGAAAGAGTTGCGCATGCGCACACTGGCCGCTCCTCTGAGGGAGAAGCTTGTCCACAGTTCAGTTACGTTAAAAGCTCGCAATATAAACAAAAAGTACCGATCGACCCGGCGTTATATCAACGCAAAAGAGGCGGCCTGCTTGGTCTCTCACCCTCAGCCTGGTGTCCCTCCACCTCAGAATTAGTTGGAGTTAGTTCCCGTTATCCTGGGGCCACGCTGAGGAGGATGGTGGCTGTAGTCTAGCAAGGAAAATAGCGTTTATTGTTTGGGAAGGGGAGATTTCCCCTCAAAATGCCCACTGCCTTCTCTGCTACTTGGCTTCGATGGCGGCTGAGGTGGAGGAACCACATTTATAGGCTGGCCGTGGCAGGGAATTCCCAAAGGGATGGAAAAGCTATTAAACTTGGTTATAACCTTGTTAGAATCATGGTTTCCACCTGCGGTGAAGTAAATCACTGAACTGAGGGGGCGGTTTGGGGACAAAAGTGAATAACTAGGAACCTCTTTATTTTTGAAGGCTTCCTCAGTGCTTCATTCCCTTTTTCCCTCTCTTCTTGCTATTCCTTCCCTTTCCCTTCCTCTTTTCTGTTTTCCTTTCCTTATGCCCACCTTCCTTCCTTCCTTCTCTTTTTCTCCTTCCCGCTCTGCCTCTTGTCAAATCAATACAGATCCATCAAATGAGCAATTAAATATCCATAATGGTTAAGGCATCCATAAAAAAGTAAATAATTCTAAAGCAATACAACTGCTTTGCAAGTGACAGCCATGGGAGGGGAAATTATAATAAAAGTGATCAAGAATCACACCAAAACCAAACAATATAATAATTAAATTGACATAGTTTAAAGAGAAACAATTTAAAGATGGCAATAACTGTTCATAAACTTGTTTGGACAAGTCTCATCTTCAATAGTATGTCGGATCTATATTCTTTCAATGTCAAAACCTATTCTCAAATGGATGCTCATCCCCTTGTTCAGAGATTTTCCCCCCACTCAAAGCACAGATCCAGTAGTTTTAAGAGAAACCCCTATAAATCCTCATTATTTTCATGCTGCTTCTGCCCTCAAATCAGATTTGAAATGTGAAAGTCACTCTGGAGCCACAAGATGGTAAAAAAAAACCACATAAATCCTTGAACTACTGCTTTTAATCCATGATTAAATCACATACAAATGGTATCTATTCCCATTGATTAGATTGTAATTTATCACACTTTTAACAATAGTGGGAATGTCGTGATAATGAAGAAAGATTTGAGCTGCAGTTTTCATGATTTTTACATTAAAAAACCTCAACTCCCCCATCCCCCTGCCCTATCTTGCATCACTGTCCTTGCACCGAGCAGCACAAACCCTGGATTCGCCTGGCCCTTGTGCAAATACCTGGCTCTGAAGTTCAGACCCCATAAGTCCCCTAATTAATTCTTCAAAGTCTTAAAAAATATTGCTTCACTGCAGTTGGCAACCAGATTTAACAACTACAGTTTTTCCCAGCCTGATTTCCAGATAAACTGGATTTCAGTTCCCCTAATCCCTAACCACCACGGCCAAAGATTAGATTCAGAGATTATATACCAGCAAGCAAATAAAAAAAAATCCAAGTACCCGCTTTGGCAAAAATATAATGTTTTTGTTTTGTACAGCAATGTTGAAAGAATGAAGATCACTGATGGTCATCAACCTCCAGCCAGAACTGGCGGTAAAGGAAGACAAAAAAATAATAAAATGGGAGAAATCCAGAGCCACTGAAAGAAAGAGAGTTGGGGAAGAAAACAGGATTTCGCCATAAAAGTGACGTATGCTACTGCCTAGGACATGTTGGTGTTAGGAAACCATAAATATGCTGCCATAGCTTTGATATATGGCAATTCATCTTAACATCTGTACCTCCATTCTCTCCCTCCCTGCTATTATGGGTGCATCCTGAACCCCATGGATCCATGCCAAGAAATGGAATAAGATTGCCTCCCTTCATACTTAATTTTTTTTCCCCTCTCATTTTCTTTTTCCTTTTCACTTTTCTGAAGCCCACATCATTTTGATGGAATAACATTTTATTTCTGTTATTTGTTATTTATTGAACTCGATGAATAGTCATTAATAGTGAGTATGCAGTTGGGAAGTAGTTGGATCGATTGGCCTAATATAATTGCGATCATCCTTTTTCAGTCCATGTAAGGCCAGGTGATGATGGTGATCCATGATGTGCTACTTTCTGTCTTTTTCACCATCTTTTAAAGAAAGGATATGTGGGTAAAGAAAGGGTAAAGAAACTAACATAGTCAACATTTAATCAATTTAGCAACACTTACCACAATCTTTGATACAAATGAATCCTTCCGTTGCTTATAGCTTCTCCACCAGACCCTCATCGGATGGAACTTCGGACTGCCCCTGACCTTCGCTCGTTTCGCCGGGACTTAAAAACCTGGTTGTTTGAATTGTCTGGCCTGGACTGAGGGATTTTAAATTAAATTAATTTTAAATTTCAATTCTAACGTTATTTTAATTTTGTGGGCTTGTATTAATTTAATTCTATTTTATTCTCTCTTTTTGCATTGTTTTTAACTTGCCCTGTGAACCGCCCTGAGTCCTTCGGGAATAGGGCGGTATATAAATTCAGTTAATAAAAAAATAATAAATTTTTTTAATTTCTGTCACCTTTCCATTCTCCTTTTCCATCCAATTCTTTTTTTTTATAAAATTCCAATTTTAAATACAGAACTAACTAATATATATTTAGAATAAAAAGAAAGAAAGAAGAGCAAAGACCAAAATGCAGAAATAAAAAGTCAGTTTCAATTTTCTTTTGCTGAGGTATAAATAGAAAAAACCTCTTGCCCTATGGTTACAGCATTGTTTATATTTTCTCTAAAATCCTTTATTTTTAATTCTAATCCTCAAAAGCGTACATCATGACCATTTTTTTTCTCTTCTCTGCAAAAATTCCAATTCAATTCCAATTCTTTTTAGAAAACAGTCTTGACGCATCCTTACTCACAACAGAAGCTGAGAAAAATCTACCTAGCCTTTCTGCCTTTCAACATGGATTGGTTTCATTGCAATCAGTGCTTCAGCCAAGAGAAATCTGACTTCTCAGTTACTAGCTGTGGACACATCTTTTGCCAAAAATGTGCTGGTACAGGTAAGTATGAAATGGATTTTTGTATTTTACAGGCTTTTTTTGTGTGTGTACGCCATCCAGCACAAAAGGAGTACTGTAAAAGTCAAAGAAATTACAATGATGACCTCTTGGGCACTTCTGTGTCATTTCCTTGGCAACAGTACAGATGTTTTTGCCACATTCTAAATTGATCTACAACTCTGAGATTTGGGGTGGTTTCCTGTCAAAGTGCCACCCAACCCCAACCCTCCTTCACATTTAGAGATCAGCCAAAATCCTTATAAAGAGAATCTAAACAAAAATTGACTTGCTAATTTTAGGAAAAAAACATCCATTTTGCCATTTCATGCATTATTATTATATATGAAATATTTCAGTGTCATATTAACAATTTTACATTTTAATCTTGTTAGATAAATGCCCTTCTTGTGGAACAAGCTGCAAATATTTGTCTCTAAAAGATAATGTAAGTTCTGGTTTCTATAAGGAAGATTTATTTCTTTTTTTCTTTCTTTTTTGTTGTCTCTGAACTCAGACTTTGTACCCCAATCTATTGGGTGAATGTGTCAAATATTTAAATTATAAGAAGCAAGAAAACCAAATAGTGAGCAGGATTTAACTGGAGTGTTAAACAACGGGTTTAATAGAGCTCTGAGATTAGTAGAAAGTGGATAAATATTAATTTATAAAAAACCAAACAAAATACATTTACTGAAAAATTGAGAATGATTTATTATGTACTTTTAATTTATAAAAATAATTTCAGCTACCTGGCAATTACGTATCCCAATTATATTATGGAGAAAAGTATTCAAATACTGCCTGTCAATGTTGTGTACTCAATTACACGGAATCTATTTAAGTTAGGTGTAAAGTTAGGTGAGAGAAGAAAAATGATTTTTTTTAAAATTGCTTATTTCGGAATATTTTTCTTGCTGTTTTTCAATGATCCAAAAGTGGTATTCTTCATACCGGTATATTACCTTCAACTCCTTGGAAGAAAAGCAGGAGAAAATATAATGACATAAAAACTGTAAAAAATCAAAATCATATGCACAAGAATTCAGAATGACAGAGTAGCTGGATAGACATAAATTCAACTGGTGAAATGATATTGGAAAGGTGATATTTCAGATATACAACCAATGAAATAAACTCTGAAAAATTCAATTTGCTTGGCCTTTTACGTTATAAAGAATTGAACCCTTATCTACCCTTTGCCTGCTTTTCTGGCCTTCAGATGAAACAAGAAGAAAAGAAGTTTTTCAAAAACCCTGTCGAAACAGCGCTCAGCTATATTGCTCATATCTCTCAGGTAAGAAACCATTTCGGGCTATGCTCTCATAGATTTTAGTTGCTAAAAAGAGGAACAGTGATCAGAACAGGTATGCAATACCGAAGTTATTCTGACCCACTTAAAGTGTTGGGAGGCATGTCCACCCCTGTAGAAAAGATGAATGAACTACAAAATTTCCCCTAAAATTAAGATATATTTTATTCCATTTTTAATAGCTATTACACAACGGATGAATGATCCAAGGTCCACTAGAGGACTGGTTAATAACCAATCTGGGGAAAGGTTAATTCTGTAGTAATAGTGGTCCCCGTTTGCCAAGAAAGCTAATTAATTACAATAATAAATCTAGATAAAAGAGCCAGATAAATATTGTGACAAGCTAGTTAATCATCAGAAGAGGTTTCAGCAGAGTCAGCAATACATGAGAATCCTTATCCTAATCCCATCTCTTAAACTAGATAGCCTAGCCCTCAAATGAAGAGTGGGGGAGGAACCTTTAAAGACGGGAATGGATCTGTATTTAATTCTAAAGGTAAAGGTAAAAGTTCCCCCGCACATGCGTGCTAGTCATTTCCGACTCTAGGGGCCGGTGCTCATCTCCGTTTCAAAGCCAAAGAGCCAGCGCTTGTCCGAGGATGTCTCCGTGGTCATGTGGCCGGCATGACTAGACACCAAAGGCGCACGGAACGCTGTTACCTTCCCACCGGAGTGGTCCCTATTTTTCTACTTGCATTTTTACGTGCTTTCGAACTGCTAGGTTGGCAGAAGCTGGGACAAGTAACAGGCGCTCACTCTGCTACGCGGCACTCGGGATTCGACCCGCCAAACTGCCGACCTTCTGATCGACAAGCTCAGCGTCCTAACCCACTGAGCACATCCATTCAATAACTGTTTTTAATTTATTTTCTTACAATTGTATTGAACTTAACAAAGTTTAAAACGATTCTTCATTAGATCAAGAAAATGGGCAAAACTGCTCCCTTGTGTTCAATATTCCTCACAGGAGCTTCTGGTAAAAGATAATCCGGTATCTTGCAGTTGGATAAAAGACAAATCACCCTTCCTTTTTATGTTTGCTCAATACACGCTTTAAATCAGACATGTCAAACACAAGGCCCGGTGGCCAGATCTGGCCTGCGAAGTGGTTTCATGTGGCCCTTGAAGCCATACTGGAAACAGTGAGGGAATGGTCCCCGCTGCCTTGGCCCTGGCCCAGAGACCCTCCTTCTGCCAGAGACCCCCAGATCTGTCCCACTCCTGCCCAGGCCCCCATAGGCACCCTTGATGCCAACGATGTAGAGCTGGCCATGCCCACCCAGTAGGCCATACGCACTCTAGCCGCGCCCACCCAGTAGGCCACGCCCACCCTGGCCATACCCACCCGGCCCCCCGAGGGCAACCACAATGCTGATGTGGCCCTCAATGAAATTGAGTTTGACACCCCTGCTTTAAATGCTAGAGTGAAAGATAATGATTTTCATAATGTAAGTTTGGCCTCAAGGGGGTTAAAAGAAAGCAAGGGTGGTTGAGAACAGCAATCCATGTACTTTCCATGTAATCACATAAGTCTCCTTGCCATCTCAGCAACATGATCTGCGAGAAGAAAAGCAAACTCAGAGAACATCAGAAGTTCAGTCCCGAGAATGATGCGCACACACATGTGCAGATACTGGTTTAGATAACATCGCATTATTTTCATTCATTCACGTGAATGCTTTATACCAGGGCTTTTCAACCAGTGGTACGGGTACCACCTGTGATACCTTGGCACCCCCCCACCCCATCCCCGCTGCCAATGAAGACCTCGGACAGGAGGAAGAGCGCCACCGGGCGGGCAGGCAGGCGTCTTGCTCGGCTGTGGTTCGGGGGGCCCTTTTTTCGGTGCCATTGTAACTTCGAACAGTCACTAAGTGAACTGTTGTAAGTTGAGGACTACCTGTACTTCATCACTTTTTTCCTTCTTTTTTTTGTCATCGAGTTTTTGACCCCTCGCTAGGCGACTGGTGGTACTCAGATGTTGCCATATCCTAAAAGTGGTACAATGGGTGAAAAGGTTGAAAAGCCTCGCTTTATACATCACATCTTAAAATAGAAATCTCCTAGTACAGTTTACAAAAAAAATAAAAGAATGGCAGTGTTATACAATTAATTACACCAGTGATAAAACGGCTCTTCCTTTAAACTGTTTATGCCCTGGGAAAAATAAAGGGCTCCATCTGCTGTTAAAAAACCCTGCAATATAACACACAAGTGAGCACCAACCACATGGGAGGGGATTCCAAAAGTTGGGGAAAAAAGTGAGAGAAGGGGGGGTTTTTTTAGTCCCAAGAAAAGATTAAGAAATCCTGATGGATAAATATTTTAATTGCTGCGTTTCTATTGTTCTCATGTTTAAGGGATTTGAGGGTTATGGCACGTTTTCCTAATGCGCTGATTCAGCTGTAACCAGTTGTTACAGTACTTATTTCTGATAAGATACTTTTTAAAAAAAAATCAGGCATGTAGTTGTCTCAAGCGAAACTCTCAAGCGAAAATGATACACATGCCAGATATTCAAATAGGCAGTTCTGTACAGTATTGATTATTTCCCCCCTAGAGGTCCTCTTTAATTCTAAAAGTTAATTCTTAATTTCTCATGGTTTAGAAACAGTTCTGGGGGGTAACTGAGAAGGAAAGCCAGGAAATGTAATCTGAGACAATTTATACTATAATAAATTGGTTAGACTTTAAGCTGTTGTGAGATTCCTTGCTATCATTCAGCTCACCATTTGGATAATGTTCATATCATCTTGTTCATTTACAGCTTTAGGAACACAAAGTCTGAACTGTTTGCTCTATCTAATATATGCCTTGCAAGCAAAGAACACAGATCACACCCCTGACTGGATGGAATATTAAAGTAAATATATAAAGTGCTATTAAATGATTAGTCCTTCTATTCAGCTACTCAGTTCCAGGGCTGGAGACTCTGTGGTCATTATTTAATTTAAAATATTTATACACCCACCCATGTTACATCAAACTCCGGGCGGCTCCCAACCAGCAATTAAAACATCAGTAATATAAGACAACATCATAAATATACCTATTAAAACCATGAATATTAAAAAAAAATCTGGCACCAAAATTAGGGTTCCACATGCAGGCTATTGTTAAGTTCTCTCATGCACCTCACCCTCTCACAGCACTTTTTGGAAAAGCAAGGTCTTTTGTTTTTTTGGAGAATAACCTCTCTTTCAACTGGAAACAAATTCCTTGTGTGTCTAATCACACTTGACCAAATAAAGTCAACCCTTTGGACTCTGGACTTTGCCCCTTGTCCCTTGCCTTTGCCCCGCCCTCCCATTCCATTCCAGCCCATATGGGCCCTTTATATAGACACTGTGCATTACTGCCAGTTCTGTGCCAATTCTAATTCAAACATCTTATAAAATAATGCAAACACCATAAAGAACAGTAATAAATAAGCAAACAAACCATCAGTATTGCCAAGGAACCAAATTAACAACATACAATCCCTATCAAGAGGGTGACTATAATTACACATTTTTTTCCAAGGCTTCCCCCAACAAAAGGGTGGGAGCCAATCTGATCCTGGGAGAAATGGTGCTCCAGAAAAAAAGGAAGTCAGCTGCAAGGATTCATCTCTGGGTTTCTGAAAATGAGATCCAGAAAGAGCCCACAGTCTTACTGCCACTTGGAGAAGGGGATCCCATAGATAACAGGACCCATAGGGCTTTAAAACCAGAAAAATTGTGTTGTAACCAGAAAGTTGAGCTGTAACCAGAAGGAAGCCGGTGACCAAGTTAGTTCTCAGCTGAAGTTTCTAGAGGGTCTGCGAGGGTAGCTCTAGATCAGGGGTGTCAAACTCAATTTCATCGAGGGCCGCATCAGCATTGCGGTTGCCCTCAAGGGGGCCGGGTGGGTGTGGCCAGGGTGGGCATGGCCTACTGGGTGGGCGTGGCTAGAGTGCATATGGCCTGCTGGGTGGGCGTGGCCAGCTCTACATCGTTCTCATCAAGGCTGCCTATGGGGCCCTGGGCAGGAGTGGGACAGATCTGAGGGTCTCTGGCAGAAGGAGGGTCTCTGGGCCAGGGCCAAGGCAGTGGGGGCCGTTCCCTCACTGTTTCCAAGGTGGCTTCGTGGGCCACATGAAACCACTTCGCGGGCCGGATCCGGCCCCTGGGCCTTGTGTTTGACATGTCTGCTCTAGATACAGCACAATGATTGCCTGTCATCAAATGATGATTGTCAACTCTTAGCAACATTGTGGCGATCTAAAAAAGAGGAGACCAAGACACGAATGACAGTAAGCAGGGCCTTCCAATCCAAGAAAGATGTTGATGGACCAGTCTTCCCATCAGCCATTGCTATTGACCATCTTAGTAGAAACTTGTGGGAGTTATACTTGAATAACATTCAGAATGACAAAGGCTACTGTGATTTGTAGGGACTGGTCCGGTACCAGCCATATAGAAGAGATGTCTCCTACTCTGATTGATGTACCTAGACGGCTGTTTCCTATACGTATCTCTAAACGAGTTGGAGACCTCAGATCAGATGCTGAATTTCCTTGAAATCCACTTCCCTCATGCCTTCTGGTCTTTTTTCTAGGTATGGACATTCCAGAAGAGCCAGATGGATCTGCTGGTCTCTTTCTATAAAAATAATGCTTCAAAAGCTGAAGGAGCACTCCAACAAGCTCTCCATAAACTAACTATCCAGGAAAAGTGAGATACGCAGGTTGTGTTCATATAACAGAGGAAAACAGTATAAATGCGTTTTGCACCACCCAGCATGAATATTGAATTATCCCAGTGGCGTAGCGTGGGGGGTGCAGGGGGGGCCGGCCGCACCGGGCGCAACATCTGGGGGGGCGCGCTCGCACTCGCAGCTCTCTGCCCCTGCCTGGCTCACTCTCTCTCACTGCAGTGCTGGCTGTGCGAATCCGATCCGAGCCGCCGGGTCGCCACCCACTGTGGAGGGGGGGTGCCAGGCGTGCGGTGCGGTGCGGAGAGAGAGCGAGGGACTATCTGGGGGAGGGACAGTGCAGCGGCCGCCCAGCGTAGCGCTGAGCGCGGGAGAGAACCACACCAGACCAGACCAGGCACGCTGAAAGGGGCGCAAATTACTTGCCTTGCCCCGGGTGCTGACAACCCACGCTACGCCACTGAATTATCCTATTTCTGGGGTCATGTAATACACCGAACACGCTGTACATTACCCAAATAAACTGCTTCATACAGTACCGTAAGCCAGAAAGAGAACCTGACTAAGATTCAAAGTAAGGTTAACAGGTTGTGCAAATACAGTCGCTAGGTCTTTCATTTACCTGCGTGGCATACTTTGTGACTACAGCCTGTTAGTTTTATCTGTAGGGATTAGTAAAGTTAATATGATTAACTTTACAAGATCTCAGTTTCATATTGTCTCTCAGTTAATAACATTACCAATTGTTCAAAGGTCCATGGTGACTTCTTAGGTCAACCTCCCACTCTGGGCTGTTTACATAAAATACTTAAAACTTTTTTTCCCGTTCACATATCCACAAAGCTATTCTTTCCTCTCTCTCCTCTTCATCAGAAGAAAGTTACTGAGTAGGTCGGAAACAGCCTTCGGTTGTCCTAATTGGTGTTGCGGGGCAGGGGGAGGGGAGGGAAGAAATACCGGTACTTGTTTTATTTTTGAGGGAGATTAAAAACTGTGGCAAGCAAATAAGATTATATGCTTTTCTAAAGAAGACTCCAGGCTACTGCTGTCTTCTGATATCAGCCATTAAATGTTAAAGCATGCTGATAATTCGTGAAGTGAAACAAATAGCTTGCGCGTCCCTCCTACCTTTATTCTCATCACTGCTGAAGTGTTCTCTCGTGGGCTCTAAACCATCAAGGCATATTATTATCACCCCGCTTTCTGTTTCTCCTGCCTGCCACTTCCATACGTAGAGAACTAGAGGCTGTACAGAAGGAAAACAGGGAGCTGAAGAAGAAATACTTCAACCTGAAGGTAAGAAGTTTGTTGGAAACAGTATTTTCCCTTATTTGGTTTCTTGTCACCCTCTGCTGGCAGCAATGACTTCTGCTCTTCTGGTTTGCCGGGAAGGAGAGAGCAAATCAAAAACTTTTGCACCTTAGGGGCCCAGCTGCTAACCCCAAACCCTAACCCTCTTCTCCCAACAGGCTTTTCCCAGACACCACCAAGGCAGCAGGTCAGTATGTCTGTTCGGCCCCTTGGAAACATTAATCAGGATCGGCAGCCCATGAAGTAGAGGCAGTACAATAAGAGATCTTCATGGCAGAAATGAGGGAGCTTGGTCTTGAGCCATAGGCCAGCACTGAAAACACAGGACGAAGAAAAAGGGGGTGGCTGGGTGGGGAAAGAGTTGTCCTAACTAATCAAACTCATTTTGATTTGATGCCAAAACAGCACCCCAAGGCCGGTTGCCATCACCCCTCCATCACAGACAGGTAAGAGAGATTAAGGGTCTTGAATCACTTCACTGGGTTCAGGGTAATATTTTGTGTACGTGTAGATATTTGCAGGTAAATTTGCAGGGACGCGGTGGCTCAGTGGGTGAGGACGCTGAGCTTGTCGATCAGAAGGTCGGCAGTTTGGCGGGTCGAATCCCGAGTGCCGCGTAACAGAGCGAGCGCCTGTCACTCATCCCAGCTTCTGCCAACCTAGCAGTTCGAAAGCACGTAAAAATGCAAGTAGAACAATAGGGACCACTACGGTGGGAAGGTAACAGCGTTCCGTGCGCCTTCGGCGTCTAGTCATGGCGGCCACATGACCACGGAGACGTCCTCGGACAAGCGCTGGCTCTTCGGCTTTGAAACGGAGACGAGCACCGCCCCCTAGAGTCGGAAACGACTAGCACGCATGTGTGGGGGAACCTTTACCTTTAGATATTTGCATGGACAGAAATATAGGGAATGGATCTCTGAGGGCAATGTAGGTTATGGACAGATATATCCAAGTATAAGATTTCTTCATATCTCAGCCCAACATTATGTCTAGCAGAGTTAACTATGACTATAACTTATCTCATACTTTGCAGTTACACCGCAACCAATTTTCCAGCGCTCCAGTGAGGTAGTCAGGTAAACGTGTGGTTTTTTTTTTCTAAGCTAGGGGTGATTTACACTATTAATAGTTTTTATCAAAAACTCCTTGGACAGTTTTTGTAAAAAAACAAAAAGCTAGCAAAAATGCTACATTCTCGTATACCTTTTACAGAGGTAGCTTGGGTCCACACAGAAATCCCAGTTGGATGGTGAAAATATCCCAAAGAGATAAGTTTGTTTTCTGGCAAAGGGTATTTTGGCTAAGTCTTCCATGACAGCCACTATTCTAAATGTGCTCCAGATCCTGAAAGATTGCGTAAAGTTTAGTAACTTGCTCAGATTTGAAAAGAAGAAGCAGTGTTTTCTTTGAAAAATCAGAATACAGAATGCAAGAGAGCTGGAAGGGACCTTGGAGGCCTTCTAGTCCAACCCCGTGCTCAAGCAAGAGACCCTATACCCGTGGTGGCAAACCTGTGGCAGGTGGCATGCAGAGCCCCCCTCTCTGTGGGCACGCGCGCTGTCGCCCCAGTCCTGAGCCTTCAGCTGGGTTTTACAAAACCTTTTAGCTTTAGGCCTCCGCCGCCGTGCGCAAAAAAAAAAGGTTCAATCAATCAATTTCAACTTCTCGCGGGGAAAAAAAAGATCTCGGAAAGTTGGAATTGATTGAACTTTTTAGTCCCACCCAGTCTGCCATTACCACACCAGTCACACCCACCCAATGGGCCATGCCACCCAATGGGCCACACCCACCCAATGGGCCACGCCACTCAATGGGCCACACCCACCCAATGGGCCACGCCACCCAATGGGCCACACCCACAAAATGGGCCATGCCACCCAATGGGCCACACCCACCCAATGGGCCACGCAACCCAATGGGCCACACCCACAAAATGGGCCATGCCACCCAATGGGCCACGCCACCCAATGGGCCACACCCACCCAGCACCCGACAATACGTAAGTGGTTTTGGGTTGCAGTTTGGGCACTTGGTCTCTAAAAGGTTCGCCATCATTGCCCTATACTATTTTCAGACAAGTGGCTGACTGTTCAGCGACTTAGAATATGCATATTCTATCTAAGATATGGAATGGAGTGTCAGCACTTCATTCCATATCTTAGAACAGGGGTGTCAAAGTCAATTTCATTGATGGCCGCATCAGCATTGCGGTTGCCCTCAGGGGGCCGGGTGGGCATGGCCTACTGGGTGGGCGTGGCCTACTGGGTGGGCGTGGCTAGAGTGTGTGTGGCCTACTGGGTGGGCGTGGCCAGCTCTACATCGTTGGCATCAAGGGTGCCTATGGGGGCCTGGGCAGGAGTGGGACAGATCTGAGCGTCTCTGGGCCAGGGCCAAGGCAGTGGGGGCTGTTCCCTCACTGTTTCCAGGATGGCTTCGTGGGCCGCATGAAACCACTTCGCGGGTCGGATCCGGCCCCCAGGCCTTGTGTTTGACATGTCTGTCTTAGAATCTTCTTGCTGCGACTATGGTCCCTTCAGTCCAGCTCCCTTACAGCAAAATCTGATTATTATACACTTAAAAATCCACCTAAGTGTACCGTGCATCCAATTGCAGATTAGCTTTCAGTTGTTGTAGTGACAGCTCCTTGTTGCCTCTTTCGCAGCCGCTCATCTTCCGTGGATTCCATGTCTTCCAGAGTCAGCCACCTACCAAGCTGGCAGGTTAGTTTCTGCCACTGCTTTTCTTTTCCCAGGAAAGGGAAACAACGGACAAGACTGCTTTTGTTCCCTGCGGTTATCTGAAGTAGTTTCGAGCATGAAATTCCACCGATACCATCTGCCCAAATGAAAAGCTGTCTTTGGACACAAAACATTCTGGACTCTTAGTTCTGCTTCGCTCTACGTGGCGTGGCCAGAACCACTGTTTCCTTAGCAGTAATTTGGTTAAAAAGGAGGTTTCACTGGGGAATCCTGAACGCCCCAAACTGGTTTATCTGCAACTAGGAACAATTAATAATGTTAGCTCTAAGGCGTTTCTGAATATTTTAATTGTTGCCCTTTTAGTACTTTTGCTCCCTTAAAACACCCCTTCATCTGTTAAAGTGTATTTCCATATGGGCTTTGTTTTTCATAGTTCTTAATATGTTTGTCATGATTTTTACATAGTTCTTAGCTTGGTTGAACGCTGCTCCGAGTCACTATACAAATGAGATAAAATAAATGAAAAACTCCCTTTAAACCTTTCTCCCCTTTATTCAGCATGCCACGAGAGCCCCCAGACTGACCCCGGCGGTCTCTGCGAATGGTAAGAAGTGTAAACTGTCAACAAACAGTAAATTTCTGCCATATTTAGATTCTGGGCGACACAGAGCCAAAGGAAATAAAATCCAAGAATCTTCCAGGCAGGGTATGATTTCTACAGACAAGCATCCTTTTTCACAGCTTATTATTTGGAACAGAATTTGTTGTGAAACCAGATTCCTCCTCTTGTCGTGAATGATTTCTGTTTGATCTACTCACCTTAAGATACCCTTTCCCCACATGGCTATCCTTAAACTTCCTATCACCTTTCCGCGTGCTCTCCACCATTCACTTCATGTATTCACTTTACGCTCTATTTGGCAGCCACTCCGTCTTCAGCCTCCACGCAGAGCTTATTCCATAGGTGAGTCAGAAAAGCAGGGGAGTGGGGGGGGGCCTTGATGATAGTGCTGCTTACATATAGTTATACAGTGTCGGTTAAAACATTTAGCGTTGTCTCCCACAATAATCAGGACTTCTGTCGCTCTTCTTTCCTTCCTCCTTTTTAGGGCCTCTCCTTCCACTTCTCATACGCCCAGTTTCAACTTATTCAGTCTTCAAACTCCGATGGCGAGATTAAGTCGGAGTGCTAACAACCCTGGGCAGCCACAGGAGACTCCATACTTCAACCTCAGCATCTTTCCTGGTGAGGAAAGAGTTCCTCTTTGGCTAATATATGTTTATGCCGTATTGTTTTCGTGCGGTAAATGCACTACTTTCGGTTGCAGTCTAGCTTCTTGCATGAACTTGGGTTATAACCATTTGTAAATAACCGGTGTTATTTACAAATCGTTAACATCTAAGGCCCAGTAGCTACAGGAGAATCCCAAAGCATTGGAGTTGGCTTGAGTGACCCCCCCAAAAAAGTTGTCACTGAACAGTACTGCGTAAAGTAACAGAAGGGGAACCATACACAAGGAATAATCACATCAGCTATACTCTTATTTTCTTTTAAGTAACTTTTAAAACTTTGTCCTACTCTCCTTTTTTCCTAGGAAAGCCCTGTGACATCACCAGCCTGTCCAAAGTATATTGTGCAATTTTAACCCTGACATTATGTATTCTAGAATGGTTAGACAAACTGAGGCTTAGCACGAAGTGCAAAAGTGCCAAAACTGACTAAGGTGTTAAGATAGCCCTTCAATTCCCATAGAACTTGCCCTCTTGTTCAGTTTCCTATTGCTTTTGTTTTACAGATCCAACAGGTGCTTCTGTGCCTGGCCAACACAATGCTGAAAGACTGCACCCCCTCCAGGTAAAAGTCAGATTGTAGACAGGTAGTTAGTGCTAAGAAAAGCCTCATCCATTTCAATTGCTTTTCTTTTTCCTGTCCTTCGTAGCTGGGATTCACACCTCACTCTACACCATCCTTTCCCCGCAGGTAAGTGAGACCTACCTGGATTCTTCATTCTCACCCTTTCATATGTTACATCACACAGCTTTGTGAAAGACGATGAATGTAATCCATATCCAGGTGAAATTATGGCTGTCCTCTATGCCCCCACTCCAACTCTAGTTTTCGCCATCCTTGCCAGTAAGATGCAATGATATTTGAAAATTTGGCTGCTAAAATAAATTTGTTTTAGCATCAGAATTTGTTTTAAGTCCCAGCTTTACATGCTAGTAGTCTTAATGGTAGCATCCAAAGGAACAAAGTCCCAATTTTTTCTCATTTCCCGTGTTTTCTGTTAAATTGAATTTGTAGTATGTTAGAAATTCATTACTTACCATTATCGGAAATTAGAATATAATTTTGCTGAGCAAACTAAATGGTGATCAGAATTTAATACAATACTAAAGTGAGAAGACTGGCTCCATGCAACTAGTTAATTGCACTTTTCCCCAGGTATTCATCCATCAGCCAAATCCATCAGCAATAATGGGGATGACCAAAGCAGCTCTTCTCTTAAACATCATCCTAATGTCAGATGCAAGGCAGACTCTTCTGTGCAGATTTCCTGCAGCATAAATTCTTTGGATATTTGAGCCTGATTAAAAAACAATCCATTAATAATTGAGTGATGCCATTAGGAGACATTGTTTTGATTAAAATTCTATTTGAATATTTTTTGTGACTTGAAATAAGCCATTCACCGTTGCTTGAAGCCAACTGGTATATGCATCGTAGTAAATAAATAAAAATTATTATACAAGGCAAAGTATATTTATGGCACTTAGCATATGTGACATAATTTTAAAATAAATTCCTATAAATCTTTGAGGAAAATGGCTAAAACTAGCTGGTGAACTCTGCAGTAGTATTATTGATACATAGTGTTTTAACTGTCAGATATAGCCTGTTAAGTAACCTGCGAGTCCTAGCTCCCATCTTACTGTGTGACTAGATTTGCTAAGAAGAAAATGCATTATGTTGTATGTTCTCTGAGCTAAAATCCTTTGTGTACTTCCCAGTTGAAATATTCAAACAATTTGATTCAGGTTGCACATAATATATGATTATTGTATTTGCAACCAACATTGTTTCCCAGATTGAAATGAAACAGATACACCTTAAAAAAGACTATCCTTAGAAAGAGGGAAAAGACAAGATATAATTTACTGAACAGAATCATCTATTAACTCATTCAATTTATTAAGTAACCAGTCCACAAATCAAATTATTATTCTGCTCAGTTCTATCCTGGACAAGTTACAGCCTTTGAACATTTCACTAAGTACAGTATTATAATCTATGTACCATTTTCTCTTTATCTCAGGTTGATTAGCTTCTTTCAGTACTTTTAAATTCTCTTGCCTGGAGAGGCAGAGGCTATTTCTGTAGAGATTCTACTTTTAAAAAAAATGAAAATGATATTTAATAAATAGATTCTTTTCAAAGTACAAATGGTTAGTCTCTGTCTAGTCTCCTACCTCTCAATACTTTCACAAACTTCCAAATTCCTCTTTTCTTTCAAAATAATCTCAAAAGCTATTCTCAGAAGGTATGGGTTTATTTTCCCGTCAGTCTGGGGATAATGACAGTTTGACAAATGAAGAAACCAAGCATTTAGGAGCGTTTGCAGTTCTTTTGCAAGAGGCCACTCTTTTTATCTTACGCTATCTCTAACTGGCATTCAATTCACTACATCAACCAACTAGTACAGACCGAGATATATGACCCAAATGGAAAAACTGGATGATGGGGGAAACTGGTGAATCAAGGCACTAACGGGACAAAGAAAACAGTACAACTAAGCAAAATGATATGAAAGTCACATGATAAAGACCAGATATTAGAAGTCATGCCAAAATTTTTTTTAAAAAAAGAGATTGAAAATGGAAATAAATGACAAAATATCCATTTGAACATGATATCTACAATCACCATCTTAGGTACCAGTCTAAAAACTAACATTTTTTTTTTTAGTCCCGACATATTTTGAAGGCATGAAAACAGGAAAGTTAGCCTTAAGTCTGTCTTCTACTTTTCTTCGATTTCAAAGAACTGGCTTATAAAACAAAACATAAGCCCTGCAAGCAAACAATTACTTTAACTGTTTGATTACTCAGGAAAATGAAATTTAGTTGGGTGTGTGAGCTTTGACCAGTCAAATCTTATGTATGACTTTCATAGGATTTTGAAAAGAGTGGCGTTGCCATATCTCTGCAACTGCTAACGAACAATCCAATTTTTAAACTTGAATAAAAATAAATAAATGAATCGGAACAAACAGAATCAAGACAGGGACAGCCAAGCATCAATGAAAAATATTTGTATTCCAAGCCTTAGAAAAGGTAACAAAATCAGGCAATTGTTGGGCTTCGGGGTTTAGTGACCTAGACAACAAACTTGTAATGATTGAGGAAAAACTCTCGAGGAAACAATACGAAACTGAAAAATGCAATCAACCGATTGAAGCTTTATCAAATAAATCGTTTCGAGACCCAGCAGATTTGCCGAAGGGATTCAGATTATGGCCACTCGCATCTAAAGCGTTGGAAACCCCACCTTTATACCCACGGTGATTCTGCCTTGGTAAACAATGAATGGAAACAAAACTATTTTTGTTTTTAAAATTCAGAGGCTCAAAGGGAAAAAAAAAACATTCTAGAACATGAGTGACGTGGGTCCCGGCTAACAGCAGGAAATGGCTGGAGCAGAAGCCTGGCTCCCGGGATTCACTGCTCTCTCTCACCGATCCTTCCACCTGCTCGTTGGAGAAGTCCAAAACCTCCAGCATCCACCCAAAAAAGTCCTTCAGTCTTCTTCTTCCTCGTCTTCCACATCCTCATCCTCATCATAGTCTTCATCTTCCGCCTTTATCATGGCCGCTGCCACCTCCTCGTCCACCTCGTCGTCTTCCCCCAGACACACCTCGACCTCGCAGGGCGCCGGCAAGTGCGAGCGAAACCACTCCAACACTTGCTCGGTACTCATTCCCGATTTATGGCAGAGCGTCGGCAAGTCACTCTCCTGCAGCTGTGGGTGGGCGGCCCAATACCGCTCCAGGGGGCTTGCGTCCGGAGGATTGGCGCACGGCTGCGGAGGAGGTCCCGAGGAAGCAGGCTCTGGACTCTGCCCTGCATTGTCCCGGAACCATTTCAGCTGACCATGTTTCAGGGCGTAGCGTGTGTCTCCAAACCACTGGATGATCTCCGCTCGCGGCAGCCCGGTTACCTTCTCCAACTGGTGATAGTCCTCTCGCCTGGCCCACTGCCGATGAAGGAAGAAGGACTTTAACAGATCCAGCTGTTCCTTCGTCTTCCGCCTAGGCTTCCGTAAAACCTCTGGCAAAGGAGTCTGCTGGTCACTAACAGAGGGCTGATGGTTCTGACGGTCCGCAACGCCGGCTGCAACTTTAGAGGAGGATGGGGCAACTTTAACCGAAGAACCCAGTGGGAGAATCATCGGGTGGTGCCCACCATTAACCGCAGGCGCGATGGACTCGGCTGGCGGTTGGGAGGCTGCGGGGAAGCTCCAGGCCATCGTGTGGGAATCCTGGAGATTATAATCCAAGCCCATGGTTGTGATGGGCGGATAAGCACCGGAGACTGTCTCTTTGGCATTTTGGAAATTCACAACAATCCCTGAATGTTCAAAATTTTCCTGAGGTTTCTTATAGTGGGACGAGTCATTTTCCTGCAGTTTCCAAATGTCCTGAGTGACCGTCCCGAGTTCTTTTGTTCCTTGAGCCGTACTACAGTGATTTAAGGAGGTTACTAGAGGTTGCTGGTTCTCTGGATATTTACTGGAGTAGTGCAGAGAGTGGGGAGCCAGCTGGTGGTACGAAGGGCTTTTGCACATTTGGGGCCAGTAGTTGCCCTCGCTGCCAGCCAGCAGGCAACTAAAGTGAAGTTGGTCCTGGTGGTAGATGAGGCGAGCCCGCGTCTCTTCGATCTCCTCGGCGCTCCAGCTGATGCCGCAGCGCAGCCGCTGCGCCATGAACCAAGCCTTCACCTTCTCCATGTGCAGGCCGTGACGCAGGCAGAGCAAAGCCAGGTCAGAAAGGCTGGGATAGGGGAAGTAGCTGAAAGTCTGCAGCAGGTGCTGGTTACCGTCAAGGTCGCTAGTCTGGGCCGCCTGGGTCCACACCAGCTGGAGGTCCTCGGAGATGGGCGGCAAGCAGATCAAACCTGGCGGTGAGCCGAGGCAGCCAGAGGCGTCCTTATTGGAGGGCATGGCTGCGGGGGGGTCGAGAAGTCTCCTCTCTTTGGGAATCAGCCGCGGCTTTTCAGAAGAGCTGGAGCAGAGGAGAAAAGAAAAAGGGAAAGAGCCCCAAATGCAATAAGTCGTAGGAGAAGACATAAAAAGAGGCAGCAACGTTAAGTAGTAAATAAACGAGACAAGGAGAAAGCAGAGACTTCCAGAGAGAAAAGGGCAAGCACGATTTTTGGAGATATTTAATGCCTCAAAAAGGGACGCAGTGGCTCAGTGGGTTAGGACGCTGAGCTTGTCGATCTGAAGGTTGGCAGTTTGGCGGGTCGAATCCCGAGTGCCGCGTAGCAGAGTGAGCGCCTGTTACTCGTCCCAGCTTCTGCCAACCTAGCAGTTCAAAAGCACGTAAAAATGCAAGTAGAAAAATAGGGACCACTCCGGTGGGAAGGTAACAGCATTTTGTGCGCCTTTGGCATCTAGTCATGCTGGCCACATGACCACGGAGACGTCCTCGGACAAGCGCCGGCTCTTCGGCTTTGAAACGGAGATGAGCACCGGCCCCTAGAGTCGGAAACGACTAGCACGCGTGTGCGGGGGAACCTTTACCTAATACCTCAACTCCATTTTTATCTCTGGTCACGACCCAGCACCCGGACACTACAACTTCAGTCCACAACTTACGGCTCACATTATCTGACTGCTCTCCCATAAAAAACACAGAAAACTATCGCTGGTCAGAAAGGGGACAGCGCGCCCAGACCCAGGCTTCTACGGGCTGGATCAGGAGGGAAGGAGATACAGAGAAGCACCTTGTCACGTGAATCTCTTAATTGTCCAAGGTGGCCCCATCCAGACCCTGGGCCAGCGCCTCAACATCACAAATTGCTTACTTCTCTGCACGAACAGAGCCTCTTCTCCAACAGTGCATTTCCTACTTATTTTGGTCTCTGTGTCAGACTAAAAAGACCTGGCCCTTCTCTTCTTTTCATATGGATCTGCAAAATATCATGTTTTACTTGGCCAAGAATCTCCCAGCTCAGGTGAACTGGGAAAACTGTAGTTAAACTCCCGCTTATTAACTAGAATATATAATCATTATCCTATCGGGTTTCTGGATCAAAAAAAAAACATTTCTGTGCACCAACCATTTTTAATCTCAGAATACCTGAGATTTCTCATTGGCCCAAGCTAAAATGTGAGTGGTTTTGGCTTGAACACGAAGTATGGACCGTTCAATGTACAGTAGCTTATAAAGTACAGCTTCTCTTTTGGCTTACTGGACCTTGGTTAATCAAACGATGGCTTAGTACGCAGATGAACTAGGGTCTCTTATTTCAATTCTGTTATACAAAAGGATGGGAAAGTGTTCGAGTTCCAGCTTAACTCTTCGCAAGTTTGCTAAAAAGCCAACTTCCACCCACCTACTGGCATGCTCTGTGCCTCCACCGAAATTTGTGGGAGTCTTTTTTTTTTTTAATCTGGAAAGTCTATCTGGAGGAACTGACGGTGGTGTTTCAAAGCTTGGTAATTTATACAACCCAGCAACTTTTTAAACCCGGGAGAGGTAATAAATCGAAACAAAAGGCAGCGCCAAAGCCCATTGTGCTAATCAGACTGAAGAGCCCATTTCCCTTTAATAGCGGTGGAAAACAGATGGCTTCAACTTCGTAAGCAGATAATATGGAAAGAACGGGGCAATTAACGCCGGTTTAAACGACAGGAGGAAATGAGGTGCCTGAAGTCAAAATTCATGGGGAAAACTGCTCCATCGCAGCCCCCCTATCTATCTATCTATCTATCTATCTATCTATCTATCTATCTATCCAGTGCTTTTTTTGTAAAAGAAAAAGGTGCCGGAACTCACACATGTCATACAACCTGCCTTGCCTACCCTACAAGGTTGCATCCCAAAAAGGTGCCGGAACTCTGTTCTGAGCGTTCTATGACAAAAAAGCCATCTATCTATCTATCTATCTATCTATCTATCTATCTATCTATCTATCTATCTATCTATCTATCTATCTATCTATCTATCTATCTATCTATCTATCTATCATCTATTATCTATCTATCTATCTATCTATCATCTATCTATCTATCTATCTATCTATCTATCTATCTATCTATCTATCTATCTATCTATCTATCTATCTATCTATCCACCCACCCACCCACCCACCCACCCACCCACCCACCCACCCACCTATCTATCTATCTATCTATCTATCTATCTATCTATCTATCTATCTATCTATCTATCTATCTATCTATCTATCTAGGGCTTTTTTTCTCATAGAACGCTCAGAATGGAGTTCCGGCACCTTTTTTGGATGGAACCTTGTAGGGTAGGCAAGGCGAGTTGTATGACATGTGTGAGTTCTGGCACCTTTTTCTTTTACAAAAAAAGCTATCTATCTATCTATCTATCTATCTATCTATCTATCTATCTATCTATCTATCTATCTATCTATCTATCTATCTATCTATCTATCTAGGGCTTTTTTTCTCATAGAACGCTCAGAATGGAGTTCCGGCACCTTTTTTGGATGGAACCTTGTAGGGTAGGCAAGGCGAGTTGTATGACATGTGTGAGTTCTGGCACCTTTTTCTTTTACAAAAAAAGCTATCTATCTATCTATCTATCTATCTATCTATCTATCTATCTATCATCTATCTATTTATCTATGGGAACTATCCTACACCAATCTCTGGAATGATGACAGATGTAAACACTCTCTCGTTTTCCAGCCTCACGTCCTCTGTAACCCTTTGTTTGTGGGTCCCCCCCCCCATTCCAAGGCTTCTTCAGCGGCCTTCCCTTCCCGCCTTCCCTCTCCCCCCCCTGTCTTAAAATCTCTTCACTGAATTCTGGACGCTGTACTTACTTTTTTTCCCCTCCCACCTCGGGAGTTTCCTTCCTTCCTTCTTTCCTATTCCCTGCAAGGCACGCCGGGAAACAGAAGGCGGAGTTTCTCACGCCAAGGGAAACTGCCTCTTTAAGGGATGGGGCGGGGGGGGGGGGAGAGAGAGAGGCTGCTAGGGACCTAGCTTGGGGGGGGGGTTTAATGGGGATTTTTATATTATTATTGATTGTTTTAGTTGGGCTACTATTTAATTCTTTTTAATTTTTGTATTTGTACTTTTATATATGCCCTGTTCACCGCCCTGAGTCCTTCGGGAGAAGGGCGGTATACAAATATAATAAAATAAATAAAATAATGTTTCCTTTCCCAGGGGGGGGGCTTTTTTTTCTTTTTCTTTTTTTCCTCCTCCGTCTTTTGCTTCCCCGGTTCGCCTTCCTTAAAATCCTTCCTAACTCTTTATTTTTTTTTTTAAAGGCCAACTTATTTATTGTATTTATTTATTTCGTTTGACTTCTATACCGCCCTATTCCCCCATAGGACTCGGGGCGGTTTACAGGGCAACGAAAACCATACAATACAAAAGTGAAAACAAACGTAAAGCAATTCATTCAATTGAAAGCCCCAAAGCTAAACGTTAAAAGTGAAACATCGCCTCCCAAAAGGAGGCGAAGCCGCCTTTTGCGTTTTGTTTTTTTGTTTTCGTGGCAAAGTTTAGAAAACAAGTCAAAAACAAGCCGAGATCGTTTCCACCCCGAGGTTGGATGGAAAAAGGCCAGAGTTAACCGACAGACCTTTGTTTGCCGCTTGGTGCCAACCCCACTCTTTCTAGTCTCCCCGCTCTCAGACCCCCCCACCCCCCCCCCGGCTGCAATAAAGGGCTTTCTGTAAAATGGGGGGTTTTTTTTAATAATTGTGCAGCAGCTGCTTCCCAGTGGAGCCGGGAAGACGAACACAACGGGGAGGCCAGACACTACTCCCTGCGTAAAGCCGGCGCTTTGTCCCTAACGCAGGGGGTAGGCAAACCTCGGCTCTTTTATGACTCGTGGACTTCAACTCCCAGAATTCCTGAGTCAGCAGAGCTGACTCAGGAATTCTGGGAGTTGAAGTCCACGAGTCATAAAAGAGCCGAGGTTTGCCTACCCCCTGCCCTAACGGGTTAAGCATCCATCCCACCCGGCAGTGAGCAGGTTGCAGTTACTCCCTTTGGCAAGGGAAAGATGCTTACTACCGCCAAGGCGCTGCGCCGGATCCCTCGACGAGCAAGTGTTAAGATCGTTTTTTTGCCCCCCCCCCGTCCGCTTTTTTTTTTTTTTTTTTGCGCGAGGCTCTTTCCTGTTGGGGGCAATAAGCTGACTTTGTAATAATGCCGCTTGGGGGGGGGCCCCTGAAAGCCCTACTAAGCAGGCATATACACAGAATGAAGGCTATTGCTAAGCACATTGATTTGTGCTTCTTAGATTGTAAGCCGCCCTGAGTCTTCGGAGAAAGGCGGGATATAAATGGGATTAAAATAAATAAATAAATAAATAAACTTCGAGAAAAGTGGGCACAGCCAGAAAGTGGCTGTGCGTGTCCCAAGATGGCTTCTTCTCCACTGCTTCCCCCCCCCCACTTTAAGGGCTCCCCTGAACAGGTTCATCCCTCTCTTGCCTCCATGCCAGCCCACCCGGTGCCCTCTCTGTCGTGGGGCAGAGCTGCCCTCTGGCACACACACACACACACAAACACACACACACACACACACACACGTGGCTTCTACCCATCCCTTCCTTTCGGGATGGGGGTCCTCCTCCTCCTGCCTGCCTGCCTGCTGCTAAAACAAACCAGCAGGGGCTTTCGCGGAGGACTGGACGCTTAAGGAGCTAGTCCTCGGTGAGGAATGCCACTCTTAGCCTAGGGCGGTTGAGTGTTGAGTCGGTGCTGTGATAAGCAACCTAGAACTAAGGAGAAACTTCCTGACAGTTAGAACAATTCACCAGTAGAACTACCTGCCTCCAAAAGCGGTGAATGCTCCAACACTGGAAGTTTTTAAGAAGAGACTGGACAGCCATTTGTCTGAAATGGTGTAGGGTTTCCTGCCTGAGCAGGGGGTTGGACTAGATGACCTCTAAGGTCCCTTCCAACTATTATTATTATTATTATTATTATTATTATTATTATTATTATTATTATTATTATTATTATTATTATTATTATTATTATTTATTTATTTATTTTTATGATGATGATGATGATGATGATGATGATAATGTACTGGAAGCAGCTGCAAAGGGCCGTCCCGGGCAGAGGGAACCTGTTGCGGCCAACCACGCCGGTCTACGAACTGTTTCCCTCTTTGGGACCGAACCCTCCTCGGCTCCCCAACTTGGGACCACCGGCAGACCCCCCCAACTGCCCCCTCCCCACCACGAAAGAGAGAAGCGGTGAGGCGGGGGGGGGGCTCTGCTCAACTCTGCCTCCGGCTTCCTTTTCCTCCCCCCCCCCGCCCCGCCCGGCCTTGCCTTTCCTCTTCCTTCCCTGCCGCCGCCTTCTTTGTCCGCCGCTAGCACCCCCGGGCTCTTAGCCCCAGGGCCCATGTTCCACGGCCTCGGGACTCGCCCGCTTGCTCAAAGCTTCTCTTTCCAGTCCCCCGCTCCCTTTGCCCGCAAAGCTGCCCAGCCCGCATCGGGAGACCCCTTCGGGGCAGAGGAACAAAGGGCAAGGAGGAAGCCGGCCTGGCTAAGGAGAAAAGGCGAAAGCCGGAAGAGGAGAGCGAGCGAGCGAGCGGGCGGAGAGGAGGAGAAGCGGCCCCGGCCACTCACCCGCTCGGCCGAGCTCCGGGCTCTCCGCCTGGCGAGGAGGCGCTGGCTGCCGGGGCGCGGGAGAGGCTGGGCTGGTTACCATTGGCCGGAAGAGCCCCGAGCGCCGGCAGCAGGGGAGGCTCGGGACGGTTCAAGCGCTCTGCACGTGCTCAGAGGGCTTCCCCTCCGCTCATTGTGGCTTCACACGTTCCAGAACGCTCAGGGCGGGCAGCGGGCGGGGTGGCCTTCTCCCTCCCTACCTAGTCCCTTCTTGACAGCCGTGGCTTCCCGGGATGGCGGGGCCAAGCTAAAGCGGGGTTGGGGAACTCGGGGGGGGGGGGGTTTCGCGGGTCGTCGGAACGTGGCCGTTCCCTCCGCTTCGGCCGTGCAATAGGGTCCCCGGGTTAAGCGAGGAGCTGAATGAACGGGTTTTAGAGAGGCGAACCCGGGACTGCGGTCGCGTTTCTCTTCTTTTGCTTCCTTCGAGGCAACTTTTACAACGGAGAATAATAATAATAATAAGTTGGAAGGGACCTTGGAGGTCATCTAGTCCAACCCCCTGCTAAGGCAGGAAACCCTATACCAGGGGTAGGCAACCTCGGCTCTTTTATGACTCGTGGACTTCAACTCCCAGAATTCCTGAGCCAGCTATGCTGGCTCAGGAATTCTGGGAGTTGAAGTCCACGAGTCATAAAAGAGCCAAGGTTGCCTACCCCTGCCCTATACCATTTCAGAAGTTCCAGAGTTCTCCTCCTCCTCCTCCTCCTTGGTTGCCAAATTCTCACGTTTTCCTCTAAGCCGTAGTTTACTACGCAAACTCCGATTGTTGGTTTCAGACGCACTCTTACCAGTAAAAAGTGGTAAATTATCAGGCTAAGAACTGGGAGAGCAGAGTTATAGAGTCACATCGGTGGCACACAGCCAACCGGGTGATCTTGGGCCAGTCAATCGCTCTCAGCCCTAGGAAGGAAGCAATGGCAAACCACATTCAAAAAAAATAGCTGCCAAGAAAACTCACTTGTTCAGGTGGTCTAAAACAGGAGGGGGGGGGGGGAGAAAGAAGCCATAAACCATGGCTGACCAATTTCAACAGCAGATAGACTTGTATATCTTGTCATTTAACAAAGGTGTGGTTTGCACCTTTTCCCCAATGAGGTTTATGAAGAACGGATTTTATACCCGTTCAGAAGTATAAAAAGAGGTAGTCCTCGTGACCTGTTTCTTAGCGACAGTTCCAATGGCTGCCCCTCTGGTCACGTGGGCGCAAGTTGGAATAATAATAATAATAATAATAATAATAATAATAATAATAATAATAATAATAATAAGTTGGAAGGGACCTTGGAGGTCATCTAGTCCAACCCCCTGCTCAGGCAGGAATCCCTGTACCATTTCAGACAAATGGTTGCCCGATCTCTACATAAGAACCTCCAGTGATGGAGCACCCACAACTTCTGGTGGCAAGTTGTTCCACTGGTTAATTGTTCTAACTGTCAGGAAGTTTCTCCTTAGTTCTAGGTTGCTTCTCTCCTTGACTAGTTTCTATCCGTTGCTTCTTGTCCTGCCTTCAGGCGCTTTGGAGGATAGCTTGACTCCCTCTTCTTTGGGGCAGCCCCTGAGATATTGGAAGACTGCTGTCATGGCTCCCCTCATCCTTCTCTTCATTAAACTACACATACCCAATTCCAGCAGCCGTTCCTTGTATGTTTTAGCCTCCAGTCCCCTAATCATTTTCGTTGCTCTTCTCTGCACTCTTTCTAGAGTCTCAACATCTTTTTTACATCGTGGTGACCAAAACTGGATGCTGTATTCCAGGTGTGGCCTTACCAAGGCATTGTAAAGTGGTAGTAACACCTCACCTGATCTTGATTCTATCCCTCCGTTAATGCAGCCTAGCACTGTGTTGGCCTTTTTGGCAGCTGCAGCACACGGCTGGCTCCTATTTAAGGGATTGTCCACCAGGACTCCGAGATCCCTCTCACAGTTGCTACTCTTGAGCAAGATACCCCCTATACTATTCCTGTGCGTTTGATTTATCCTGCCTAAATGTAGAACCTTACTTTTTTCACAATTGAATTTCATTTTGTTAGATAGTGCCCAGTGTTCAAGTCTGTCCAGATTCTCCTGTATCTTAAGCCTGTCTTCTGGAGTGTTGGCTATTCCTGCCAGCTTGGTGTCGTCTGCAAATTTGATGAGTTCCCCATCTATCCCTTCATTCAAATCGTCGATGAAGATGTTGAAGAGCACTGGGCCCAGAACAGAGCCCTGGGGCACCCCGCTACACACTTCCCTCCATGTAGATGCGGTTCCATTGAGGACCATGCACTGCATTTGGCAACCATCCTGCATTTACAGCTGTTTGTGATGTGCCGTAATCATTTCACTGTGTTTTATGACATTTTTGACAAACACAGGTATCTTACTTCTGGCTTAGGGCAAAATGCTCCATAGTGAACAATACTTGCTTAACTGTGGCATTTGCTTAATGACCATTGCAAAAAGGATGTAAAATCAGGTCAGTCACATGGACGATCTGTTTTGTGACCATCTCGAAATAGGACCATAATGGGCAGACTGGCTGGGGAATTCTGGGAGTTGAAGTCTGCATTTAAGAAATATTGGTCTAGTGCAGGGGTCTCCACACTGGGCAACTTGAAGACTACTGGACCTCAACTCCCAGAGTTCCTCAGCCAGCCACACTGAGGAACTCGAGGACTGGTGGACTTCAACTCCCAGAATTCCTCAGCCAGCCACGCTGAGGAACTCGAGGACTGGTAGACTTCAACTCCCAGAATTCCTCAGCCAGCCACGCTGAGGAACTCGAGGACTGGTGGACTTCAACTCCCAGAATTCCTCAGCCAGCCACGCTGAGGAACTCGAGGACTGGTGGACTTCAACTCCCAGAATTCCTCAGCCAGCCACGCTGAGGAACTCGAAGACTGGTGGACTTCAATTCCCAGAATTCCTCAGCCAGCCATGCTGAGGAACTCGACTGGTGGACTTCAACTCCCAGAATTCCTCAGCCAGCCACGCTGAGGAACTCGAGGACTGGTGGACTTCAACTCCCAGAATTCCTCAGCCAGCCACGCTGAGGAACTCGAGGACTGGTGGACTTCAACTCCCAGAATTCCTCAGCCAGCCACGCTGAGGAACTTGAGGACTGGTGGACTTCAGCTCCCAGAATTCCTCAGCCAGCCACGCTGAGGAACTCGAAGACTGGTGGACTTCAACTCCCAGAATTCCCTAGCCAGCATGACTGGCTGAGGAATTGTGGGAACTGAAGTCCACCAGTCTTCAAGTTGCCAGGTTTGGAGACACCCGATCTAGAGGTCAGTGTTTCTAAAGCCGTTAGAATGAATCCAGAGGAAACAATTTACATCCGTACAACCCGTACACCTCGTAGCTTTCACTCATTGTCTCCCGTTCCTCCATTAGCTTCGAGCTCTATGTGAGGAAGTCAAAAAAGTCAAGATGGCACCCTCCATTTCGTCCCCTCCCCCCACGGGCATCTCTGCTCAGTAAGCTCCTTTTAACTGTTTTAACTATGATGACAGCCATTGGGTCAGGTTCACACAACTCACTAAACCCAGAAACTCCATACGCAAACTACCTCTAACCCTCCCTTGAATTTACTCTGGCAAAGCAAAATCCTATCCAGGTTCGACAGACGACAGATCCTCGATGGACGGTGTGCAACATTTGCTTTCATGCCAATTTTGTGCCTCTAATACCTTCAGGCAAGGCTGTTTTCCCCCATTCTGTTTATTTATTACTACAAAAGGCTACAAAGACATCATTAAAAGGAGGGATTTGAGGATTCGTGCACAGGGCTGATGACAGCTGATTTCAGCAAAACTGGGAGGTTGGGGGTGGGTGGGGAGAAGAAAGGAAGGAAAAATGTCCAAGGGGAGGTCCCAGGACAGATGGACCCCCCCCACACACACACACCCCACCCCAACTGCAGAAAGAAAGACTGGGCTGGGGTCCTCCAGGCCCCTTAAAAGTCCATAAGCTCGTTCTCGCTGCCGAAAATATTTGGGCTTGGAAGAGAAAGCAATAAAAGCTGCATGCGGTTTGCAGGGAGCTGTGCAGAATAGTGCAGGGGACGCAAACGCTCTGCGCGCCAAGCAACAAGAAAGACCCTCCTCCGTTCAATCCTGGCAGTTGGAGCAATTGGCGTGGGCACCTCCATAGCCCTGGCAGTCCGGCCCCAAGCATTGGCAACAGGCGCTGTGAAACCAGCGGTAGCGCCAGGCGCCCACCGACTGGCAGGCTGCCCGGCACCGGCTCATGGACAGGCAGTCGTTGAAGTAAATGGACTGGCAAGCTGGCATCGTCGCGTTGGGGGTCCTATCAGCGTCTGGAAGCGCCAGGTCTGCCAATGAGAAGGAGAAAAGTCGATAACACCGGAGTTGGAAGGGACCTTGGAGGTCTTCTAGTCCAGCCCCCTGCTCAAACAGGAGACATTAACACCATTTTAGACAAATGGCTGTCCAATCTCTTCTTAAAAACCTCCAGTGGTGGAGGTACCCACAACCTTTGGAGGCACGCCGTTCCGCAAAGCGCAACAAAAATGATCAGGGCTGGAGGCTAAAACATATGAAGCATTAATTGGATATGTCTAGTTTAAGAAGACAAGGACCAGGGCTGACATGATAGCATCTTCCAATATTTGAGGGGCTGCCCCAAAGAAGAGGCGGTCAAGCTATTCTCCAAAGCCCCCGAAGGCAGGACAAGAAGAAGCTAGTCAAGGAGACAACCTAGAACTACGGAGGAATTTCCTGACCGTGGGAACAATTAACCAGTGGAACGACTCGCCTCCAGAAATTATGGGTGCTCCAACACTGGAGATTTTAAAGAAGAGACTGGACAAACATTGGTCTGAAATGGTATAGGGTCTCCTGCCTGAGTTGGGGGTTGAACTAGAACAGGGGTCTTCAAACTCGGCCCTTTTGTGACTCATGGACTTCAAGTCCCAGAATTCCTCAGCCAGGCATGCTGGCTGAGGAATTCTGGGACTTGAAGTCCATGAGTCACAAAAGGGCCGAGTTTGAAGACCCCTGAACTAGAAGGTCCCCGACCTTTTTGGTTTGGTGGCCTGGAAAAGGAGACAGGCACGGTTACGCGTCCCTGCGCCCGCACCAATGGGCCACGTGCAAGTGCGTGCGCATGCAAAAATGGGCCCTGAGCGAACGCATGCACATGTGCAAACTGGACGAGTGCCACAAGTGGGGCGGTGCTAGCGCTGGCGGAATGCGCGACGGTAGCGCCGGAGGGAGACTTGGGACTGGGCGGTGCTAACGTCGAGGGACACTCGCAGCGGCGCTAGTGCGAATGTGAGGAGTGAGTGCATGCGACAC